>NC_016090.4:21171579-21771579 GCF_000004515.6 Glycine max | reverse complement strand
AGCGTAAATGACTGAAGACATTGAAGTCTTTTGAAATGTAAATGAAGACATTGTCGTCTTTTAAAAGCGTAAATGAATGAAGACATTATCGTCTTTTGAAATGTAAATGAAGACATTGTCATCTTTTGAAAGCGTAAATGATTGAAGACATTAACTTCTTTTGAAATGTAAATGAAGACATTGTCGTCTTTCGAAAGCGTAAATGACTGAAGACATTATCGTCTTTTGAAATGTAAATGAAGACATTGTCTTCTTTTGAAAGCGTAAAGAAGACTGTGATAGTCTTGACCAAAGACATTGAAGTCTTTGAAATGTAAAGAAGAGTGTGATAGTCTTGACAAAAGACATTGATAGTCTTTGAAATGTAAAGAAGACTTTGATAGTCTTGACAAAAGACATTGAAGTCTTTGAAATGTAAAGAAGCTAATGACCTTGATTGTCTCTATAAGACAAAAGACTCTGATAGTCTTTGAAAAGTAAAGGAGCAGATGACCTTGATTGTCTCTGCAAGACAAAAGACTCTGATAGTCTTTGAAAAGTAAAGAAGTAGATGACCTTGATTGTCTCTGCAAGACAAAAGACTCTGATAGTCTTTGAAAAGTAAAGAAGTAGATGACCTTGATTGTCTCTATAAGACAAAAGACTCTGATAGTCTTTGAAAAGTAAAGGAGCAGATGACCTTGATTGTCTCTACAAGACAAAAGACTATGATAGTCTTTGAAAAGTAAAGGAGCAGATAACCTTGATTGTCTCTACAAGACAAAAGACTATGATAGTCTTTGAAAAGTAAAGGAGCAGATGACCTTGATTGTCTCTGCAAGACAAAAGACTCTGATAGTCTTTGAAATGTAAAGAAGCTAATGACCTTGATTGTCTCTATAAGACAAAAGACTCTGATAGTCTTTGAAAAGTAAAGGAGCAGATGACCTTGATTGTCTCTGCAAGACAAAAGACTCTGATAGTCTTTGAAAAGTAAAGAAGTAGATGACCTTGATTGTCTCTGCAAGACAAAAGACTTTGATAGTCTTTGAAAAGTAAAGAAGTAGATGACCTTGATTGTCTCTGCAAGACAAAAGACTATGATAGTCTTTGAAATGTAAAGAAGCAGATGACCTTGATTGTCTCTATAAGACAAAAGACTCTGATAGTCTTTGAAAAGTAAAGGAGCAGATGACCTTGATTGTTTGTACAAGACAAAAGACTATGATAGTCTTTGAAAAGTAAAGGAGCAGATGACCTTGATTGTCTCTGCAAGACTAAAGACTAGGATAGTCTTTGAAAAGTAAATGACAGAGGACTTTGAGTCCTATGAAAGACAAAAGTGAGGACTTTGAGTCCTATGAAAGCATAAAGACAGAGGACTTTGAGTCCAATGAAAGACAAAAGCGAGGAATTTGAGTCATATGAAAGAAAAAAGCGAGGACTTTGAGTCCTATGAAACATAAAGCGAGGACTTTGAGTCCTACGAAACAAGCCAATAGGTACTAGTACCAAAAGGCTTACCCTTTTGAGAAAGAAAGAGGTTGACTCTTTGAGAGGGCCTTTCATCCTAAACTCAAGAGATAGGACATTAGATTTGGGAAATTGGTATATAAAGATAAATCTATGCACTTAATATGAACATGATTTTTGGGATGCAGATGCATGCAACCTTTATCTTGGAATGTAGTAAATGCAGGTTTTGTACGCAAGAATGCAATGCAATGGAAAAGTGTACAATGTTCATGACATTCTTTCCTATTTTTGTGATTTTGATTTTGATTTGATTTTTTTTTGCTCCCTTTTTTTTATTTTTGTGGAAAACACAGATTGACTGTCTCTTTTTTTTTTGAAAGATGTGGTAACTCATGCAACCTCATTCTATTTTTTTGAAAATCTCTTCGAGGACTCCCTTAGAGTGTATGTTATGTTTAATCACTTGAAAATCTCTTTGGGGACTCCCTTAGAGTGTATGTTTTGTTTGATCACTTGAAAATTGGGGTGACGACAATAGAGCCGTTTGACATTTAATCAATCAACCAAAATATTGGTCTTAGGGTTTTCCCTTTTCCTTTTTTAAAAACTTCGATTATTCTGCACAGCAAGAGAAATATAAGGCCTTAGAACCAATCGCATGCACCATTGAAGGATGGCAATAGATTGTTACACTTTGGCATATGACCAAGTGAAACTTTCTTGATTTAAGATTATAGAGTGATGCCAAGTGTCTGTTGATCCCGCTGAAATTTGATGACACGGACTGGTCCTGAAAGAATTTATACTACAAAGGCCACCATCGGATTCAAAAGGAATCCTAAGGAGTTTGCATGAGTGACTAACATTAGATGTACCCTACTATCTGTTCGGTCGCAGCAAGTGCACCAGATTGCGCAAGTAGTATAAAATGGTAAGAATCGAGTATCGAACTCTCGGGGAACATGTGTTACTTGGTAAAGCTACTTCAATGAATAGGTGTCTAGTATGAAAAGAGATGTGTGAATTATGCATAGGTATATAAACTAACTATTAAAAGGAAAATCACGTGAGTAATGATGCGTAAAGACAAGTAGACAACATATTCGTCTTCCTAATAGGTGCCTGATGTTAAAAGGATATTCTCTACTTAACAATGCTCATGTGTTCTATGGTGTCTCCTAAAATGCTAAACCCCGATTCCTCATGATAGTCTAGCCTAATCATGATCAGCCTTCCTCCGCAGATTCCTTTTGTTGGACTAAACTCGACCAAAACCGCATTAAGACAAACATACAACAACTAGGTTACCGTACCCCAATTCCTGGTGATAATACGAAAAACTAGCCCCGTCCTATCAAGTTCTAAGAATTAAACCAGTTTCCACTATTGAATGATCCTAAAAACACATGCATCTATGTGATCAAGGCAAATGCATGGTAGAATGAAGTTTTGATAGCACAGTGAACACATAAAACATCATTAAATAGATATACAGGTATTTACATCAAGTACCTACAAGGAAGAACCGACAGAGGATATAGCTCTCCATAGCTGGGAAGCTTCCTTTACAACAAAGAGAAGAGAAAGATGAAGGATTGAAGAAATACAAGTGGTGAGGATGTCTCCTCCACCTCTAGAACCTCACAATCACTCACAAACTCATCTCAAACTTTCAGGACGACTTCCTCTTCAAGCTTGGTTCTCTACAGGTCTTCACACAAGAAAATCTCTCAAACTCTCTGGAACTTGGACCTTTCTCTCTCTAGAAAACCCTAGACATGCAGAAGCTTCAAGAAAGGGCCCAAACTCCCTTCCAAAATGCGATTTCAGGCTTAAATAGGTGGCTTTGTTCGTGCTTGCATGCTTAGCGCAATTTTGAACCGCTTAGCGCTTATTAGTGGATTTCGGCTTAGCGCGTGCTTTTCTCGCTCAACGGATGGACTGAAGCGGTGCGCTTCGTTGGATGACCCTTCGCTTAGCGCAAATGCACAACTCATCCTTCTTCCAGATTCTTCCTCGTGCTCAGCCAAGGAGTGTTGCGCTCAGCGGATGGCTCGCTAAGCCAAAAGATTGGCTTAACGAGAGGGTGAAAATCAACAATTCATAAACTTGCCTAATTAACCTGAAATTGAGAGAAATGATTATTAAACACACAAAATGGACGTACTAAGTATTTATTACCTATCTTTAACAAAAAGTAATTTCAAAACTAGAAAACAACCATAAATTGGAGGAGATTTGATACAATTTACACAAGTTTTATACACAGAAGTTAGTCATATTCATCGACTAACAACTCCCCCAAATTTACAGTTTTTCTTGTCCTCAAGCAAATATAGAACAACTTACTGGTCCCCAAGTGACAATAACATGCAGTGACTATGTACAACGGTGTATGCACAAAAGTTATTGAATGCATGATAAGAGAATGAAGCAAAATGCTCCCATCATTTGTCTTTCACAAAGTATGCAGTCATTCAAAGAGAAGAATAAAATGTAACTTGTACAATTAGATGCAGTTAGGCATAAGACAGATATCAAGGAAAGTAGCTTAAACCACAGTCTCATGGCTTCTGTTTCACTCAAGCACGGGTGTTTAGGCTATTCATAATTAACAACTAGCAAGAGATCCAATCTTTGAATTTCATCTCATGTCATCAAGTCAGAAATGGATAAATAGAATGAAAAGGACTTTTATAGACTTGTAGTGAGGCTTGGATACAACAAATCATTGGTTTTTCTAAGATTCTAAGAGAGCACAAATCCTAGACTTATCCAAATATTCTTTTCAATATAATTAGCTTCCTCACTAACCTTTTACTTTAATTTTGCTTTTGACCTTATTACAACAACACACATTTTCTTTGATTTTTTTTTAACACAACTTATTTGTTATGCGTGCTGATGCTTTACCTTTTACTTTACATCCCAATCAACTCCACTCCCGCAAATTTGGGGTCAATTTGCCTTGAACCATGTGCTCTCCTAGAATCTAAACAAGGTATCTAGAGGTACTCATTGAAGTTCATGGTTCAATTTTGAAAATATAATTTAGCTCACAAAGGGTGCAAGCTTTTTATTTTCTGATTCATGGCAAGTTGAGTTACTAGGTTGACCAAGGCTTCAAGTTTTCCCTCAAGCTTTTTATTTTCAGAAGATGAAGATGAATCTGTGGCCACCTCATGGACTCCTCTAAGGACAATAGCATCATTTCTTGCACTGAATTGTTGGGAGTTGGAAGCCATCTTCTCAATCAAATTCCTAGCCTCAACAGGGGTCATATCACCAAGAGCTCCACCACTGGCAGCATCAAGCATACTCCTCTCCATGTTGCTAAGTCCCTCATAGAAATATTGAAGAAGGAGTTGCTCAGAAATCTGGTGGTGAGGACAGCTTGCACACAATTTCTTGAATCTTTCCCAGTACTCATACAAGCTTTCTCCACTAAGTTTCCTGATGCCTGAAATGTCTTTTCTGATTCAGTGGTCCTAGATGCAGGGAAGAATTTCTCCAAGAATACCCTCTTAAGGTCATCCCAACTGAAAATGGACCTGGGAGCAAGGTAGTATAGCCAATCTTTTGCCACTCCCTCCAGAGAATGAGGAAAATCCTTTAGAAAGATATGATCTTCTTGGACATCAGGGGGCTTCATGGTGGAACAAACAATATGGAACTCCTTAAGATTCTTATGAGGATCTTCACCTGCAAGACCATGAAACTTGGGCAACAAGTGTATTAGTCCAGTCTTGAGAACATATGGAACACCTTCATCAGGATATTGAATGCACAAGCTTTCATAAGTGAAATCAGGTGCAACCATCTCCCTAAGAGTCCTTTCACGAGGTGGAGGTTGAGCCATGTTCTCAGTATGAATATTAATAGCTGAATGCTTAAAATCAGAATATTCAGAATCACCAGCAACAGAATGCTCAAAATGATCAGGATGCTCAAAATGCACAGAATGACCAGGATGCACACTATGCCTAACTAATCTATGAAAGGTTCTATCTATTTCAGGATCAAAGGGTTGTAAATCACATAGATTGCCCCTAGTCATGCACTATATGCAGCAAATAATGTGTTCTCAAACAAGCACCAGGGGAGGGTTAAAACTACAACTATAGTCAAATGATATCCAAATGAGCTGAAATTTTGTGAGCAACACCCTAAAATCATGAAAAGATAGCACAAAAATTTTCAGACAAAAATTCAAAGTCTAACTATGAAAACTACCTAAGCAAAATTTAGAAAAATATGACAATAATACTTGAAAAAAAAAACTTAGTAAACGACTGATTTTTGGATTTTGGAAGACCCCAATAGTATGGGAAATTTTTTCTACCCCAAATGCATATATAATAATAGTCATTCTGATACCCGGAGCAAAAGTTATGGCCATTTTAAGTTTTGCTAAAAACAAGTTCCCAAAATTTTTGTCTCTTTAAAATACTGCCACACCAAGTGCTCCTGGTATTTTTCACACAAAATATGGATCAAAAGAAACTACCACACAAAAAATCAGCCAAAAATAACAACTCTAACTATCAAAACAAAAATCGCTAATTAAATTGCAAAATCAGTCGCTAGTTCAGTCGCTAATCACTGTTCATCACTGTTCACAGCAAAACACAAAGCAGAATCAGTCGCTGAAACAGTCACTAAATAGGGGACGCAACTGAAATGCAAAACAGAACGCTACACAAAACAAGACAACTAAATACTATTATGAACTTTTGGCCCACTACTCCCCGACAATGGCACCAAATTTGATCGAGGCCATATCCGAATCAAATAAACATTAAAGATGCAGTATCTAGGAAGTGATCCTAGGTCGTCTCCCAACGAGCAATGGTCAACCAAACGTTCATAACAGATAGTAAGAAAACAGTAACGAATTGGGGGGGGGGGGTGTTTGTTATTGTAATTTAAACAACGAGCAAATTTTAATTAGAAAATAATAGAATTAAAACATGTTGTTTCCCCTTGATTCACAAGCAAGTCTCTTATCCTAGGTTACGAGAATTTATATTTTATCAGTTTAACCACTTAATCCAACCCTAAATTAAATTACTAAGCGAAATTTAACATAAGGCTGTCATTATGTGATTAAGCAACACATACACCAATTAATCATGAATGAAACTGATCATGAAGCATGAACGTAAATTAAGCGCAGAGACAATTAATCAAGCACTAAGCATGCATGGATTAATAGCAACAAATACAGAGTAATTGGTGAAGAGGAAAAACTGATCAGAATTCAATAGTAATAACAAAACCTCAAAGAGAGTTGTGCTTGATCCTCAAGAGCAAACAACGTCGGAGACTTGGCCTTCCAATAATCAGTAGAAAATGAAATTGCAGATTGAAGCAGAAAACGAAATTGCAAATTGAAGCAGAAAACAAATTTTATTGCTGCGTAAATAGTGTGCATGAACAGTAAAAACTGAAATTGCAAAACCTAAAATTATTCTCCTCTCCAAACGAAAAAAACTCCTAAAACTAAAACCTTGGTGCTGTTATATAGGTTCTCAGCCCCAAAGCTTACAAATCTGTTTTAAGTCCAAGCCCATAAATAAAATAAAATCTAGACAAGATAAGATAAGATTGGATGAAATAGAATCTAGATGAAATAATATCTAAATAAGATAAGATAAGATTGGATGAAATAAAATCTAGATGAAATAATATCTAGATGAAATAAAATCTGGATAAGATAAGATTTGATAAAATAAAATTGTCTGCTCTCTTCAAGTCCAAGCCCAATTCCGGATTCAAGCCCGATTGCTTATAATTCTCTTGAAATTAAATTAAAAACACAAAATTAGTCAAGTAGGCCCAAATGATAAAGCTGCATAATTAATTTGACAATTAAGGCTAATCAGTAATTAAAATGGTGACAAAAATGGTTAAGAAATAGGAGAAAATAATGACACATCAAATCCCCCAACACTTAGCCTTTTGCACTCCTGGGCAAAATTAAAAAGCAAAGCAAGGAACAAATTCAGAGACATTAAAGAGAAACAAACAAACGCAAAAACAATTACATATTTCTCACCATGCAAGAAAAATCTATCCATTGCATCTTCTATTAACAGTGAAGTGCTTAGTAATGGTAGGATGGGCAAGCTGAGTGTTAACCAACAACAAAGATCACTAAGCTTTAAGGGACTTTCAGTGCCTATGAAATCAAGCCGAACAACTATCAAGGATATCAATATTAATTCAGATTGCTCACTCCCTAATTGGGATCGACAAGCTTCCTTCAAATGAATCAATGACTGCTGATGTTACTCTTCCTTGTAGGAACCCATTAACAAGCATAGCTTTTGGCAAACTTGGGTTATAATAGAAATGTGCATGAATATGTTATATCCCACTCAGTACACATAAGCAAATAAAAATAATCTCAAACAAACCTCTGTTAGTCTTTAATTTCTAGTTATAGGAAAGAAGAGTTTTTAAAGAATGGAGGAAAATTTGTAGTAGCTTCGAACAACTCATTCATATTCTCAAGCAATCATGTAGTTCGATAAATTCAAACAGATTTGTTTCTCTATTTCTCTTTGATGCATATTCACAAACATATGGTGCTCACAACCTATCTCAACTCCAAACCCATCCAATTCCACACCCACCAACATATCAAAATCATTGAAACAAAATAAATGAAATAGAAAACGAAACATAAATCAATAAAATCAAGCGACCCTTGTAGCTACAAAAATGAAATCAAAATCAAACAAACATAAACTTGGGAAAAGAAAAAAACAGAGATGAGCGAGTGAGAGAGAAACCTATTTGTGAGAGGAAGAAAAGATTGTGATGAATAGAAAGAAAAACTTACGTGCCGATGGAGGTGGTACCTGGTGATGCCAAGGAGTGCTGAGAAGGAGAGAGAGAGAGAGAGCTAGTGTGCGTGAGAGTGTCCTATTCTCTAAAGAGTGAGGAATTTTAATTCCTTTATTTTTGGTGAGAATTTGAAATTGTATCAAATTAGTATATTAAAATGCTTTACAAAAATGATAACATTTTAATTACTTTTAAAATATCCTATCCAAACAGATTACATTATAGGAAGGCATTTTAATATCCCTGTTGAAATACTTTACCTGGTTTAATTTCCCCATCCAAACACATAGTTAAGATTTTGTAGACTCCCCACCTCAATCGCACTTTTAACCAACCATGCTAGACCTTCTGCTATGATAAGAAACAGAAATAGAGCAAGAGGGTTGCCTTGTTTTAACCCCTTTTGAGCTTCAAACTATTTCGTCAATGAGTTGTTAACCAAAATAGATACTTGACTAGAAAAGATGGAGGCTTGAATCCAAGATTTCAACTTATCATGGAAACCCATCCTAGATAACATATACTCCAAAAAGCCCAATTGACCGAATCATATATAGGCTTTTTTGAAGTCTAATTTAAAAGAAAAACACTGCTTCTTTTCCCTTTTCACCCAATCCAGAAGTTTGTTAATGATTAAAGCACCATCAAAAATACTTCTTCTTGGAATAAAAGTTGATTGAAAGGAAGAAATAATGGATGCTATCACCCTCTTAATCCATTTTGCAAGAATCCTCGATATAATCTTATGGAGGCTACCTTTAAGCTAGGGAGATAGGCCGATACTCTAATAACGATTGAGGGTGCAACTTCTTTTAAATGAGGGAAATGAAAGAAGAAGTAACAGCCTTAGGTAGAGAGGCATTCACAAAAAATTTGTGGACAACCTCACACACCTCGACACTGATGACGTCCTAACACTGTTTGTATAAAATATATTAATTTGATTTATATATATGAAATTTATAATTATTGTACATGCTTTTATTTATTTATTTCATACCAAAATATTTGTTAAATTAAGCAAAAATAATTATTGGAATTCATAATATAGAATATTTAATATAGACATAGACCATTAGATAGATCTAGATCTAGATATATATAAATAGATATAGTTATATATCAAGTTATTTTAAGAACCAATTGGATCGAGCCATATGTAGCTCAACTTTAGCTTGTTTATTTAACGGTCTCAACTTTCAACTCATCTGATTCATGAATCAAGTTCGATGAATCAATTGTCAAATTGTGTCTCAAACTATATTCAAGTCAATTTGGTTCATTACTGGTGTTAAAATATAATACAAATTTCTTGAATAGAAAAGAAGGTCCTAGAAGCTCATGATTTATCTAGAAGTTAAATGTACAAGGAAAGTATAAGAGTATTGTTAAAAACAATCTAGAAAGATTTAGGACCTAAGTAGATAATAGTATTCTACACTATTGTATAAAGACTACAAAAATCTATCTCTAGAAGTATTATGCCACCAACCTTGGTTGTCTGTAAATAGGCTTACAAGACCTTATTATAATGAGTTTCGAGAAATCAATGTAAACTCCTTCTTCCATTGTTTAAGAGCTACATTACCACTAAGTCATCTAGTACTTCTAATTAATATTTCTAACTACACCTTCATCCTAACTCCAACTATCAATCACCATCCAACAACCAACTATCTTTCTATTCCCCTAAAATACTAACAGTGGTACCAGAGCTATGTTTGATTATCTACTGGGCGTAGAAATATCATGCAACTAATTTTAAAAAAAATCCCACTATATTATAAATACTCAAAATAAAATTTACCTTAAACCATGGCCAATACTATCCAGACTTCATCTATTCCTGTCCTTATTTTCACATGAGAAAATTATGACTATTGGAGCATTAAAATGAAGATATTTTCTTGCTCTCAAGATTTATGGGACATTGTAGAAGAAGGATTCATTTCTCCTACAAACACTTCATCTCTTACTACAACACAAAAGAAGGAGTTAAAGGAGAATAAGCAAAAAGATTCTCAAAAAGTGCTATATATTTTACAACAAGCAGTAGACAACGCAAATTTTCCAAGAATAATGGATTCCACAAATACTAAAGATGCATGGAGTACACTACAGGAGGAGTTTCAAGGCAACGACAAGGTACGTGCCATTAAACTTCAAATTCTAAGACAGGGTAGGTGCCATTAAACTTCAAAGTCTAAGGACGTTAAAGACTATTATTCTAGGATAAAATAAATAGTTAGTCAAATGAAAACATACGGGGAAAATATTCTTGACAAGAAATTGTTGAGAAAATTCTTATTTCTATTCCCTGTTGATATGATGCAATTGTGACTACAATAGAGCAAACCCAAGATTTGTCTACTATATCAGTGACAAAACTTATGGGTTCTCTTAAAGCGTATGAGCAAAGATTGAAAAGGCACAATGAAGACTCTCTCAAAAATGCCATCCAATCAAAGCTCAAATTAGGATATTAAAATAAAGAAAATGATGAAAAGAAAGATGGAGAAGTTTCTAGAAACAAATAGAATTCTAAAAATTTCTCTAAGACCAATCAAGAAAAATATCCTCCATGTGGCATCTGTAAAAAGACAAGTCACACAAAGAAGGATTGTTTGCATCGTGCAAAATCACAATGTCACTATTGTAAGAAATTTGGACACGTGGAGAAGAATTTCTGCAATAAAAACAAGCATTAAGAAAATTTCATCAAAGAGCATGACAATGAGCAACATCTTTTCTATGCTACCTGAGATTCCAGTGATAAGACAAGTGAAAACTGGTACTTGGATAGCGGTTGAAGCAATCACATGGTTAATGATAGAAGCATCTTCAAGGAAATTGACGACATTGTCAAAGTCAAAATTCGATTGGGAAATCGCACCATGGTAGAGTCAAAAGGAAAAAAGACTGTCATGGTGGAGACAAAGAAAGGTATGAGATTCATCAAAGATATCCTACTAGTTCCAAATCTTGAGGAAAATCTCTTGAGCATTGGCCAAATAATGGAGATAGGCTGCATACACTATCTATCAAGGTTATTAAACTCGAGAGTTTACGGAGACTCGTGAGAGTTCTATAGACTCGACTCGTAGACTCAACTCATATACTCATAAAAGTCTACTTCATATAAAAATAATAACAAAATATCTATAAATAACATACTAATTAAATATTTCAACAATATAATAAAGCAAAACAGTAAATCATAAAATTTAAAATATTTAAATAATCAAGTATAGTAATAATACGTCACTACTAGACAATAACTTGTAGAGGTTATAGTAGTGGTAGATCATTCTCATCGAGGGTTTGATGTTATTAGAGAACAAGGGTTTGATATTATTAAAGGTGAGAATTTTGTATTTGAGAATAACACGCTAAATGAAGGTATGTTGAATGCTAAAGAGAAAACAATAAAAAAATGGCTTATATTTTGGTCTAATTTTTTTAACTTGGTAACTTGTTGACTCAGTAGTAAACTCAAGAGTTTACTGAGTTTACTTAGAGTTTATAGAGTTTACCGAAAGTCTACTAAAAAAAGAGTTTACTCAAGAGTCAACTCGCAGAGGATAAGTGGACTCGTAAACTCATAAGAGTTAGCGAGTTAACTCGAGAGTTTGATAACCATGCTATCTATGATAAAAAAATATAAAAAGGAAAGAGATTTCCAAAGTTAAAATGGAAATAGAAGTTTTCCAATAAGCTTCAAGTATACAACTAATACTAACATTGCCATGAGAACAACAATTGATGATTCATGGTTATGGCATTGAAGATTTGGTCACTTCAACACTCAAGCTTTGATGTTGCTGCCTCAAAATAATATGATGAGAGATCTACCATGCCTATATGACTATAATGAAGCTTGTGAAGGATGTCTTCTTAAAAAGCAACAAAATTACCATTTTCAACTAACAAAGCATGTAGAGCTAAAGACTCGTCAGAGTTAATCCACACTAACATTTGTGGACCAATGAGGACATCGTCACTAAACAACAACAGGTATTTCATCCTCTTTATTGATGACTTTTCTAGAATGACTTGGTCTACTTCTTTATAGAAAAATCAAAGGTCTCTGGAATGTTCAAGAATTTCAAAGCTCTTGTTGAGAAACAAAGCAGGAAACATATTTAAAGTAATAAGAAGTGTTCAAGGCAAAGAATATAACTCACATGAGTTTGATAAGTTATGTGAAGATTAAAGCTTTGAGCAATAACTTACAATCGCATACTCTCCGCAACAAGTGTGTCTCAAAGGAAGAATAAGACAGTCATGGAGATGGCTAGATCAATGCTAAAAGAAAAAGGTTTGCCTAATAAATTTTGGACAGGAGCAGTTTACACTGTAGTCAACATACTTAACAAATGCCCGACTAAGGTAGTTCAAGACAAGACTCCTATTGAAGCATGGAGTGGACAAAAGCCATTAGCTAAAGATCTATGAGTATTTGGATCTATTTTCTACATACATGTTCCACATCATAAGAGACATTAGCTACAAGAGGAATCTTCTTGGGATACAATACACAATCAAAAGGCTATAGAGTCTACAACTTGCAAACGAAGAAACTCACTGTTAGTCAAGATGTTGAAGTTGATGAAAATTCTTCTTGGAATTAGGAAGCAAAAAATGTTGCAAAAAGCAATATTCTTTTTTTAGTGCAATAATCTCAAGAAGAGGTTCAAGAAGTAGCAAACGAAGCAAGTATGCTTATGTCACCTCTACAACAACAAGATTCTTCACCAGAGTCTACTCCAAGTCGAGTAAGATCTTTGGTGGATATATATGACTCTTGCAACACAACTATGGTTGACCTAAATGCTATGAAGAATCCTCAAAGAAGCAAAGGCAACTAAGCAAATCAAGCTCGAGTACTACAAGAGAGAAGATCAAGTTGCAAACACTTTTACGAAGGCATTACCAAGAATCAAGTTCAACCTATCTTTGGAGTTACCAAAATTTGTATCAAGGAAGAGTGTTAAAATATGATAAAAATTTCTAGAATAGAAAAGAAGGTCCTAGAAGCTCATGATTTATCTAGAAGTTAAATGTACTAGAACAGTATAAGAGTATAAAGTCTAGAAAAATCTATCTCTAGAAGTATCATGCCACCAACCTTGCTTGCCTATAAATAGACTTACAACTCCTTAATTTAATGAATTTTGAGAAATCAATGTAAACTCTTCCTTCCACTATTTAAGAGTTACACGGCCACTAAATCATCTACTACTTCTAATTAATATTCCTAACTACACCTCCATCCTAACCCAACTATCAATCACCATCCAACAACTAACTATATTTCTATTCCCCTAAAATACTAACAGTCAGTCCAATAATCATGCCAAAACATGGAGTTGTCACCGTTACCAACATGTGGCCTTAGAGAATTTTTAAACCACCCATCCTTAACATCTAGTTGCCAAATGTCCCGTTCCATGAGTATGAATTTCGATGTCAAGACAAGTCAAAGGAGGTAGAGTCAATCTTGCCATATCTGTAAAACAAAACCTCATACCAGATTGCTTTGGCTATCATTTAAAAAATGCCAGCGTCACTTTGACAAACGACTCATGTTGAAAGCTTCACGCCTAAGCCACCTTCATTCTTAGGCAAACAAATTGTAGATCAATTGATCTATCGAATTTGGTTAGAATCCCTTGTCGCATTCCATAAAATCTCCTCTGTAGCTTTGTCAATTCTGCATTGATCCTTTCTAGTGCCCTAAATAATTATATATATATATCAGTGAAATGGCATTAAATAAAAAAAAGTTATAGTTTAGTTTTTTTTATGGCGTGGGAACCTTCTTTCATTTAACAGTTTGGGATTTCGTAACTTTTCTAATATTAGTTGCAGATAGAAATTATAAAAAAAAAAAAACTTAAAAAATGATAAAGCACTGAGTATGTATTTGGAAATTGAAAATTTTTCATTATTCAAGGTCAGCCCAAAAAGTATAAGATAATATAAGTTGATCATTTTAGGTTTTTATGTTTATTATAAATATATTTTAAAAGTAAAAACTCAGTAATTATTTAATCAATAATATTAATTTATTAAGCTTAAATAAATATATTTATCTTGAAAATATCTTTCATCTTATTATGATTTTTTCTCTTTTCATAAACATATGTAGGGATCCCTAGAGGATTAATTTTAGTTTATTTTTTGGTGTTTTATGAAATTCAATTTTATTCTTATGCTTTTATTCATGAATTGATTGTGTTTGACGGACCAATTGATGTTCCGATGTAAAATTATTGTGAAATTGATATGTTCTTATGTTGAGTGTGAACCCTAAAAATTGAGATTTTTTCTAATTAGCGTGAATTGATGAAACTAAGTAAGGAGGAATTTACCGCAAGGGAAAGTGAGTTTTCTGGTTTCCTTTTCTTGATATTGAATTTCAATTCATGAACACCTTTTTATTTGAAAATTCCTTACGTTAATTTGAGTATATTATCTACCACCGTAAACGTTTGTGATTCTGATTTACTATATATTAACATAATAATTTTTTTTATTGAAGCGCCGTTCGTGTTATCATAATTCCTTTTTTTTGTTTCTGAGTTGCGGCAAATTTCTAACTGGTTCTTGTGCGTTGACCATTTTAATTCAAATTTCTCACTCAATTGTTATACCTTTTATATTCATATAAGGCTATTTTCTTTCTATCACGCATGATATGAAGACAGTGAGATAATTTTTTGTAGGAGCTAGTTAGTTTTATATGTTGGGGGGACTCGATATACTGCATTTAATGTGATATTTGGGGGATTGGCGAAACTGCTACCAAGGTTGAGATGCTCTCTGATTTGGTTACCCAAAATTTACTTATCACTATAAGTTAATGTTTGGTAATCGTATTCTGTTTTCATGGCTTGCAATCTGAATTTTAGGTACCAACGATATTAGCTATTTAAATATATATACTAGATATCTTGCTTTATGAAATTGATCCAATATTTATTTTATACATATATATATATATATATATATATATATATATATATATATATATATATATATATATTGTAAATATATTACAAATAGTAAAAGTAATAAAAAAGAATAAATTAAATAAAGTTATAAAATTATTGCTTAATAATTACTTTTGCTACACTTCAATTTAATTGTTGTACAGACTTTTTTTAATTAAAAATAATATAGTTCAATTTAATATTTACGTGTTTTGTGCAATGTAAATATCTTTACTGTGTGGTGTGTATATGATTCATGAGGCGTGATAAATTATTATCTTGAGATAATGAAATTGTGATTGAGATTGTGTAAGTGATAAATTGAGTATGTGATGAATTATGAAATACATATGTAGTGGGATGTTGTATGTATTGAGTTGTGAGCTATGAACTATGCAATCACACAACTGTAAGACCTTTTAAGGGTGACTAGTTAATGTGTGACAAGTTTGTGATGGGCTCCACTGTAGGAACATGACGAGTTTAATAACTTGAGGCGCAACGAGTTAAAATGATTTTAAAAATAATTGACATTTTGAAAACAATTGAGTAGTTATGTGTATTGCCTAGTTCATAGGTAGAGTCTATGTGTTAAAATATTTTTTAGGTTGGATCTAAATCAGAAGGGAGAGACTCTTACGTACTCCTCAGAGTAGGCCTTGGGGGTAAATACACTCAGTTTGAGTGCTTCTTTAAGCCTATGTCGATCTTACATATTTGAAGCATTCTCGCAAAACAGAGTGACCCTGATTGGTCTCCCTATGATTTCACTTAGTGAGAGTGACTTGACTTATCCATTGTGAGGTTTGTCTTGCCATGTACTACTAGACGTCCGACGAGATTTTTTTCACTGAAAATTGTACCACATTGTATGTAGCCTTGAGTCTGGTATATCTATTGCATAACGCTTGTGTTTGACTTTAATTGATTTAACAATTGAGATTTGTGTGTTGTGAACCTTGAATGAGTGTGAATACTTGATTGTGATTTTGTGAAGTGATGATGTTTATGTAAATTAAACTCTATGTATTTATATGTTTCACATGCTCTAGTGTTTTATTATATACGAATGTGATAACTCATTCCTGGTGTGTGTTTGTGTTTGGGTTGAATGCCATTATAATGAATTACATGCTGTAGATGGAGAGGCTTAGCCTTTCTTAGGGAAATGTTCTCATAGATGTGACATCGAGGCATGGGGTTTTTATTTCATATGTTATAGTTCCATGAACAGTATAGTTATTTTATGTTTTTCGCTATTAGTTTGACTTCTTTTCATTTATTTGGACGACCTTGCTTTGAGCCAAGATGATTTTATTATTTATTTGGACAAGTTCTATTATGATGTTTGAGAAGCGAATGTAAACCTGTTACCCTTTTTGAAATTCTTTTATTTAAATATGTTTTAAAACTTTTAATTAATTCCTCATTTATATTCCTTTTATTATTTGTACATATATGTGTGGGGCAGAGGTGGTCACATTAAATGGTATTAGAGCTAGGTTGAACCTTTCGACCATGTGTGTTATGAGCTTTCTATGTTTTCTTGTGTACTCTAATCTGTTGTTGTGCTTGTTGTGTGCCTTGTTTTGTTATGTTCAGAGACTTACTCTGTTGTGTTGGTACATTTCTCAAAGTTTTTGCTTTTTTCTTGACATAGGAAGTGATGGCTGGGAAAAATGAACGTGAGCGACTTCTTACCGAGGCTCCAAACAACCTAGTGCAAGTCATGGCTAATCAGGGAGACGATGGAGAGGTAGTTGCGTGCCATGGTTTAGATCACCTTCGGAGGAATGACACACCTACCTTCAAGGGGGGTTATGATCTTAAGGGTGCTAAGGCTTGGCTGAGGGAGATTAAAAAGATCTTTCGGGTGATGGAGTGCCAGGGCTAGCACAAGGTGTTGTTTGCTACTCACATTCTGGCAGATGAAGCAGAGTACTGGTGGAAGAACACACGCCCATGTCTGGAGGGAGCAGGTGTTGTTGTTGTCATATGTGAAACTTTTAGATAGACTTTTCTAGAGAAGTATTTTCCAGAACATGTGAAGAACATGAAGGAGATGGAGTTCCTCGAGCTGAAATACATGACGGTGGCAAAGTATGCAGCTAGGTTTGAGAACCTAGTCAGGTATTTTCCTCATTATCATAGGGAAGTTGAGGAGAGGTCCAAAGGTGTGAAGTTTATCAATGGCCTCTGACCAATAGTGAAGATGATGGTGAATTGCCATGACATCCACAACTTTGCATAGTTGACCAGCATGTGCAGGGTCTTTGATGAGGATTAGCGGGAGAAAGCCATATTCTACAGGAATGCCAATGCCGATCATAGGAAAGAAAAGAAGCCTATGACTCACAATCGTGCTAAGTCATATTATGCCCCTCCTGGGCAATATGGTAATCATTTTGGGGGAAAGAGGATGGATGGATTCCAGCCCACCAGTAGAGGATTTCAGTTAGCTGGTGGAAGTTCTCAGCCAACTAACACGGTGTCTTAGTGGCTGAACCCGACAAGTGCACCAGATCGCGCAAGTAGTATAAAACGGTAAGAATTGAGTATCGAACTCTCGGGGAACTTGTGTTGCTTGGTAAAGCTATATTTAGTGAATAGGTGTCTTGTATGAAAAGATATGTGTGGACTATGACCAGGTATGTAAACTAACTATTAAAAAGGAAAATCACGTGAGTAATGATGTGTAAAGACAAGTAGACAACATGTTGGTCTTCCTATTAGGTGCCTGATGTTATAAGGATATGCTCTACTTAACAATGCTCATGTGTTCTATGGTGTCTCCTAAAATGCTAAACCCCGATCCCTCGTGATAGTCTAGCCTAATCCTGATCATGCATCGTCCTCAGATCCCTCTTGTTGGACTAAACTTGACCAAAACCGCATTAAGACAAACATACAACAACCAGGTTACCATACCCCGATCCCTCGTGATAATACGATAAACTAGCCCTTTCCTATCAAGTTCTAAGAATCAGACCAGTTTCCACTATTGAATGATCCTAACAAAGCATGCATCTACGTGATCAAGGCAAAAGCATACTAAAATGGCGTACTGATAGCACAGAGAACACACCAAACATCATTAAATAGATAAAAAGGTATTTACATAAAGTACTTACAAGGAAGAACCAACAGATGATTTAGCTCTCCATATCTGGGAAGCTTCCTTTCAACAAAGAGAAGAGAAAAATGATGGATTGAAGAAATACAAGTAGTGGGGATGTCTCCTCCACCTCTAGAACCTCACAATCACTCACAAACTCATCTCATGCTCTCAGGATGGCTTCCTCTTCAAGCTCAGTTCTCTGCCATTCTATGCACAACAAAAGTTCTCAAAACTCTCTAGAACTCAGACCTTTCCCTCTTTAGAAATCTCTAAACATGCAAAAGCTTTGAGAATTACCCAAACTCCTCCTCCATTTCTGATTTCAGGCTTAAATAGGTGGCCTTGTTGGTGCTTTCACGCTTAGTGCAACTGTGGCTCGCTTAGCGCGCATAAGTGAATTTTGGCTTAGTGCGCATCTTCTCGCTTAGCAGATGCATGCAAGCGGTGCGCTTAGCGGGATGAGCCCTTGCTTAGCGCGTGTGTCTAGCTCATTCTTCTTCCAGATTCTTCCTCGCGCTCAGCCGTAGGAGTGGTGTGCTCAGCCACAAGAGTGGTGCACTCAGCGGATGGCTCTCTAAGCCGGCAGATTGGCTTAGCGAGAAGCTAAAACTCAGCACTTCACAAACTTGCCTAATTAACCTGAAATTCAAAGGAAATGATTATTAGATACACAAAATGGGAGTATTAAGTACTTATTACCTATCTTTAACAAAAAGTAATTACAACACTACAAAATAATCATAAATGGGAGGAGTTAGATACAATTTTCACAGATTTCTTACACAAAAGTTTGTTGTATTCATCAACTAACAACTCCCCCAAATTTACAGTTTTGCTTATCCTTAAGCAAATAAAGAACAACTCACTAGTCCCCAAGTGACAAGAATATGCAGTGACTATGTACAAAGGTGTATGCATAAAAAACTATTGATTGCATGATAATAGAATGAAGCAAAATGCCCTCATCACTTGTCTTTCACAAAGCATGTAGTTATTCAAAGAGAAGAACATGATGTATGTCCACAATTAATTGAAGTTAGGCATAAGATAGTGTCATACCCTAATTTCGTCCGGGGACTATTGCTTGATGGCATGCAACCTTTGTTTGATCACTTTGAGGTACTTGGCACCCTTTGTTGAACAATACGTAAAGTTCTGTAACATGCCGGAAATCAAAAGGAAGCATTTTTACGCAATCCGTGAGGTTCCGTAACATTCTGAAAGCCAAAAAAGGAGTAATTATGTGACCCGTAAGGTTTCGTAACCTTACGGAAAGAAAACAAGTATTGTTACGAAATTCGTAAAGTTTCATAACGTTACGGAAAAAGAATCACCAAAAAAAGCAAGGGGTGTATTTAGTAAAAAAAGTGGGTGCAAATAGCAACCAGGCCCACTTGGGCCTTCCAGGATGTTCCTCCAGAAGGCGGTTACTTCTGGAGGAAGCAACCTGGCTCGCCTGGGCAAGTTGGGTGGCAAGCTCCTCCCCTATTTTCCTATAAATAGGGGGAGGAGTGAAGGAGAAAGGGGTTCAACTCTTCTGGTATTTCGGGATCACTTAAAATTAGTGAAAAAAAAATGTTTCCGTGAAGAAAATCCAAGCCGAGGCGCTTCCGTAACGTTTCTGTGGGTGATTTCGCGAAGATTTTCAACCATTCTTCGCCGTTCGTCGTTCGTTCTTCGTCGTTCTTCGGTCTTCAACTGGTAAGTTATTGAAATCAAACTTTTCAATTCATTCTATGTACCGTTGGTGGTCCCCATTTGTTTCGCGTACTTTTATTTTCGTTTCATTTACTTTCCGTACCCCCTTTTGACGTGCTTTAGTCATTTACTTAAGTCATTTTCTCGCCTAATAAAAAAATAAAATAAATTTCCACCGATCATTCGAATTGTAATATCCGTTAGTTTCTGTTAAAATGAAATCCGACCGTTCGGTCATGCCCTAACCACGTTGGAAACCAAAAAGAGGTAAAATAATAATATAAGAATCAAAAAATATCTTTTAGTAAAATAAACCAAAAAAAATCAATCGGACGTTTCTCTTTGGGATTTCTCTTTCTTAATTGAATTGACTAATAACTAAAGTGAAACTAAGGCTAAAATCAACTAACAAAGTCAAGCTCGTCCGCAAAAAATCACTAAAAAGGATTTTAAGGTTCGATACCTCAGTTTTTCTCACCAAGTAAAAATGGATCATTTTAAGGTCCAACGCCTTAAAAGGACCACCTTCCAAGTAAAAAGAATCGCTTGATTCGCCCTTTAGAAAGAACTACGTAGGTCTGATTTCCTCTTCGATGGAGGGTACGTAGGAGCAAGAGCCCCGCTTTTGTCGACCTCAAAAATTAAAAAAAAAATAAAAGTTTAGATACACAATTTCACACAATTCTAATTTAAGGCTGTTGTCCTTTGGGACAAACGTGAGAGGTGCTAATACCTTCCTCAAACGTAAATACAACTCCCGAATCTGGAATATTCTTCATGACCGGTTTCCTTCGGTTTTTCCGACGTTTTCCACAAATAAACGTTGGTGGCGACTCCGTGCATTTTCCTCCTTTGGAAGACGCACCTGTGAGCCTCGCCTCGCTCACCCGCAAAAGGGTAGGTTGAGACAGTTGGCGACTCCACTGGGGATTATTTTTGTGAGTTAGGCCTATTTTAGGAAAGTGTGGAATTGTGAAACTTTGTGTGTGCATTTTTTTGAACTGTGTAAATATAATAAATGTTGTCTTTTGCACATTTTTACACTGCATTCTAAGCACCCACGGGTATGAGTAAAAAAGGGGCCTTATACCCGGGTCCATGGGAATCTAAGGAGTGGAGGTGAATCTATGATCATGCTAGGTCTCCGACTTGCTTGATAATAGTGAAACCTCGTCTAGAGCTTTCTCTCTTTATAATGTGTTGTCGCTGGTATTCCATACCGCTGCAATATTATTATCTTGAGTGATGATACCTCTAGAAAACAGCCATGTGAGATATGGATCGTTGTGAGTAGTTATTAAAGACCCCTAGATATTATCCTATAGGTCCCCAAATAGGGGCATGGAGCAAGCACGCTCTGTGCCATTTGTTCTCATGCATTCTTCTACAAATATCACATAAATTATAGTTTTGCTGTATAGCTAGTGATATCTTGTCTTTTTAGAGTAATGCGTCACTTTTTAATGCATACGTTGAGGCGCCGCAATGCCTAGAACGTAGTATTAAAAAGATGGATCTTTTTTGGTCTCGTATATGTAAATTACCACTTGTTTTTCTTTTCGTTACATGCATGTGCATTGCATCATTCATATCGGAGCCTTGATTCACCCCTTTTTTAGGTAAATGATGGGGACAAATCAAATCAGAAAAAGATTCTATCAAGTCAAGATTAAGGGCCTAGATGTCACCAGCCTTAAGGAGGTTGGACGGTTGATGAGACCCCTCCAAAGGCAAGCCTTCCGCAAAGTGTACGGAAATATTTTAGATTTGACCACAACGGAGGTATTTACGGAAGCCGTTGCATCCCTCGCCCAATACTATGACCATCCGTTGAGATGCTTCACGCTTGGGGACTTCCAAATAGTACCGACTGTTGAAGAATTTGAGGAGATTCTAGGATGCCCTCTTGGGGGAAGAAAACCCTATCTTTTCTCCGGGTTTCATCCCTCGTTGAGCAAGATTACAGCTGTGGTCGGAGATTCAGCGAGAGAGTTGGATCGTATGAAGCAAACTCAAAATGGCATAGTGGGCCTACCGCGGAAATACTTGGAAGGCAAGGCAAGGGATATGGCGAATCAAGATGAGTGGGTCCCGTTTGCAGATACACTAGCTTTGCTAATCTTTGGGGTTGTCCTCTTTCCAAACGTGGATGGTTTGGTGGACCTAGCCGCAATTGATGCTTTCCTTGCATATCACCATAGCAAGGAGAGCTCGGTGGTAGCTATCTTGGCGGACTTATTTGATACATTTGACCGAAGGTGCGAGAAGAACAGCGCACGGATTGTCTGCTGCTTACCCGCTCTTTGTGTGTGGTTGGTTTCGCACCTATTCCGACAAGACATAAGGCACCCGTGTCCGCTTCAAAGTTATTGCTCGTGTGTCGAAAAGAGAAGAGTAGATTGGGACCAATACATGGCTGGGATAGGAGGCAGCACAATCAACTGGTTTCCTCGATGGAAGGAAGGAAAAGAGGGAGTTCTCTTCTCATGTGAGGACTACCCAAACGTTTCGTTGATAGGGACGAGGGGTTGTATTAACTACAATCGCGCACTTGCTATAAGACAGTTAGGGTACCCCATGAGGGGAGAACCGACGGAAGAGAGCCTCTCGCCTTTCCTTGTGAGAGATTTTGGCGCGCAAAGTTTCAAGATTGTACAAAGAGTCCACAAGGCGTGGGAAAGTCCATTAAGGAAAGATAAAGAACTTAGGGGCATCCGAAATGGCATCATCGGTGGTTATCATGAATGGCTAAGAGTTCATACACGAGGGTTAGATTGGCTCTCCAAGTTGAAAATTATCAACGAGGAGAACTTCGAAGCTCCGGAAGAGGATGAAGAATTCCAAGCTCTAAAAACAGAGCTAGGAAAGGCAAGACTCGCCAAAGAAAAATTCAAGTTAGTCGCTACAAACATCCAGAAAGAGTGTGCCGAGTTACGAGAGGAAAATGCGGCTACCGCAAGAGCCCTCAAACGAGAAACCAAGAGGGCTCGCAAGGAAGAGCATGGCCGGGATAAATTCCAAGGAGCTTTGTTGGGCAGCAACAATGAGCTCAAGCTTCGGAGGGAGGAAAGAGACCAGTCACGAGTACATGGCATGGTCTTAAAGGAGGAGTTAGCTGCTTGCTCAAGATCCAAGAGGAGTTTGGCCCAACACTTAGAAGCCACAGAGCAAAGCATGCTAGCTATAATAGGTGTTAGACAAGTGGCCTCAGATATCTTAAGAAGGGGGGGGTTGAATTAAGATATTCGAAACTTTTTCCCCTAATTAAAAATCTATCTTACTTTTTACTTAAGTTATGAATTCCCTTAATGACAATCTTCTTAAATATTAATTCAAATGAAGCAACTTGAATATGAATATAAAGCAATAATAAATAAAGGAGATTAAGGGAAGAGAAAATGCAAACTCAGTTTTATACTGGTTCGGCCACACCCTTGTGCCTACGTCCAGTCCCCAAGCAACCCGCTTGAGAGTTCCACTAACTTGTAAATTCCTTTTACAAGTTCTAAACACACAAGGACAACCCTTCCTTTGTGTTTAGAGATTCTTTACAACAAGAGACTCACAGTCTCTTAATCCCTTAGAGAATGAGAAGAAGAAGAAGAGGAACAAATCTCTCTTGAAAGAGATGGATTTTACAGATTGAGCACTCAATTAATTCCTTAATGAATTGCAATTGAATTGGCCAAGGAATTCTTTAAGAGGATAAAATGAAATTGCTTTTTGAGAGGATAAACACTTTGTTGTTCTGAAAATCTCTGAGCAATTTCGTGTTTAAGTCACATATATATAGACCATTGGTGGTCATGAGTAAAGCCTTTGAAAAGTTGTGACTCTTGAAATTATTTTTCTGAAATTCCTGTCTGGTAATCGATTACAGCAATTGTGTAATCGATTACAGCTTTTAAAATTTGAATTAAAACGTTTACTAACTGCTGGTAATCGATTACCACAATTGTGTAATCGATTACAGCTTTTAAAATTTCGAATTCAAATTTTTATAGCTGTTATAAAACGTATTTGGCCACTGGTAATCGATTACATCCTCTGGTAATCGATTACCAGAGAGTAAAAGCTTTGAAAAACACTTTTTATTTTAAATCACTTGGCCAAACCTTTGCTAATTCAATTAGGAATTCCCTTCCTAATCTTCTAGTGATCATCTTGATGTTGTGACTTGTAATCTTGAAGTATTGTCTTGAATTTTAATCTTGAAAAGCCCATTTGCATCAATTGCAACACATCATCATGATCATCATCAAAACATCAAAGCCAATTGCATCTACAATAGGGTAGTACAAAGAAGAGTTAAACCAATCTTTGACCCATGAACAAAAACTAGTAGACGACTTCGCACAAGCGTACGCCGAGAAGGAAGCAAGAGGGAGGGTGATTGATGCATTGCATCAAGAAGCGACCATGTGGATGGATAGGTTCGCCTTGACCTTAAATGGAAGTCAAGACCTCCCGCGACTACTAGCCAAAGCAAAGGCCATCGCCGAAGTGTGTTCAGCCCCAGAGGAAATTCACGGGCTAATCAATTACTGTCAACATATGATAGATTTAATGGCCCATATAATTAGAAACCGTTAGGTTCTATTGTAACACTTTTGTATGATCTTGGCTAGATAAAAGCTTTTGTTCCTTTTTATAAAAAGAGAAGTTCTGAAACTCATCACGATGTCTAAAAAGGCCTTGAGGTGGATCCAAGTGCTCTGATCATTCATTAGCATATTCATGTTTTGGTGGCATGTTCACCACTGTTTGTGTTTCTTAAGGGAACTCACCATAACTAAAAAAGCGCAAAGACACCCCTATAACACCCGATCCAGGAGAAAGATGGATAACGAAGAGGGAGTGCAAGAACAGATGAAGGCCGACCTATCGGCCTTAAAAGATCAGATGGCTTCTATCACGGAGGCCATGCTAAAGATTAAAAAAACTATAGAAGATAATGCTACGGCGGCCGCTTCCAATACAGCTAGGGAAGCGGAACCGGTGCTACAGCCCGCAATAAACTTGGGCTGAGACAGAAACGCGACGGGTTTCAATCGGAGGTATAGTCCTCAAGTCTACCCTTATGGTTTGCCTCTAGACTTCACTCCCCGCATCGCTCCAGACGATTTGAGCCAAGCCCCTACCTTCGAGGGGCAGCTCCTTCCTCATGCCGACTATCCTCTGCAAGAAGATGATGAAGGAGATGCCCATTTAGGCCCTCTACTTCTCCTCAAGGAACCGCCCCCCCATGAGTTGCCCCGACCAAACATAGTCCGCCACGTCCTGTCTCCATCTGCACCCGTTAAGGAACTCGTTCCCATTGCAAAAGACAAGGGAAAGATGGATCTAATTGAAGAAAGGCTGAGAGCGGTAGAAGGCCTTGGCAACTATCCGTTCTCAGATTTAGCGGATCTGTGTCTGGTACCTGACATCATCATTCCTCCCAAGTTTAAAGTACCAGATTTTGATAAATACAAAGGGACAACGTGTCCAAAAGGTCATCTTCGGATGTATTGCCGAAGGATGGGGGCATATTCTAAGGACGAAAAGCTGTTAATGCACTTCATTCAAGACAGCTTAGCCGGAGCAGTAGTGGCGTGGTACACCAATCTGGAAGCTTCTTAGATCCGGTTGATCGAGGCCGTACCCGATTCAAATAAACATGAAAATGCAGTAACTAGGAAGTGATCCTAGGTCGTTTCCCAACGAGCAGTGACAAACCAAATGTTCATAATATACTTGCAGTAACAGTAACGATTGGGGGGGGGGTGGGGGTTTGGTTGTTTGGTAATTAAAGAGCAGAACAAGTAAACTGGAATACGAAACTACTAATATTAAAAACGGGTTGTTTCCTCTGATTCAGAAGCCATTCTCTTATCCTGGGTTATGGAGAATTCGTCCCTAACAGTCAACCACTTAATCCAACCCTATTTCAATTTACTAAGCGAAAATCAACTTAGGGTTTTCAATACGTGATTAGGCACCACATACACCAGTTAGCCCTTCATCCATTAAGCATGAACGCAAGTTAGGCTCAGAGGCAATTAATCGAACACGAAGCGTGCACTGATTAATATTCACGAAATTGGGATAACTGGTGAAGGGAAAACTGCCAGGAAACCACATTACAAGCGAAACCTCAAAGAGAGTTGGGCTTCGTCCTCAAAAAGAAACAACACCAGAAAATCTAGCCTTCCATGGATTCAAACAGAAAACGCAAATGAAACATGAAACAGAAACATAAATGAACAGAAACGTAAATGAACAAAAACATAAATGAAAGTAGAAGAAGAAGCACGAATGAACTCGTAATTAGAAGCAGAAAACGGAAATTTGCATTAAGAACGAAAATTGTAACAAGGGAACAGAAAAACGTGAAAACCTAAAACCAAAGCTCTGAATAATGAAAATAGCATAACAGAATGCCTTGCACGAATCCCAAGGCAGCTATTTAAAAAGAGTCATTCAAAGTCACTGGGCCCTATTACAATACTCTGGCCCAAAACGAAATAAACACTGAACAACATAAAATAAAATTGCGAAATTTCCTAATTAGAAATTAACTAAGGTAAGCGCTGCTTTATTTGCCCTCTTCAAGTCCACAACTAAAATCCGGATTAAGCCCAATGTTTCATTAATTCCTGAAATTAGATTAAAAACATCAAATTAGCTAAATGAGCCCAAATAATAAAACTGCCTAATTAATTGACAATTAAGACCAATCAATAATTAAAATGGTGCAAAAAGGGTTTAGAAAATAGAAGAAAATGATGGCACATCACCGGTCATGGAAAGACTTGGCAACTACCTTCATTAGGTTGTACCAATACAACACGGATATGGCTCCTGATCGGAACCAACTTCAGAGCATGACGAAGCGGGAACATGAGTCCATTAAAGAATATGCTCAAAGGTGGAGAGACCTAGCAGCCCAAGTCGTCCCGCCTATGACTGAAAGGGAAATGATCACAATTATGGTAGATACGTTGCCCACGTTCTACTACGAGAAGCTGATAGGATATATGCCGACTAACTTTGCAGACCTCGTCTTCGCCGGAGAAAGAATCGAGTCCGGACTAACATAAAGCATATAGGGTATAGAGTTAACAATGTTTATATGATAGACGTAAGTCAAAAACTAGATAATAATAAATGTTTTCTTAGCAAAGATGATGATCCATGGCTATGGCATAAACGTATTGCTCACATAAACATGGAACACTTAAATAAATTGATTTCAAAAGATTTAGTTGTAGATTTGCCTAAACTAAAATTTGAAAAAGATAGACTATGTGATGCATGTCAAAAAGGAAAACAAACTACAGTTTCATTCAAATCCAAAAACATTGTTTCAACTACTCAACCTTTACAATTATTACACATGGATTTGTTTGGACCTTCTAGAATCATGAGTCTTGGAGGAAGTTACTATGCCCTTGTTATAGTTGATGACTATTCTAGATATACTTGGACATTATTTATCACTCATAAGAATGATGCATTTCAAGCATTTAGGAAACTTGCAAAAGTTATTCATAATAAGAAAAATCTCAAAATTATATCTATTAGGAGTGATCATGGGGGTGAGTTTGAAAATAAAGAATTTGATTTATTTTGTGAAAAGCATGGCATTGAACATAATTTTTCTGCACCTAGAACCCCTCAACAAAATGGAGTTGTTGAAAGGAAAAATAGGTCTTTGGAAGAGATTGCTAGAACGTTATTGAATGATACTCCTCTTCCAAATATTTTTGGGCTGAAGCCGTTAATACTGCATGTTATATCATGAATAGGGCTTTGTCGCAACCTGCCCTTCGGCGGGAGGGCGACGCGTGACTCGCGGGTGCGTGTTCCAAGAAAGGAATACACGCGGAGTCGCCACCAACGTGTATTTGAGGAAAACGTCGGAAAAACCGGAAAAGACGTGATCTACGAACTTTAAGTGAAAGGTTCAGGAGTTGTATTTACGCACGGGGAAGGTATTAGCACCCCACGCGTCCGTCACACGAGATGGCAGCCTTTAATTAAATGTGCAAACATGACTTCAATTTTTAAGTTTCCTTTTACATCTTTATTCCTTTTTATATTTTTTATCTTTTTGCGGTCGACGAGGGTGTTTCCCTTGCTCCTACGTATTCCTTAATTGTGATAAGGAAATCAGACCTACGTAGTTCTTTGGGAATAAAGTGTTTGGTTAAGTTGTTTTTGTCTTTTTTTGCAAAATATGTTTTTATTGAACAAAAGGTCATTTAAGGTGTTGGACCATTAAACGGTCTTTTGATTTTGAAAGGAGAGAAACGTTAAGGCGTTGGACCATTAACGATCTCTTGTTTTTGAAAGGAGAGAAACGCTAAGGCATTGGACCATTAACGATCTCTTGGGGTGGTCGACAAAACGGGGCTTTTGCTCCTACGTATCCTCAATTGCGATGAGGAAATTAGAACTACGTAGTTCTTGCAAAAGCGGTAAAGTTACATGTTGATTTTATGCTTTTGAACGGTCCATGTTTAACCGATAAAAGCAAAGAGGACCGTTTAAGGCGTTGGACCTTGAAACGGTTTTTAGTGATTTTTGCGGACAAAGCTTGATTTGTGAGTTGATTTTAGTCTTAGTTTCACTTTGGTTATTAATCAATTCATTCAAGGAAACTTCCAAAGAAAAACGTCCCATTGATTTTTTTGATTATTTTATTCAACGATATTTTGATTTATTTTATTATTATTTTTCAAGATATTTTGATTATTTTATTATTATTTTGCTTTTTTTTTTGTTTAACCGAGGTTACAAGGTGAACGATCGGTTAGATTTTGTTTTAAAAGTGATTAAACGATATTACAACACAAATGATCGGTTGAAATTCATTTTTATCATTTATTAGGTGAGAAAACGGCTTAAATAAACGGCAAAAGCGCGTTAAAGACGGAAGAAAAGAAATAAAAAATGAACGAAATAAAGATGAAAGCTTAAAAAACAAGAAATGAATTGAAAGCCTCGGATTCGAAAACTTATCCGTTGAAGAACGAAGAACGGATGGAGAACGGATGAAGAACGGTGAAGAACGAACGAAAACCTTCACGGATTTGCTTATGGAAACATCTCGGAAGCGCTACGGAAACACCTCGGCTTAAATTTTCTTCACGGAAACAATGTTTTTCACCCAAAACAGCTGAAATACATAGCCAGGGGGCTCAGGGGTCCTTAGAATAGCCCCCTTCAGCCTATTTATAGGAAAAAGGGGGAGGAGGTTGCCGCCCAGCTCGCCCAGGCGAGCTGGAAGCAACCCAGCTCCAAAAAAACATTCTGGAAGGCCCAATTCAAAATTTCCAAATTCTATTTGCACCCCCCCAATTTTGATAAGTTCACCCCACTTCTTTCGTAATTTACGGAAAAGTTACGGAAGACTTACGGAAGCATATAGGACTTGATTTTCTTCTTTTTTTCTCTTCCCTCTCAACTATATTAAGTGAAATATGCTTATTTAGGGTTATGGGAATTTTACGGAAGCATTACGGGTGTCCCGGAAGCCTCGGAATCCCATTTTTTAACAAAACGGGGGAGGTGGTTGCCATCTAGCTCGCCCAGGCGAGCTAGGTTGCTTCCACCTTAAGCAAGAAATTGCCCAGAAATCTCTAGAAGGGCCCAGATTCAAAAATTACTATTTGCACCCCTTATTTTACTAAATACACCCCCTTTGCCTTTTTTTGGTATTTTTTTCGTAACGTTACGAAACTTTACGAATTTCGTAACGATGCTTGTTTTCTTTCCGTAATGTTACAAAACCTTACGGATTACGTAATCATCCTTTTTTTGCATTCCGAAACGTTACGGAACTTTGCGGATTGCGCACTAACACTTCCTTTTAATTTCCGGCATGTCACGGAACTTCACGGATTGTGCTACAACTCTTTTCTTTTGGCTTCCGGCATTACACGGAACTTCACAAATTGCCTAATGATGGGTGCCAAGTACCTCAAAATGGTCAAACAAAAGTTGCATGCCACCAAGGAAAGGTCCCCGGACGAAATTAGGGTATGACAGGCTTTAATAAAACCCATTTTAAAGAAAACTCCGTATGAATTGTTTAATGGTAGAAAACCCAACATTTCACATCTTCATGATTTTGGTTGCAAATGCTTTGTATTAAACAATGGTAAAGAAAACTTAGGAAAATTTGATGCTAAGTAAGATGAAGGAATTTTCCTTGGATATTCCTTGCATAGTAAAGCTTATAGAGTATATAATAAAAGAACTATGACTATTGAAGAATCTACTCATGTTTCCTTTGATGAGTCTAATGCTATTTCTCCGAGAAAGGATATTTTAGATGATGTTGCAGAATCTTTAAAACAAATGCATATTCATGGACAAGATTCTAAAGGAAAAGGGACAGGAAGCAATGAAGATCTTCCAGAAGAAGCCAAATCAAATGATGAACTTCCAAAAGAATGGAAAGCTTCAAAAGATCATCCCCTTGACAACATTATTGGTGATATCTCAAAAGGGGTAACAACTAGACATTCTCTTAAAGATTTAAGCAATAATATGGCTTTTGTGTCTATGGTTGAACCTTAAAATATAAATGAAGCCATAATAGATGATCATTGGATAGTTGCTATGTAAGAAGAACTAAATCAGTTTGAAAGAAACAATGTGTGGGAACTAGTAGAGAAACCTGGAAACTACCCCATCATAGGAACAAAATGGGTATTTAGGAATAAGTTAGATGAACATGGCATAATCATTAGGAACAAGGCTAGATTAGTTGCAAAAGGATACAATCAAGAAGAAGGTATAGATTATGAAGAAACATATGCTCTGGTTGCAAGATTAGAAGCCCTTAGAATGCTCTTAGCTTATGCATCCATAATGAATTTTAAGCTTTATCAAATGGATGTTAAAAGTGCTTTTCTAAATGACTTAATTCAAGAAGAAGTATATGTTGAACAACCCCCAGGTTTTGAAATGACAGATAAGCCAAATCATGTTTATAGATTGAAAAAGGCTTTATATGGTTTAAAACAAACCCCTAGGGCATGGTATGAACGTCTAAGCAAATTTCTTTTAGAGAAAGATTTTTCTAGAGGAAAAGTGGATACCACACTATTCATAAAGAGAAAGTATGATGATATTCTATTGGTTCAAATATATGTTGATGATATAATATTTGGACCCACTAATGATTCATTGTGCAAGGAGTTCTCTCTTGATATGCAAAGCGAATTTGAGATGTCAATGATGGGAGAACTAAATTACTTCCTGGGATTACAAATCAAGCAAACTAAAGAAGGTATATTTGTTAACCAAGCAAAATACTACAAAGAATTGATCAAAAGATTTGATATGGAAAGTGCAACGCACATGGCTACACCTATGAGTACTGGCTGTTATTTAGATAAAGATGAATCCAGTCAGTCTATAGACATGAAACAATATCGAGGTATGATTGGATCTCTTCTTTATTTATCTGCTAGTAGACCTGATATCATGTTTAATGTATGCATGTGTGCTAGGTTCCAATCTAATCCCAAACAATCACATTTGAGTGCAGTAAAAAGGATCATAAGATACCTAGTAGGAACAATCAATTTTTGATTATGGTATCCTAAGAACTCAACTTGTAACTTAATAGGATACTCTGATTCTGACTTTGCCAGATCCAAAACTGATAGAAAAAGCATTAGTGGGACAAGTCAATTTATTGGATCCGCCCTTGTATCATGGCATAGTAAGAAACAAAATAGTGTTGCTTTATCTATTGCTGAAGCGGAATATATTTCTGCTGGCAGTTGTTGTGCCCAAATTTTATGGATGAAGCAACAAATATCTGATTATGGAATCCTTCTTAATCATATACCAATTAGGTGTGACAATACCAGTGCAATAAATTTATCCAAAAATTCAGTTCAACATTCTAGAACCAAACATATAGAAATTAGGCACCATTTTCTAAGAGATCATGTTCTAAAGGGAGATTGTGTGCTAGAGTTTGTTGATACAAAGAATCAACTTGCTGATATCTTCACAAAACCTCTCCCCAAAGAAAAATTCTTCTCTATTAGAAGGGAATTAGGCCTCTTAGATATTAGTGATTTGGATAAATAAGGATTGATTGATTGAATCATCTATTCTTAATGATTGATTGTTTGCGTTGAGTATGTTACTTTGCTTGATATTGCTTAAATTCTTGTTATTATGTTTGATTGATGCATTATTGTGTGTTTGATGTTTGAATGATTGAATTAAATACATATTAGTAGTGATGATTGATATTGTTAGATGGTTTTAGCATAGAAATAAATAATTATTAGAGGAACTAGCCTAGTTTGTAATCTGGTAATCAATTACCATTAAGTGTAATCGATTACACAAGAACAGATAGCCTGTAATCGATTACAACAGCCTGTAATTGATTACCGGAAGGCTTACTACTCCTGTAATTGATTACCAAACCTTGTAATCAATTACATCACGTCCTCCTCTATAAATACTCACGAAATCCAGTGGCGTTGCGCAGCCACACTCCTCCTTCGTGCTTCCACTTCCCTAAATTTTCAAATCTTCATATCTCCCTCAATTCTTGACTAAAACACGTCCCACAAAGCCCAATCTTCATCATTTTCACTCCTCTTTCAAGTGCACCTATTGAAATTCACTAAAACTTCATCAAATGGAAGAATCGTCAAAGAAGCGAAAGGGATCATCCTCCACCACCGTTGCTGTTGGCCATCGCCGCCACAAACCATCTAAAGGACCCATAGCACCTATTCATCCATCCTTATCATCTCCATGGTCATCTACTCTATTTTCTTCATATGATCAACGTCTATGGTACAACTCTCAATTTTCTTCTAGGATCATCTTAGACCCTAAGTACCTAGACACAAATTTCTTTAATGATGAGACATTTGACTGTTATCAAGTGTTTCAAAACTCTGGATTGGTTGATTTTATGTCCTTAAAATTGCCTTACTATCCTGAACTTGTTAAAGTCTTTTACAACAATTTAAAAATTCAGGATGATATTATTTCTTCTGAGGTGCACGGTATTTCTATGATCATTGATCAATCTCTGTTCTTTTCATTGACTAAATTACCCAGTCAAGGTGCACCTTTTGAGGGCACCATTGTTGATGACTGGAAGATTGATTATTCTAGTCATGATGCTCGCCATATGGTTTGTAATGACCAGGCTAAAATGACCGGTAGATTGCTGGCCGGATCATTAACCATTGATTGTCGCATCATTCACTATATTATTGTTAGAATTTTGCTTCCCCGTTCTTCTAATTTGGCTCAAGCCTCTGAGGAGGACTTGATTTTGATGTGGGCTTTTCTTTCCGGTTGTCAGATCGACTGGGCTCACTTGGTTAGGTACCGAATGCATAAGGCATTACGGGCCAATGCACCTCTCCCTTATCCTCAATTGGTCACTCTATTTCTCCATCATTTTCAAATTCCTCTTGATGATGAACCTTTTGTTTAAGTCAAGCGTTCCTTTGCAATAGGTGCTGGTGCAGTAACTTCATTTGGTTACCATAAGGATCGTAATGGTCAATGGCTGAAGAAGGACACGTTATAAGACGAGCATACTCCCTCTCCTCCTCCTCAGCATAATGATTCCTCAGCCCTTCTGACTAAAGTTCTTTCAGAGTTACGGGGCCTCCGCACCTATGTTGGTGAACGATTCGATTCTTTGGATGGTCGCTTTGAAGGCATGGATACCCGCATCACCCAGCTTGAAGAGGACGTGAATTATATTCGTCAGAGCTTCGATCTTCCACCACCACCACCACCACCTTCTCAGTTTTTAGATTATTATTATTGTTGATTATAAGTCGTGTATTTGGCTATATCTTTTAGTTATCTGGATTTTAATTATCTTTCGGTATTTGGTATTTAGTCTTTTATGCTTAGGATTAAATGTGGTTTGACTTATGAATGTTTGGATTATTCATTTAACTTATGAATGTTTGGGTTATATTTGGTTTTAGTGTTTTTGTGTTATATTGAATTATATGAATGCTATTGTGTTGTTTTTACCACACACTTTGGCTTTTTGATGTTGCCAAAGGGGGAGAGAAACGATGGTATAGAAGATTAAAAATAGAAGCTTAGAAATCAAGTAATCAAGTGATTAAGAGGTGGTTAAGTATTAAGTGATCATCAATTCCAAAACATAGGGGGAGTATGAAATGAGTGAACGCAATATATCTTGCATATACGTTGCTTGTATCTTAATTTCAGGAATTAAATTGTCATCATCAAAAAGGGGGAGATTGTAGAAGCAAAGACTTTGCCTTTGATGTTTTGATGATGCCATATGATCGTGATGTTTTGATGCCTTATGAAAATGCGCTTCTCAAGTTTAATTCAAGACAAAAATTCAAGAATACAACACACAACATCAAGAAGATCTCTAGTGTTTTTAGGAAGGAATTCCAAATTGAAACTGCAAAAGGTTTAGCCTAGAAATTTAAGCAAAAATGTCTTTTTCAAGAGATTTACTCTCTGATAATCGATTACCAGTGGCCAAAATGACTTATAACAACTATTAGAAATTTGAATTCAAATTTTACACTGTGTAATCGATTACAGATGAATGGTAATCGATTACCAGCAATTACTGAACATTTTGATTCAAATTTTAAAGCCTATAATCGATTACACAAGTCTTGTTTCATAAAATTATTTCCAAGGGTCACAACTTTTCAAATGGTTTTTACATGGCCATCAAAGGTTTATTTATATGTGACTTGGAACACGAATTTGCTTAGAGTTTTTCAGAACAAAAAGTCTTATCCTCTCAAAAAGCAAAATCGTTTTATCCTCTTAAGAATTCCTTGGCCAATACACTTGCAATTCAATAAGGAATTAATTGAGTGCTCAATTGTACAATCTATCTCTTTCAAGAGAGATTTCTTCTTCTCTTCTTTCTATTTCTTAAAAGGGATTAAGAGACCGAGGGTCTCTTGTAGTAAAGAAATATGAACACAAAGGAAGGTTTGTCCTTGTGTGGATCAGAACTTGTAAAGGGATTTTACAAGATAGTGGAACTCTCAAGCGGGTTGCTTGGGGACTGGACGTAGGCACAAGGGTGTGGCCGAACCATTATAAATCTGAGTTTGCATTTTCTCTACCCTTAAATCTCCTTTATTGTTTATTGCTTATTATTTCTATTTAGTAAGATTAATTTGGATTATTATCTAGGAGTCCTTGTTTAAAAGGAATTATGGGTTGTTGGGTTAAATTAAAAGTATAATTTTTTTAATTGGGTAATAGTCTGTGATATCTTAATTCAACCCCCCTTCTTAAGATATCTGAGGCCACTTGTCCAACAGGAAAAAGAAAGAAATGGATTCGTCTCTCCCTTGGCTGAACTCCTAAGAATGATGGAAAAAGGTCTATGGCTTTTGTCTAAAAAAAATTATTAAGCCTAATTGACAACATGAATGACTACCTCGAATGTCATGGTGAATATGCCAAGCAATGCCTTTTATGGGTGTCATTGCTTTTAAAATTTTAGCAAAAAATGGTTAAAGAAGACTTGAGCAAAAATGGTAAAAACTATTTTTTGCTAAAACTGATAAATTCTATCTTAAATGTTTAGATTAATGTTCAAATTTCCAAAATTATTGTGTGAATCTCCCTAGAGATATATGTATTAAGAGTAAACCTCACACAAATTCCACTCACACCGAGACAAATTATACTATGACTCAGCGTGCAGTGTAATTCTTGCACAAATGGAACTCTTGCTTAGACAATTTCTGTTTATTTACAAGCTTCACTAAACTAATCACATACCATATATATATATATATATATATATATATATATATATATATATATATATATATATATATATATGATAGGCTTGAAAAGAAGAATTAAAAACATACATGCACAAATAACAAAACACAGAGTTTCCTTTGTTCTCCTAAGTTGTAATTTTGGTCAGGGTGTTACACCTTTTTTCGGCCAGCACTTGCTGCCTTTTGATTAAAAAAAGGTAATTTTGCATCGTTTCCTTTAATTGCAAAAATTTAATTATGTCATTTTCTTATCAAATAGCCGATGTAGTGCGGGCAGAATAAAATATATTTTGTGTGGTAATTAACTTAGCTCATTTGTGTGTCAATGCATTGAAAATTCTACTTAAAATGTTAAAATTCTTATTACCAAATTAAAATTAATATAAACTAAGAAACAAATCACATAGAAATATAGGGGTGTTACAATGAAAATTTGAATTGTTCTAAAAAAATAAAAATTTCTCACTTTTATTTTTCACATAGATAAATTAATGTTGATAGAAGACTTAATTAGCTTTTGTTAGAAAGGTTGTATTAACATTGAAAAATAGGATGATGACTAATCATTGTGTTTTGGGGTGGTTCATTTTATTGTAATCAAATAAGGCAAAGAATAAATATTTGGAATTACAACATATCCAGTACCATATATTTATAAATGTTTTGATTTGTGCGTATTGATGAGTTGGGTTAAATCCACCATGACTACTAGATTTTAGTCCTTTTTTTCAAATTAGTAAAATTAATAAATATTAAAGGTGGGTTTGAGTAAGAATTGAAATTGTTGACAACAAATACTAAATAACAAACAAAGAAATAAAATTAACAAACAAAGTTCTTTAACCAAAGGGATAATTCTTAATAAGAACCTAACAACCAAATATGCAGATAAAATGCAATAAATAGGAACCAAAACGAGAGGAACCAAAATTTTATATTTATGACTACTGAAAATTGAACCATTATCACCACCATGACAGACTGCAAAGGCAAGAGCAATATGAACCACCAACATGATTGTTAATTTGAATCATAGAAGCAACATGTATGTGTGTGCGCGTGCGTAAAGAAAGTTAGTTGTTGTTTGGAAGTGAGGACTTCTTAGAATGTAATCATCAAATGAATTTACCAAAAATAAATTTAAATTTAAATTTGACATATATATGCTCATGTTATTACAAATATACAACAAGTAAAAGCAAAGATTGTTTAGATGCATTTTAACTTTGATTTTTTGTTGTTTAGCTCACTACGAGAAACTTTACAATTTGCTACTAATTTTATCTAGGAAAAAAATTCATAGGTTATAGCTAATTAACTACATCCTAACTACCATATTTATTTTCCTAGTTAATATTGAAAATTTTTCATCATTAAATTAATACCGCTTGTTATACTTAACTCTGTTGCGTTACAGTTACACTTCCACTTCACTTTCTCGCGTTCATTGCTCATGTGCAAGACTCACCGTCTTCCTCATCCTCTTCGTCCTTGGACTCCGATCACTCTTCGTCTTGGTGGTGGAGGAGACACGAGAAGGAGTGGGGCAGAAAGAGCGAGGAAAAGGAGGAGTGAAGGAAGAAAAAGACATACAAAGAGCGGAAAAAGAAGAAGGGGCTCAACAATTTGGGTGACTCATACTCTTTGGAAGAGGAAGATTAACAACCTAGGGTTCAACCAGAATCTCTGATGACCAAAATGATGAAAGAGTTACCCAATGTTGGCAATGATTTGAAACAGGGTTCACTTAAATTGCTACTCCCACTCTGTGTGAATTCCTTTGCTAGTTTCTTTCAGGTGACCTCACTCGTGTTCATCGATTGCTCCCTCACTCTTTTGTTCATCGTTCACTCCCATGTCAATCACGTTTATTGTAGGAAAATGCTTTGTCAGAAAGAAATAACGAAAATGGTTTTGTGCTGACTTTGAAGCTAGGATTCGATGATCTATTTGTATGTTTTTATTTTCATTTATATTTTCTTCTTTTATGTGAATTGTTTTCATACTTGGATGTTAGGTTAAATTTGGCTTATTGTATGATGATTATTGCTTGTGATGCATTTTCTGAGTCATTTCATATTTTGTTTATTCGTGATTCTAAGATTTTAGCAATTCGTGATGCATTTTACTAATTTTTTCAATGTTTTTCATTATTGTCTTGCATCAATGTGCTATGATCCCATACTTTATTATCCAACTATTTCAGCCAAGTATTAGGTTCTTTTGACACTGATTGATTCAATGTGTCCTCCTAGCTGAAACTAAAGTTGGAAAATAAATGAACTAAAGGGCTCACAACTGTTAATTTGCACTTTCCAACCAGTTCCCATAATTTTATTTTTGTTTGTGCAATGTTTCACTTTATCTAATGATGATGAGATGCTAGTTATAATCATCACCTGTTTGATGTTATGTACCATTTGTAAGTAGTATTTTTGGATTATTTTTAAACAGTTTCTTAATGACTCTTCTTGTAACCCCACCTCTAACACTTTTAGTTACTGACCTTTCTGTATTCTTTATTCAAACATGGTTTTCAGGCATATAGTGGCGATATATGTCTCTCCTGGACGAGTGGATGAGAAGAATATTATTATTAGGCCATGAGTCTTTTAGCTAGTCTAAGACTTGATTGATTGCCGGAAGATCTTGAAACAGAAATTGTTACATTCTCATAAAGTACCATAAGTTGGATATTGTCCTTTTCCCCCTTTCTTTTTTTGCCTGTGTTTGAACTAGTGCAGATACAACACAAATTTGTTGATTCTGCTTCTCAAGGTTTAAATGAATTTCATTAATTTATGATGTTCTTATATTCTGCTACAAAACTTTTATGGCATTGTTAGGCAGTGCTTTAGCATCTAACTATATTTTTTTCCTCCCATGCATTTTCAGTGCTATAGCATCTAATTAACACTATTTGGCTTATCTCTTTTTCTTCTATCATTTTTTATGTTAGCTCCATTGGAGCTTGTAGGCCTAGGATCTTCTTCATCAATGAATTCCTTTGCTTCTTGGAAGATGAATGGTAGTGGAATGGAGAAGGAAGAGAGAGAGGAGATGCCACTTCAAGGAGAAGATGAGTATAGAAGAAGCTCACCACCATAGGAGGCCATGGATAAGAGCTTGGAGGATGAAGGAGATGAATGAAGGGAGAGGAAGAGAAGAGCACGAAATTTTGTGCTCTAGAAGATCTCTGAAATCTGAAGTTTAATATTCAAATGATCAAAGTTCAAAATATGCACACACATGACCTCTATCGATAGCCTAAGTGTCGCACAAAATTGGAGGGAAATTTGAATTTCAATTCAAATTTCACTTGAATTTGAAATTGAATTTGTGGAGCCAAACTTTGGAGCCAAAATTTCACTAATTATGATTAGTGAATTTTAGTTATGGTTAAGCCCACTAATCCAAGATCAATTCCAAAATTCTCCACTAAGTGTGCTTAGGTGTCATGAGGCATGTAAAGCATGAAGGACATGCACAAAGTGTGACTATATAATGTGGCAATGGGGTGTAATAAGCAAATGCTCACCTCTCCCTCTAAAATTTAATTGGATTGGGCTTCTACCAATTCAATTAAATTTATTTCCAACCACACACATCAAATATTCACTTAGTGCATCTAAAATTACAAAACTACCCATAATACAAAAACTAGTCTAGGTGCCCTAAAATACAAGGGCTGAAAAATCCTATATTTCTAGGGCACCCTACCTACATTATGGAGCCCTAAATACAAGGCCCAAAATTAATGAAACCTTAATCTAATATGTACAAAGATAAGTGGGCTTATACTTAGCACATGGGCCCGAAATCTGCCCTAAGGCTCATGAGAACCCTAGGGCCTTCTCTTGCATCTTTGGCCCAATCTTCTTGGAGTCTTCTATCCAATGCCCTTGGGGGGTAGGATTGCATCAATTTTCATATCTGTTCATATTTATAATTGTATCATGTATCGGGCGGATGTCTATACCACAGGTACCAATGTTAAACCTTCAGAAATTGCCAAACAAAGGTTTATAAGAGAATAAAAAGAAGAAAATTGATGTTATTGTTCATACTACAGCTGATTCTTTATGTGATTGGTATTATGTTTAATGCTACAGGGATGTCTTGAGGATATGGTTGGCAACACTTGGCCACTTACATTGACCATGCAACATAGGTACTCTCATCACTATAATAAAATCCATGTTGATTTGTTTAACCAAGTTTGGATGTAGAGCCACTTTATGCCCCAAGAGTCTTATGAAAGTATAAAATATATGAGAATATGGTTAGAAAAAGTTTCATGTGTGATGAGCAAGCTGAAAGAAGAAAAGGTAATTTTCATATTCCTTGATTAGGTAAAACTTGATGTTCCAACTATGGGAGGGCAGCTCATGCTTGTAGACATGGCAGGATCAGAAAATATTGAACAAGTTGGATAAATTGGATTTGAGGCCAAAATGCAGATTAAATTTTTTTTCCATTTTGATTTTCTTCTTTAAACCATGCAGTTCCCTGCTAATTATTATACTGCCATTGAAATTATAGATTGCAAAAAACAATAAAGGAAACATAGCACTAAAGAGAAAGGTGGAGACCATTGCAAATGGCAATTCACACTTGCCTTTTAGGGACAACAAACTTACCATGCTTCTGCATGTAAATACTATTGTCTTTTTATATCGCGAGTGATAGCTATGAATTTTAGTAGAACTATCTCTTTCATATAGACCATATGTTCCTTAAGTAAAACAGTTGCGTACTAAAATTCTAAAAATTTGGCATATTATATGGGAACATTGGTGAAATACAAGCGTGCAAGGGTTCTTATCTAAATTTTTTTTAATCTTTTTGTTCAATGTTCTCACTTGTAATTAATACCAGAAAGAAAGAGATCAAAAGGTCGTGCAAGTATGAGACTTCATAGTTGAAGATAACTAACAAAATGAATATGCTTTTTTGTAGCACATCACTTAAAAAACCCATGTACAGTTAAGAATGCCTGGCTTGAAATAGTTAAGGGATTGATGACCTTTTGGAAAATTTTCCTAGAAAGCATTCGAGTGAGGAGAAAGCACGCTAAAAAGTCTCGTGTTGGTTTGTGGGGACAGTCAATGATCCTACAAGCTATTGAAGCAAATTGTCGAGTTCTTAGAAAGGACTATCTATAAAGGATTTTGACTGATGGAGGTTTATGACCAACAAGGATGTTGAGTGAAGTGTCACCGTGTGCAATGTTGTTGTGTGTGAGCCATTGAGAAGTAAAAAATCAGGGGCAATAATGGCTACATCTTAACATTGACAAGAAGGAATAGATACTTTAGTAAACAAGACTAGAAGGAATAGATACTCACAATTTGAGTCCCTGTAATTCTTTACAATGGATTCCCAGTGAATTTCTAATCACAAAAGGAGCACCCCCACGCCGCGTAGAGTAGTGGGTTGTGCCCTTTTTGAGAATTTTAAAACACTTTGTATAAATGCATTGGGAAAAGAGAGAGAAGGGGGGACTAATCATTTGTTTGAAAAGAATGAGAGAGAAAGTTCTTATAGTCTTAGCAATTTCATTTACATTTTATTTGAAAGTCTTGTAGTCGAATCTAGAATGATGCTTGCCATGATATCAATCATGAGTAGCTAAACATCTATTGTTGAAAGTTGTGAGGTACTCTGAATCCAATCTCATGTATTGATCTTTTATTGAATAAAAGTTCTATCTCATTTTACATCTCTTGTTATAGTACCCTATTTTTGGTCTTAAGGGTTTCTCTAGCCTGATAACCCATTAGGGTGATTTTAGAATTTGTTATGATTGAAAAAATATGATTTAAATTTGGAAATAAAATTGGGGACTTTTTATGTTATCATCTAGGAATGGATTATAATATTTTTAGCTTTTTGAGAGACTTACTTTGTTGATCAAAATTTTATAATTTTTTATAAGGAATAAGGAAAAATTTATAAAATTCAAAATTTTCATTCTCAAGAAATTGGGAACGCAAAGAAATAGATCCTCTAGTATAACTAAAATATTAATTTGAGATAGAACTAATCTTGATTGAGATTTGTAACTTCATAATTTCTAGCATTTATAGCATTTTTCTTTATAAGAAATTTAGAAGAAAATTTTTGAGAAAATTATAAAATTGTGTTTAACTAAAAAGTTTAAATTTTAATTGAATTGTGCAACATGAAACAAGTTTTCAATAGTATAAACAGTGGAGTTGAAATTGCTAGGCATTGAGTCAAATAGGGGTGCTCAAAATAAATGGTTATAAAATTTTTAACCATAATTATAATTAGCTACCGATTTTATTAAAGATATTTACCAAAAGTGACCACATACAATAAGTGGTTATAATAACCAAACCATTATGAATATGAAAATTCAGCTAAATAACCCATTATAACTAAAATCGGTTATATAACTAGTTATACATCATAATTTAATAATTAATTTTGGTCTTTAAAAATAATTTTAATCTTATAAATGAATTTTAATTAAACATTAATTATTATTAATGCATAAAATCTATTATAAAATTGTAATAAATATAAAAGTATTTTTTAAATTTTTTTAAAAAGGTTATATATTCATAACCAGTTATGGATATATACTCAATCATATGACTGGTTTTGTAACCATTTTTACATAACTGATTATGGTTTGGTTATAATAATCACTTGATATATTAATTTTTTTTACCATAGTATTTGCATGAAATATTCACGGGCTTTATCGGTAACTAATTTACTTTCAAGGAAACTTGGCTGCTAACCAATCAGATTTTACCTCCACAAGACTCGAACCCAAGACCTTACTTAAGGGGATTGATTCCAGTACTAGTCAAACCAATGGCTTGTTGGTTGACATATTGGTTATTTCATTGTTTAGGTTAGGATATTAAAATAACCTAACCATGCATGAGTAGTCGTAGAGCCGAAGTCCTTGAGGAAATGATACTTAAATTATCTACTTACATGATTATGTATGCTTGCCTAAAATAATCCTACAATAAACTATACCAACTAAGTAGCATAATATTCAATAAGGTTATCGTGTTTTTTTTGCTAAAAAAATCAAATTTCAAAATTTGGTTTTTGTTTTTAAATTTTAATTAACTCTAATAGTTTGCTTATATGTATATATATATATATATAGAGAGAGAGAGAGAGAGAGAGAGAGACTCCTATGAGAACAATCCTTATGTGAGAACATGAAGACAACTAACAATAATCATCAGATCAAGTTTTAAAATAATAAATAGTTGATATTAAAATATTTAAAATTTCAAATTAAAATCCATTATATATTATCAAATCTCTTAAAGTTAGCCAAACAACAAAAAAATCTAAATTATCACTTCCTAAAATATCTTAATTAACCCATCACCATCATGATTATTGCTACCACCACCCTGCCCACCGCTGCAGCCACCACCATAATTATCACCACCATCACCACTGTCATTAACCACCACCACCACCACCTTTATTGTCGTGACCTTTGTTGTCATCGCTGCCACCACCATGATTGTCACCGTCACCACCATTACCATCATCAATTGCCACCACATTCGCTGCCAAAATTGTTGTCATTGGTGGTGGTGGCGGCAATGATGATGACAATCATGGCAGTGGAGGTTAACCATAATTGAGATCTTATAGGACATGATTTGTTTAGTGAATCTTTTAGAGATATAATGGTTATATTTGTGTTCATTTGGGGTGGTTGTGAGTTTTTAGTTTTGGGTTTCAAATGAAATTTTAAAACAAAATGTGTTCAGCAAAATTTGAGAAATTTTTTTGGTTTTTAAATCATTTTCAAAACACTTTTACACTCATTTTCAAAATGAAGAGAAAAAGGTTTGTGAATTTGGTTTCTAGTTTAAAAAACACACATTTTCGACATTTAACAATGACACTTTTTGTTACCACCACTGCAACCACCATCACCACTACCACCACATCGTCACTGCCACCACCACACCACTATCACCACCACCATCGTCACTGCCATAATCGAGATCTTAATTTAAATTTTTAAATATTTGAATCTCAAGTGTCTATTATTTTTAATCATAATCTAATGATTGTTATTAATTGTTCTTATGTTCCCATCTAAGTGTTCTCACAAGATTCGTACTATATATATATATATATATATATATATATATATATATATATATATATATATATGAATTACTTCCTAAACTTTTAATTATGTACTTATCTAGGAACTAATTCAAAGCAATAACTATTATTACTTGTCATTAATGAGAAAGAAATAATGTAATAATTAAAGCTATAGATGGACAGATAAAATAAAACATTATTAATGTCTCCTTTCATTAAAAAATATGTGTTGTACTAGGTTTTTTTACACATAGTTAACAAATAGATAAAGGAGAGTAATAATTTTATAAAACTAATCTTATCATTAAAATTACATTGAAAACTTAAAGAGATGCTTATTAGGAGTACTAAAGGAAAAAATAATTAATATTACATTGAAAAGATAGCATAACACATATTTTAGGACAAATTATTTTTCCAACGCAACACTTTTCTTCGTGACAAGGAAATATATATTATTAAATTTGTACGTTATCCGTTTAAATGGACATATTAAATAAATAAATAAATAGTATTAATTTTAATTTTAATGTGAAAATTTAATTTACATTATCTTCCACATATGCTAAGTCATTTAATTATTTATTGTAAAATCCCTCTAATTATTTATTGTACATTAAATTAGTTACCTTTTTATGTTAATACACCTCAGATGACCAAATATATCTAACAAATGTCACTAGCAATACTTATCCTAAACTAATTCTATAGTTACATCTTAAAGAGAATTATATAAACAACACATTGAACATGAGAAAGACACATAAAAGTAACACTTTCAGAAATTCCTCCTTGCTTATTTCTTGTTCTTTTCTTGCACTGACATGGCTAGAAAGAAGGTCAATCTTACATACATAAGCAATCCCGTGAAGAGGAAGGCAGTGTTCAACCAAAGGAAAAATGGTTTAGGGATTCTTTCTCTTTATTTTGTTTTTAACTATGCTTTATTAACTTTGTGACATGCATATTTATCATTTAATAAAACTTCAATTTCTAACCATTTCTCACTTTGATCATTTATCCTTATGGATTTCTATGTTTCTCAACAGGTTTGCTAAAAAAGGTTGATGAAATCACTACGCTTTGTGACATTCATGCCTGTGCTATCATTTATACTCCAGATAAACCAGAGCCTGAGGTTTGGCCTTCTGACCAGGGAGTGGAAGATGTAATTTTTAGATTTAGGGGAGTTTCTGAATTGGCACGAAGCAAAAGAATGTTTTGTCAAGAGAAATTTTTGAAAAGAAACATAATCAAAGCCCGGGGGCAACTAAAGAAACTAAGGAATGAAAATAGGAAGAAGGAGATTGGCCTTTTCATGTGTCAATACTTTTTAGGTGGCAACCACCTTGACAATGCTAACATTATTGATTTGAATGATATTAGATTCTTGGTTGATAAAAAATTGGAGGAGATTACAAAGAAAATCGAAATGCTCCATGTCCAAGAGGTGACATCAGCTACTGAAAATAGAGGAGAAACCATGATTGAAGAAAAGCAAGCACTCATGACCAATGTGGATGCCATGCCAAATCTGAATTGGTCTAATGACAACATCAATGCTAGTGGTGGGGATAGTATGTTAACATTGGAAGATATTAATGTTCAGAGCGGTTGGCTTAACCAATTCATCCTTTCAAAAAGGTGATGTTTAGCTTGTTCGCATGATTTCAAGGGTCTCTCTTTCTGGAACTTTTCCATGATTGATTATCATGTTTTTTTGTCTTTGAACATGTCCATGCTTAGACACAAGAATAATAATGAATAAAATTGAAACTTTGTGGCTATATTTTAAAAATTCTACTATTTTCAATTGTGCAATATTTCAATAGTATACATTATCATACCTTGAATGAATTAACATGCACATCTAAAGTTTTTAAAGAAGCCATTGATATTTTCAATTAGAAATTTCAATATAGATAATTTTGCCTATATATATGTAGCTGGTTTAAACCTCAGTTTTTATTCTAGACAATTTGAATTATACCAGTTATTTTATCTGTTTATCCCTTAAATTGTTTTAAATTTCCAATCTTTTCCTTACCCATCTTATGGGTCAGACTTGCTAGATCTAAAATCTGCTCGTAAGAAATTTTGAGATTGTATCATTGTTGGAAGAAACAATTTCATTTTCAACAAAATTTAGAGTTTTTACATTAAAAGCAATTATGCAAAGAATGCAAAATTAAATCATACTAATCTAAGATAAATAATTTCTCATTTTTACTTTACACATAGTCAAATTATTGTCGATAGAAGACTTCTACAATTAAAAAGTTTTTATTTGCGTTGAAAAATAGAATGATGGTTTGGTCATGGGGTTTTGGAGTGGTCATATTATAGTAATCAATAAGGCAAAGAACAAATCTTTGCAAAATGTATCTAGTACCATATATTTATGCAAGATTTAATTTGTGAATATTGATGAGTTGGGTTAAATCCACAACGACCACTAGATTTTAGATCTTTTTTAAAATTAGTAAAATTTAATATAAGAAAGAATTGAAACTACTGAAAATAAATAAGATCACTATCAGGTTTAACAATTGTTAATTACCAATGGTGTTACTGTCAATTGTATTTATTTCTTATGTAATGTGTTTTATAAAGTATATATATATATATATATATATATATATATATATATATATATATATATATATATATATATATATATATATATATATATATATATATATATATACATACATAATAAAGTTAGTTATTGCTTTGAAATGAGAACCTTAGAATGTATTCATCGAATGACTTTACCGAAAATAAATTTAACATATTCTTATGTTGTTATTACAAATATATGACAAGGAGAAACAAAGATTGTTTACATGCGTATTAACTTTGAATTTGGGTTAATTTAGTTTTGACTCCCTTATCTTTTTCGTACTTTATTTTATTATCAGTCCCTAAAACAATATTACAATTTTTGTCCTCTATTAATATTCCATCAATATTTTAGTTCCTCTAAAAGAAATTCATTTTTAGTCCTTGGTTTATTTTTATTGTTAAAATTACTCCTTATTTTGTCCATTTTAGTCACTCATTTATTTTATATCTGGTACTAATTTTGAGCAATAAATATAAATGAAAGTTCAAACATGAACAAAATTTTTGAAGGGACCACCTAAAAATCCTGATGAAAAACTAATAGAGAATTAGAAATTGTTAAAAAAAATGAGTGACTAAAAATTAGGATCTAAAACATTTAAGGGACTAAAAACTTAATTAATCCCTTATTTTTCATCGTTTAACTACATTTTAACATACATTGATACACTACTAGAAAATAGGATTTTATGATCAGTTATTAAGGACTTTCAACATCGGTTATTAACCGATGTCGAGTGTACCGACATTAAAAGTAATACTGTTAACATCGGTTTTGTAAAACCGATGTTAACATAAAAATGAAAACATCGGTTTTTCACAAAACCTATGTTATATAGTAAGAATTATAAAAAAATAAGTCATATATCTTCAAATCAACATCGGTTTTTAACCGATGTTAGTAGTCAGCCAATAACATCAGTTTTTACTAAAATCCGATGTTGTTTTCTGATCAACGACATCGGTTATTGGTAAAAACCAATGTTGTATGTTCAACAACAACATTGGTTTTATAGAAACCGATGTTGTGAATGAAGCTTAACATTGGTTTTTGAAAAAATTGATGTTAATGTTAATATATACATACAACATCGGTTTTTACTAAAAATCGATGTTGTTTTTTGGATTTTTTTGAATGTGCTTTCTGTTTTTTAATAACCCCGAATTAACCTACAAATTTAAAAGCAGAACCAGAAAATATAATTTGCAGTCTGTTTTTAGACAATTTTTGGTAGAAATTCCATTAAAAAATTGAATATTTACTATGAATTAAAAAAATATTTAATGTGCATATAACATGAATTGAATTGTAAAAAAAGTAAATTAACTAAACTACAATTCCAAAATTACTTAAACACTAATTGTTTCATTTTTAACTTACAAATAATAGGTTGCCCACTGGATGCGAAGCGCCTTCAATCTCTCTGGTTCCAATGGTTAGCATCATTGAAATACTGCATGAAATAATAAAACATAAGTTAATAATATATAATATCAATTATAACAAAATGAAATATGTTTGAATGAAATAATTACCATTTCCTAATTATTCTTGAAATTTCCTAAGATTATAGTTGACATCCAGTGCATGACGTAATACCCACACCCAGTGCTTCCTTTTTGTCTATTATACTAAATACATTATGAAATTTAGATATTCAATGTTTAGTAAAAATTAGTCTACACAATATTAAAATATAGCTAGAAGCATTGTTTAAATGACTTACTTTAACAACAATCCACCTAGCAGCAACCTTGAATTTACTTTGTGGAGTATCGTCAAGCCTTTTCAAAGCACTGTTCAATACAAACATGGATGTGTATTGTACAATTAAAATATTGATGTTTCCGACTAATGCTAATGCAAATGTATTAAAAAATAGAACTGACCTATTAATTATTCCTTTAAGGTAGTTGTCTGACTTATTATGCAATGAACAAAACGAGATGACAATATTTTCCTTAGGCAAAATGACGACCATTTGCCAATGTGATATAAGTTATTATACTATTATACATTATTTAAATTCATTTGTTCAATTTAACTTACCCATTCAAGTAGGCTCTTAGGTACACATCCCTCTTTGATTTCTGCATCCAATCCTTAATATAGCTTTCTGATTCAAATTGCGATTGCCCAAATCTCTGTATGGACTATGCCTCAACAAATGTATACACATCATCATTCCCCGCTCGCATACTTGTCTCATTCATATGCCTATTGTTGTTAAAATAAAGTAAATTATGTATGAATTTAAAACAATAAGTTAGGTAATAAACAATAATGTAAATTGACTTACAAAATACACAACTGTATAACAGAGATGCTGAGACATTGACCGCCGCATGCTATTTCAGATAGATCTTCATGCTTTATGTACAAGGGGAAGTTGTCATTAGACACCCCAAACACGGCAGCATCCCACATAACCTGCAATGGCTTAAGAAAAAGTCGTGGGATGGTTAATGTCATTAGATATAGGGGATCATCGACATCATGATCCGACCTATCTGGAGGTTTCGCAAGTCCCACAACTCCCTGTTTATCCAACACAGACAATTAACATAATTTAATTACAGTGAACACTTTAATTGGAAAAAAACACTTAATGTTAAGTGCCTGCCCCACTAACTGAAAGTCTTCAATGGGTAAAGGAATGGGAGCATATGCATCTCTAACGTCCTCAACACCAACCTTGACTTGATCATGGCACAAAGGGATGTGGTGAATGGTTTTCGACCCCTTATAAAGTCTTCTGTATGATTTCCCTTGCGGTTACTTTTTGTTCCACTTTTTCTTTGTACAAATATATTCAAGGGAAATCCGATTTGCCAGAAAGTACACCGGATCGTCAAGTATTTAAAAATTAAAATGGATGAATCCGAGTATCGAACTCAGGGAAACTAGTCTAAGATCGGGTTAAATTCAGAAATAAGGCATTGTTGAAAGAAACATTGATAATTAATGGTTTAAAATAGAATCAAACTAGGTCTAGGATAAAAATAGTAAAAATGCAAGTAAGTAAAATTGACAGCAGTAGGTAGAAGTGTTGGGTCTTTTTACCAGACCTGCTAATGCATATAAGGATGTTTCTCTAATCAATCATGCTTCTGTGTTCTATGCTGTAGCCTAAATTACTAAACCTCGATCCATAGTGGGACTGAATCAATCCAAGCTTCGTCCTCAGATCCCTCTTGTTGGACTGGGCTCAATTTAGACAGCCCTCCTAGGTTTAGACCAACTTAAACTAAGTTTCATCCTCAGATCCCTCTTGTTGGACTAAACTTAGCCTAAATAGCTTACGAAAGTTTAGCCTAATTTAGCCTAAGTGTTGTCCTCAGATCCCTCTTGTTGGACTAGACATAGACCAAACAACATTATTGTAACAACATACTTAAAACCAAAACTTAATCCGCAGATTCCTCTTGTAAGACTTGTTGGATCAAGTGGCCTCGGAATAACTAAGAAGGGGGGGTTGAATTAATTATTAATGTGTCTTGACTAATTAAAATTTATCCTTCTTAATATTTCTAGATTCAATTAGGCTTTACTACTAAGTTATGAGAAAGTAAAGAATAGAAACAATAACATAGACAAAAGTAAAGCGGAAATAAAAAGTGCATAGCGGAAAAGTAAAGAGTGTAGGGAAGAAGAAAGCAAACACAAGATTTATACTGGTTCGGCCACAACCCGTGCCTACGTCCAGTCCCCAAGCAACCCACGGCTCTTGAGATTTCCAATAACCTTATAAAATCCTTTAGAAGAAAAGATTCACAAGGGGTGTACCCTCCCTTGTTCTCTTTGAACAACCAAGTAGATGTACCCTCTATTTGAAGCGAACCACAAAGGATGTACCCTCCCTTGTGTTCACTATTACAACCAAGAAGCTACCCGCTTCTTACACAGAATTCTCAGACAGTTAGTTCTTTGAATTCAGTGTTTGGGCAAAGAATTCTCAGACGGTTAGTTCTTTGAATTCTTTGTTTGGGGAATCAAAAGAATTCTCAGACAGTTAGTTCTTTGAATTCTTTTGGCAAGAGGAAGAAGGAAAGAATCAAAAGAATTCTCAGACGGTTAGTTCTTTGAATTCTTTTAGCAAGAAGGGAGAAGGAATGAAGAAGAAGAATAGCACTAGTTTTTGGCCAATGAACTTTTCTTGAATAAAGAAAGTATTGAACAAAAACTCTTAGAAGAACGCTTTGAATGAATGAAAAGAAATCTCTCTTTTCAAAATTCGTAAATGAATGAAAGGAATCTCTCTTTGTAATTCATGCCATGGTCACATATTTATAGTCATTTGATGACTCAAGTTAAAGTTTGTGACTCTTGGCAATTTCTTTAAAACTAGTCACTTTAAAAGTTGTGACTCTTTTGAAAACTAGTCACTTTAAAAGTTGTGACTCTTTTTGAAAACTAGTCACTTTAAAAGTTGTGACTCTTTTAAAAATCTTCAGAAACTAGTCACTTTAAGAATTGTGACTTTTGGTATAATCGATTACCATCATAGTGTAATCGATTACACATCAACAGATGTGACTCTTCATGTTTAAATTTAAAAATCAAAACGTTTAGAAACATTAATAATCGATTACATATATTGTGTAATCGATTACTACTTTGTAAAATAGTTATAAAATTGTTTAGGCTTCTGGTAATCGAGTACTTCCTTATGGTAATCGATTACCAGAGAGTAAAAACTCTAGTAAAAGATTTTTCTTTGAAAAATTCTTTTGGACAAATTGTGCTATTCAATCTTTTCTTTTGAAAAAATATTTTTATACTTATCTTGATGCTTTTCGTGAAGTTCTTGCATATCTTGAGTCTTCTCTTGAATCTTCACTTGAATCTTGATTGTTGATTGAACAACACTTTGATTCTTGAAACTTGTTTGACTCTTGATTCTTGACTTGTTTGACTCTTGATTCTTGACTTGAGTCTTTGGCATCATCAAAATAAACTTGGAAAGCTTTGCTTCCATAAGACTAAGTTTCAATTCTGCTTCATTCAAGTTCTAAGGCAACAATACATTTTCCAATGTTAATATCACCTAACTAGGCACACAAATGGTTGATTAGACCAAGAGCATACAAAATTTAAGAACTAAAGAAGCATTGAACACAAGAAACAAAATCAATTAGATATGAAAATAATTACATCAGCTATTCATTAGAAATCCCCAACAAGGGTGTTTAGCCAACCATTAGAGACGAAACCCTAACAATAATAAGCTTACAAAACCTAGGTATCTCTGCAAAAGCTGCTCCTCTTGCTGCCTCCAGAGCTCTTTTCCAAAAATAGGCACTGTGGTGTGCTGTGGAATTTTGTGCCTTGGGCTCTTGTTAAAGTTGTACCCTAATTCTGCACAAGACAAGCTTTAAATAGGCTCTGAATTCACGACGTTGAGCTTAGCGCCAGTCGTGCACTGAGCCTGGCTGAAGACAATTGCTACGCTTAGCACACTGATCTCGCGCTTAGCGCGCGGCCTTTGTAACACCCTGATATATATATATATATATATATATATATATTAGTAAATATGTTTGATGTTTGATTATATTTGTTGTGTTATTTATCCATAATTATTTTCAAAGAGGTGAATTTAGTTAATAGAGGGGTGTGGGTAGATAAAAATCTAGCTTCTCTAAGAAGCCTCTCGAGAAAAGCTTCTCAAAGAAGCCACGAGGAAGCTACTCGAGGAAGCCTCTTAATGAAGCTTCTTAAGGAAGCTACATGAAGATATCTCGGTAAAAACGCTGCCCAGCCTTCGTTAACCGTTGGATCTTCCTAAAATTTGGTCTGGAGGTTAATAGGACAGATGTCCACGATCTAACCGTTGCAATCTTCAATACGACGTCTGACATGTGAGGAACGCTTCCTTTCCCGCAAGCAGAAGCACTTGAGTGTTTCAGCCTTTGCTTTTCGTGTAGCCTTGGAAAAATGCCATTTTCCTCTCCTTCTTTCTTCCAAAACCATTTCCAACATTCCAAGTTCTTTCTCCATCACCCACAGCCACCAGTAGCCACTACAAATCGCCATTGTTCTCCGTTGAAACCCCACACCGAGAGGAACCCTTCAACCTAAGCGGAATCTTCCAAACTTGCCTCACGGTTTTAATTGAGAACGAAGCTCGATCTGACCTTCGTAGTTTTCCTTGAGGTAACCATGGTTCTATGATTGTTTCTTGTTAGTTTCATCTTATCTTTGCATCATTTTGAGTTTGGAAACCACCATTGTATGTTTTTCGCTTCCTTTGAAAAACCCTAGAGAAAGAGACTTTGTAAACGTTATCTTTTCATGAAATGGGTGTTATTTTTGTGACCTTCACCGAACCCCAGTCGCATTGGCGTGATCAGATTTTCAGAATGATGTTTCTTTTTCTAAAACCCAAAACACCCTTTAGCCCTTATGTTTTGACAAGGGTTTTGACTCAGAATATTGTCACTAGCTTTATTTCTGAAGTCCATATTAAGTCTCCTTCGTTTTGGCATGGTAGAGGTTTACGTGGAACCGACGAGCGGGGACCAAAAAGAAATCTCCAAGTGACGTGACGAGGAACCCGCGGGTAGCTCACAATAGGTGAGGGGAGTTTATTATAAAATTTACCATTTTGACAACATAGTTAGGGTCAGGGAACCTAGCTATGAGGATATCTGCCTGTCCCTGTTGCATGCTGATTTTTCTTTCAAGAAAATTACGTTTTTAACTAATGGGATACGATATATTTGATATTGATTTTGCATGCTAATATTCCCTTATTGAAAACAATGTTTTTTAAATAATGGGATGTGATATAATAGTTATTGATATGCATGTTGGCTTTCAGGAAAAAACTATGTTTTTGACGAATGGGATGCGATATATATATTTATTGTGATGAATGAAATTGTTGCCCATATTTGATTTGTGTTGTTGAAGACCTGGAGAGTGTGAATCTCAAGCATGAAAGAAATATATATGTGCAGAATGTGATTTATTGTTGATGTCGCTATTGAGGATTTTAATTGACATGTGGTGATATTGATAATTATGATGATATTGATACTAAGACCATGTCAACATGAATTGATGTTATTGTTGATGATTATGTGAATATGAATTGAGGTTATTGTGTTGTTGATAACGCATTGAGACGAGATGATGTCTATGTTGAGAATGATATGAAAATGAAATATTGATTGATGTTGGAAATACATTGGAATGTGGATGATGAATAATTTTTGGATGTGACTGTTGAATAATGAATGTTGTGAAAACTCATAATGCTTGCCTATGTTTCTTGCTAATTGTGGTTGTTTGGATTTGGTATTGGTTCTTTTTATAATGAACTCACCCTTGCAATTTTGTATCTTGTGGTTGATACCCGTGATGATCGCGAACCTTGTTCGTGGGAGCAGAATGACAGTAGCAGGGTGGAAGGAGTAAGATTCTGGTGAGGAGCCACCGAACCGACGTGACGACGTTGACATTATTTTGGGAGAGAGTTGTATTTTGTTTATCAACTCCTCCATAGTTGGGTTATAAGTCATTTTGTTGAATCCAAGATGTAAACTTCAGATTTTACTTATATGCATGAATAGATTTTAATTTTCCATCATGTGGATGACGTGTACTAAGTTGTTGTTCCTATATGTATATGTATGTGTGTGTATATATATATATATATATATATATATATATTCACCTAAGTAATTGGGACAAAATTACTTCTATTTTCATAAGCAAATTAAGGGAGTTCTTTTTTATAAAAAAATTGAAATTATCGCATATTAGAGTGTTGATATCGTAGTGACGAGGCGGGTCGTTACAACCTTGATATTGATGCCCTGCCAGATTCTTCTGTCACGCTAAGTGCGCTGAAGCTACGCTTAGCGGTGGATGTGCGCTTAGCCCACTAATGAGCTAAGCTCAACTATCACTTTTAGCACTTCATGACTTAGCCTCATTTTCACCTAAAATTGCACATATTTCATCATTAAATCCAATGGACATATTCTAGAGACAGCTTTAACCATAAAACAAAATTTATTTACAAAAAATCACTACAAAATAACCATAAATTGGGGAACTATAGAAGTTTTGGAAAATGTTTTCTATACAAAAGTTAGTCATATAAGACAACTAACAAACTCCCCCAAATTTACAGTTTTGCTTGTCCTCAAGCAAAGAAAGAACAGTTCACTTGTCCTCAAGTGACAAGCTACAATGATCACTCAAAAATGGTGTTTGCTTCACAGAAAAAATTCAACCATATGAACTGAATATCATGGACTGCTTCAATCAATTAATTTTCACAAACATGCAACTTTTCAAAGATAGAATCATGCACATTAAAGTCACAATTGAAATAAGCTAGTAAGGATGGCAGAAATCAAGGAAGGATCATCAACCAAACCTCACAGTCACTGTTTCATTCAAGCTCAAGTGTTTAGGCTCATTCCATCATAAACAACTAGCACAAGTCCCAACCTTTGCATTTCATCTCATGTCATACAGCAATGAACACATAAAATTGAATCCGAAGGACTTTCTAGGCTTGTAATGGGGTTAGGCTTCCAACAAATCATGGTTTTTGTAGGATTCAAAAGCTTAGGTTCTAGGAGAGCATTCATCCATAGATAAACCTTCACTTTTTCATTCATTCACATCCCATACTTGCCTTTTAGTTAGACACTCGGCTTAACTTCATTATTTTGCAGCATACACAGTTATTAATTTCATTTGTACTTAAAGGTTTTTTATTTTTATTTTTTTTAAACACAATAAATACAGAGAAATTATGTGTATGTACAGAAATAGTGTGTGTATGCTGTTTACTTTGACCATTTCCATTCTTACCCAGTGCCTCCCCCAAATTTGGAACAAATTTACCTTGATAATTACTCCCCCAAATTTGGAACAAATTTGCTTTGAACCGCGCTTTCTGTGGATGATGCTCTCCTAAAACCTAAGTCAAGGTAGCAGGAGATAACACTGTATAGGCTCAGGGTTCAATCAATCAATAATTCATTCAACTCATCCTGGGTACAAGGGATAATTCATTCGAGCACATGGTTAGCTTTTTGGCTAAGTGGCTATCACAATCAAACATGGCCTTCATCATCCTCAATTTCATGCATTCAGTCCATACTTCAAAGATTGACGCAAAAATTAGTACTAAATGATAGTCGTTTCTCTCAAAATTTAAGGATCACACTCTCATCGGGATACGGTTAATGCATTCCTTCACAATCAATATGACAAACTGACTAACATTTTCAGTCATACTTCTAATCACATGCTCATTCTCTTCTAATGGCTACAAGCTTGATCAAAACAGTTCTCTAACCATTCCAATCCATTCAAATCATACAACTGCTCATTCAAATCATTCTCACACTCATTTCATACCAAACAATCAATTGCATATCATTTTCAATCAATTCACTGTTCAAACACACTTTTTGTACAAGCAAACAACTCAAAGTGCCATGGATAAGAGCTTGGAGGAAGAAGGAGATGAATGAAGGGAGAGGGAGAGAAGAGCACGGAATTTTGTGCTCTAAGAGAGCTCTGAAATCTGAAGTTTAATTTTTAAATGATCAAAGTTGAAAAAATGCACACACATGGCTTCTATGTATAGCCTAAGTGTCACACAAAATTGGAGGGAAATTTGAATTTCTATTCAAATTTTTCTTGAATTTGAAATTGAATTTGTGGAGCCAAATTTTGGAGGCAAAATTTCACTAATTATGATTAGTGAAATTTAGCTATGGTTCAGCCCACTAATCCAAGATTAAGTCAATGATTCTCCACTAAGTGTGCTTAGGTGTCATGAGGCATGTAAAGCAAGAAGGACATGCACAAAGTGTGACTATATGATGTGGCAATGGGGTGTAGCAAGAAAATGCTCACCTCTCCCTCTAAAATTTAATTGGATTGGGCTTCTACCAATTCAATTAAATTTATTTTCCAACACACATCAAATATTCACTTAATGCATGTGAAATTACAAAACTACCCCTAATACAAAAACTAGTCTAGGTGCCATAAAATACAAGAGCTGAAAAATCCTACATTTCTAGGGTACCCTACCTACATTATGGAGCCCTAAATACAAGGCCCAAAAATAATGAAACCTTAATCTAATATGTACAAAGATAAGTGGGCTCATACTTAGCCCATGGGCTCGAAATCTACCCAAAGGCTCATGAGAACCTTAGGGCCTTCTCTTGCATCTCTGGCCCAATCTACTTAGAGTCTTCTATCCAATGCCCTTGCGGGGTAGGATTGCATTAGATACGTTTTGTGGGCTTACCACTTATGTTCATCAGCAGGGATGAACGCGCTTAGCGCGACATTGTCCGCTTAGCGCGTTCATATGGAAATCCAAAGTTTTGACAGCTGCAATGAACAGGCTAAGCGCATAGGCGCATTCATCGCGATTTCCAGATAGAACTTCAGGGGTCTTCTCCCCTTTTCAGCCACATTGCCCCTAATGGGCTTCTAGGTTACCAAAAATCCTACATTTGCTAACCCTAAAACTAATAACCTTAACCTAATAGCAACTAACTAAGAAAAACAAGAAGTCATCTATCCTAAGGTTTGAAGAATGAAAAGTAAAAATAGAAATGTGCTAACTTACTTGGATTGTTCTTGAAATGAAGCAAAGATGATGCAAAGAAGCAGTACACACGTAGCAGAAAGTAAAAGAATTTGCTCAAAGATGAGAGGGTGCAAAGGTTTGGGTGCAAAGGTAGTAACCCAAGTGCCTCTGCCTTTGATTTTTAAAAACTAAAATTTGTATGGTGCGTTTAGCGTGCAACTGCGCTTAGCGTGCCAACGGGACATTTGAGTTTAAAACACTAGCGCTTAGCCTAGAGGCTGCGCTTAGCGCTTTCTGCAACATGCGCTTAGCTTGAGATATGAGGCTTAGCGTAACATCAAGCTTCAGCTTACAGAGAGTAGTTCAGGCTTAGCGTAACAAGCGCACTTAGTGCACTTCCAAGAGTTCAAAAACCGTAAGGGATTGGTGCTTAGCGTCTCCTAGCCAACTAAGCCCAGCTTAAAAACTTAAGTTCCAGAATGGATCTAGGGCTTAGCGCAGAATAGCGTGCTTAGCGCTGCTACAATGAAATGTTTACAGAGAAGAAGTGGCGCTTAACGCATCATTCACGCTAAGCCCACAGGTTAAAGTTCAATTACCGCAAAGATGTGGGGCTTAATGTAGTGATCTGTGCTTAGCTGAACTATTTAGCCAACCAATCAGGGGTCTGTGCGCTTAGCGTGAGAAAGCTTGGCTTAGCGCGTGAAGACTGGGCACTTAGCGCAAGGTATGTGCTTAGCGGATAAACAATTGCAAAAAAATTTGAAAGTCTTTTTCTGTCTTTCTCTTCACACAAGCTTAAAACCCCTTGTTCATTACCAAACAAGCTGAAATTAATCACAATCACAAGCAAGATATCCTAATTACATGCAAGAGGTAAAAATGAAAATAGAAAAGGGAAAGAAAAGTTGGGTTGCCTCCCAATAAGTGCTCTTTTAATGTCATTAGCTTGACGAATCGTCCTGTTATCCAGGATCCAAGAGAGTTCCTACTTCAAGGACCTTTTTCTCAGGTCTCTTTTCCTCCATCACATGCACTTTCAGACAGACATTTTGACGAGGTGGATCTTTGTCCTCATGGAACGAATCAAAGTTGATCTTTTAATCTTCTATGCCATCTGCAGTATCTTTTTTCCCATGTCCACCATGCAGCTTGCAGTAGACATGAATAGGCGGCCAAGAATGAGAGGAATGCCAGCATCCTCTTCTATATCTATGACAACAAAATCAGCTGGGAATATCAGGTGTTTAACCTTCACCAAAACATTTTCAATGACTCCATATGGCTTTGTAATGGAGTGGTCAGCTAACTGGAGAGTCATGTGTCTAGGCATTATCTCTATCTCTCCAAGTAGTCGGCACATGGAAAAAGGCATTAAATTGATACTAGCTCCCAAGTCTATGAGAGCTTTGCCTACAACAACCTCACCAATAGAACACGGTATCATGACAACTCCAGGGTCTTTGTGCTTGGGTGGAAGAATGCATTGAATCACAGCACTACAGTTACCTTCCACAACAATTTTGTCATTATGGATGTCCCGGTTCTTCTTCGTTAGCATATCCTTCAAAAATTTGGACCTCCAGATTCTTTATGGCAAACTCTGTGCTCCTTTGGTTAGACATAGAAACCTGCATAAATTGAGCTAGAGTCTCTTCCAGCTTCGTGGTGTGATCATAGAGACTATGCCCTTGTGGTTGTGGCCTTATGGATGATCCCCCTTGGTCTCTATTGAATTAATTCCCAGGATGGTTCCTCCATTGTCCCTGTTGTTGGTTGTATTGATGTGCATGCTGGAATCCAGAAAATCCACCTGTATTAAAATTGTTTCTAGGCTGGTTCCCCATGTAATTGACTTCATGTGTGACTTGTTCTTCATTAGGGATACAACATCCAGATTCATGAGCTCCACCACAAATTGTACATCTTGCAACCTGAAAAACAAAAGAATGTGAAGTTTGCACATAATGAATTTGAGTTGGCAACTTGCTTAGTGTTTCAGTCAATGCCTCCAATTGCTTAGATAGCAACTTGTTCTGTGCCAACAATGCATCTTGTGAGGTTAGCTCCAATAAGCTCTTTTTAGTAGGAATGTGGGCTTTATATCTCCGAATAGCAATGTCACTTGTAGCCATATTTTCAATGAGATTCATGGCTTCTTCAGGGGTCTTCAACTTGATTTTTCCCCCTGTAGAGGCATCCAACAGCTTCTTGGATTGTGGTCTTAACCCATCTATAAAAATGTTGAGCTGTATCGATTCTGAGAATCCATGAGTGAGGGTCTTTCTCAATAAACCACTGAATCTTTCTTAGGTCTCACTCAGAGATTCATCTAGAAATTGGTGAAAAGAAGAGATGACAGCTTTGCCTTCCGCAGTCTTAGACTCAGGAAAATATTTCTTTAGAAATTTCTCCATATCTTCACCCCTTGTCTTAAGACTGTTGCCTTTGAATGAATGAAGCCACCTCTTAGCTTTTCCAGATAGTTAGAATGAAAACAAGCTCAATCGGATTGCATCTTCAGGCACACCAGCTAGCCTAATAGTATTGCATATTTCAATGTAAGTGGCTAGGTGTGCATATGGATCTTCATTTTGTAAACCATGAAACAGATTATTCTGAATTAGTTGAATCAATGATGGTGGATATGTAATGGTTTGTGGTTGAACTTCTGGTTGAGCAATGCTGGTGAAAAATTGTGGCACATTAGAACTTGAATAATCCTTCAGCATTACTCTTCTTGGCTCTTCAGCCATAATTGTATCTTCAACATGTTCTATACCAGAATGCCTTGCAATAGGAAAACTAGAAGATGCCTCGAAAGATCGAGGTTCTTCTTCTGGGGTTGTTGCTGCTTCTAAATCCTGCAAAAAATTTATGATTCTCTCTAAATTATGCTTTCTACAGGTGGTGTTAATCTCCAAATCAATAGGAATCAAATCACCTGTAGTAGATCTTCTTTGCATACAAGAATACAGAACAACAATTATCCAATCCAAAAGAACAATCAATGTACAGTAACTAAAATATGAACAAAAAGAATCAATGAATTAAAGAGAAAAATATAAAGCAATACCGTAAAACTTAACTAAACTCTTCTTAAATCTAGTTTCCCCAGCAATGGCGCCATAAATACTTTGTTGGATTTCCCTTGCGGTTACTTTTTGTTCCACTTTTTCTTCGTACAAATATATTCAAGGGAATCTGGTTTGCTGTAAAGTGCACCAGATCGTCAAGTATTTAAAAATTAAAATGGATGATATCGAACGCAGGGAAACTAGTCTAAGATCGGGTTAAATTCAGAAATAAGGCATTGTTGAAAGAAACATTGATAATTGATGGTTTAAAACAGAATTAAACTAGGTCTAGGATAAAAATTGTAAAAATGCAAGTAAAATTGACAGCAGTAGGTAGAAGTGTTGGGTCTTTCTAACAGACAAGCTAATGCATATAAGGTTGTTTCTTTAATCAATCATGCTTCTGTGTTCTATACTGTAGCCTAAATTACTAAATCTCGAGCCCTAGTTGGACTGAATCAACCCAAGCTTCATCCTCAGATCCCTCTTATTGGACTGGGCTCAATTTAGACAGACCTCCTAGGTTTAGACTAACTTAAACTAAGTTTCATCCTCAGATCCCTCTTGTTGGACTAGACTTAGCTTAAATAGTTTACGAAAGTTTAGCCTAATTTAGCCTAAGCTTTATCCTCAGATCCCTCTTGTTGGACTAGAGTTAGACAAAACAACATTATTGTAACAACATACTTAAAACCAAAACTTAATCTGTAGATTCCTCTTGTAAGACTAGGTTTCAATTCTGCTTCATTCAAGTATTAAGGCAACAATACATTTCCCAATGTTAAAATCACCTAACTAGGCACACAAATGGTTGATCAGGCCAAGAACATACAAAATTTAAGCACTGAAGAAGCATTGAACATAAGAAACAAAATCAATTAGATATGAAAATAATTACATCAGCTGTACATTAGAAATCCCCAACAAGGGTGTTTAGCCACCCTCGCGCTCAGCGCGGGTAAGTGGATTTGAGCATAGCCCCAGTCATGCGTTGAGCCTAGCTGAAGATAATTGTTGTGCTTAACACACTGATCTCATGCTTAGCGCGTGACCTTGATATTGATGCCCTGCCAGATTCTTCTATCGCGCTAAGCGCGCTGAAGTTGCTGATGTAAGCTCCATTGGAGCTTGTAGGCCTAGGATCTTCATCATCAATGGATTCCTTTGCTTCTTGGAAGATGAATGGCAGCAGAATGGAGAAGGAAGAGAGAGAGAAGATGCCACTTCAAGGAGAAGATGAGTCTAGAAGAAGCTCACCACCATAGGAGGCCATGGATAAGAGCTTGGAGGAAGAAGGAGATGAATGAAGGGAGAGGAAGAGAAGAGCACGAAATTTTATGCTCTAAAAGAGATCTGAAATCTGGAGTTTAATTTTCAAATGATCAAAGTTGAAAAAATGCACACACATAACCTCTGTTTATAGCCTAAGTGTCACACAAAATTGGAGGGAAATTTGAATTTCTATTAAAATTTCACTTGAATTTGAAATTGAATTTGTGAAGCCAAATTTTGGAGCCAAAATTTCACTAATTATGATTAGTGAATTTTTGCTATGGTTCAGCCCACTAATCCAAGATCAAGTCCAAGATTTTCCACTAAGTGTGCTTAGGTGTGATGAGGCATGTAAAGCATGAAGGACATACACAAAGTTTGACTATATGATGTTGCAATGGGGTGTAGCAAGCAAATGCTCACCTCCTCATCTAAAATTTAATTGGATTAGGCTTCTCCCAATTCATTTAAATTTATTTCCAACCACACACATCAAATATTCACTTAATGCATGTGAAATTACAAAACTACCCCTAATACAAAAACTAGTCTGCGTGCCCTAAAATACAATGACTGAAAAATCCTACATTTCTTGGATACCTTACCTATATTATGGAGCCCTAAATACAAGGCCAAAAAATAATGAAACCTCAATCTAATATGTACAAAGATTAGCGGGCTCATACTTAGCCCATGGGCCTGAAATCTACCCTAAGGCTCATGAGAACCCTAGGGCCTTCTCTTGCATTTCTGGCCCAATCTACTTGGAGTATTTTATCCAATGCCCTTGCAGGGTAGGATTGCATCATTCCCTCCACCTTGAAAAGGATTTGACCTCAAATCCATAGGTTCTTGAAACTCAATGATTCTTTTCTCAACACCTGTAAAAAGAATAAAAACATATGTATTAGTGATGTTAGGTATGTTAGAGTAGGGTAAGGACTGAAAACCCCTTTCCTGACCATTTTCCCATTAGAGAACATAGTTCGTCACCTACTGAATGAGTGGTGCTACAAGTATAGAAAAATATGGGACAAACCTTTTGTAAAAGTTTGTTAAGATATTGAAGCCCCAAATTTCTCTTATACTTGGTGGAGTAAGCCACTCAGGAATGACCTTTATTCTCTTAGGGTCCATGGAAAGCCCTTGATCACTATTTAAAAAGTTAAGGAAAGTAATGGAATAAAACATACCTTTTTCTTTATTTTCATGTTGATTATTCCTACAAAAAATTATGACAAACCTAAGGTGTCCCATATGAGCACCTAAGTTTGTATTGAAACAAAAAATAAGAAAAAACCTACCTAATGAGTCCCTATGTGCACAAATCATGAAGATGTTGGGTGCATGAGTGATTTTACAAAAAAGGGTTGCACCACTCAACACATTCATCATACCACCTATCATAGGGATTTGGTGCCTCATAATACTTATTTTGGGCACCAACAAAGCTCAAGGATTTAAGCTCTTATGAACTAAATCCTCATCCAACAACTCTTTTACTCGAGGAATAACCTCAAGCTCAAGAGGTATGGCGGTGCTAAGGGATGTTTCCCTTGATAGGAGAAGGTAGAAAGATTGTTTAAGAAGGAGTGCTCTTTTGATATCACATTTTGTTGCAAAATGATTTTCCTTCTTAACAATCTTCTTGGAGGAATCCTTTTCCTCTTTTTCCTTCCCCTTGGCCTTTGAAGACAAGGCCTTACTATCCTTCTTTTTCTTTTGGTTTTCTAGTTTTTCTTCCTCATCCCTCTTATCTTTCATAGTTAGTTGATCCTTGGCCACCTGTGAAGGTGTTTGAGGATGCAACACAAATTTAGTGCCAAGATGAGTGAGGGTAATCTCATTAGTTAGGCCATTGTAAATGGTCTTCCTATCAAATTGCCATGGCCTTCCTAAAAGAATATGCCCTGCCTCTATGGGAACTATATCACAATTAACTTCATCCTTATATGTCCCAATGGAGAAAGGTACCTTCACTTGTTGGTTAACTATCATTTCCCCTTGCTCATTGAGCCATTGAAGTTTATAAGGTTTTGGGTGGGGAAACTAATCTTGTGCTACAACAATTGCAACAAGATCCACTATCCACAATGAGAGAACAAGTTTTATCTAAAATTTTGCATCTTGTATGAAAGATGTTCTTTCTTTGGGATTGAGGTAGATCATAAGATTGACCTCCAAGGAGCCTTGTAACCATCAGGAGGTCACCTTCTTCATAGGGGTAGACTTCCTCACTAGACTCTTCACCCCTTACTTCATCTTCACTTCCACTAGAGGAAGGGGAACAAGTAGTCTCCTCTTGACTACTATAAATATCTTGACCCCTCATAATCATGGTTTTCATTGTGGGGCATTGAGAGGCAATGTGACCTCTCCCAAGACATTTGAAGCATTTAATGTTGCTAGTCCTTTCTTGGGAACTAGTCTTAGGGGTGGATTTCTCTATGGTCTTACCCTTATCTTCCTTAGGTTTTGAAGGTGCAGCCCCTAAAATTCCTTGGGCTTGGTCCTTCCTTGGATAAGAGTTAAAGCCATAAGATTTTGAAGAAGACTTTTTTTTAAGTTGTTGCTCCACTCTTATACAAAGTTGGACTTGCTCATCTAGGTCCCTATATGGAAGGAGTTCAACCTTATCCCTCACTTCCATATTAAGCCCACTAAGGAACCTAGCTATGCTTGTTCTTTCCTCCTCCCTAAGTCCAGCTCTTAAAAAGAGTAGTTCCATTTGTTGTCTATATTCTTCAACACTTACACTCCCTTGTCTAAGCCTTTGGAGCTTGTCCATAAGCTCCCTTTCATAGTAGGAGGGAATGTGTCTCTTCCTAAGGGCACTCTTAATATCATTCCAATACTCTATTGGAGGATCCCCATGAATCCTTCGTTCCCTAACAAGGGAAGTCCACCAATAGAGAGCATACCCTTTAAAGTTAAGGATAGCCAATGGAACTTTTCTCTCTTTGCTAATATGATGCCAAGCAAAGAGTTGTTCAACCTTCATTTCCCAATCTAAATAGGCCTCAACATTATCTTTTCCATGGAAATATGGGAGGCTAATGTTAACCTCTTGAGGCCTTCTATCCTTTTCTCTTCTTTGGGAGTGATGTTTAGTATGTGAACTATGACGTCCTCTATAATAGTTGCTAAGTTCTTTACTGGTAATCAATTACACAAATGTTGTAATTGATTAGAGGCTTTAAAGTTCGAATTCAAATTTCTAATAGCTGTTAAAAACAATTTCAACTTCTGGGAATCGATTACATACCTTGTGTAATCGATTATAGGCTTTTGGATTCAAATTCGAAATTTGTAAAAACTATTTCACAAATCAATTTGGAAACTTCTGATAATGCGTGCTCATAACCCTCTCTCCCTTAAGATTGGAATTTATGCCTAAGTTTATGATAAATTCTACCCTTGTTCTCTCCCCCATTTGGCAACACCAAAAGAAAGAAACTAAGGCAATATCAAAACCATAGCACAATCCATCCATAAACTAGATCAATCCATAGAATGAACCAGACAAGTCTTAAGTAACCAAAACAAAGTCTAAAACAACCAAACACAAAGCAAATCATAAGGGTAAACATCCAAGACAAGCATAATCAAAGTACTAAAGTAATAAATGCCAAAATACAAGGCTGAAATACATATAAGACTAAGGAAATAGAACATAAACTAAGAGTCGGCCTGGGGATCAAAGAATTGCCAATTGAAGCTCATATCATCTTCTAGTTGAGTGATCCTCATATCCATACCATCAATGCGAGTATCCATTTCATCAAGGCGAGTATCTAACACATTAAAGCGTTCACCCACAAAAGCTCGAAGAGCACAAAGTTCTGTGAGGACTTCAGTCAGAAGAGAAGTGGAATCACCCTGTTGTGGTGGTGGAGATGGGGTACGCTCGTCAAGAATAGGCGGAGGCAAGTCATGTTTGCGAACCCACTAACCATCAACATCCTTTCGGTAACCAAAGGAGGTAACCGCACCAGCACCAGTGGAGAAAGACCTTTTGACCTTGACAAATGGTTCATCATCCAAAGGAACATTGAAATGATGAAGAAAAAGAGTAACAAGGTGAGGATAAGGCAAAGGTGCATTGGCCCGTAATGCCTTATGCATCTGGTACCGAACTAAATGGGCCCAGTTGATCTGATGACCAGTTTGAAAGGCCCACATCAGAATCAAGTCCTCCTCAGAGGCTTGAGCAAGGGTTGAAGATCGAGGAAGTAAAATATGAACAATGATATAATGCATGATGTGACAATCAAAAGTTAATTACCCAGCAAGTAATCTGCCGGTCATGTCAGCTTGGTCATTGCAGACCATGCGGGGAGCATTATGACTAGAATAATCAAATTTCTAGTCATCAACAAGGGTGCCCTCAAAAGGAATACCTTGATTGGGCAATTTAGTCAAGGAAAAGAATAAGGAATGATCAATAATAATTGGAATATTATGCTCAAAGTAAATAATACCATCTTGAATTTTCAAATTATTATAGAAAACCTTAACTAATTCAGGAAAGTAGGGCATTTTTAGAGACATGAAATCAATCAAAGCAGAATTTTGAAACACTTGGTAACAATCAAATGTTTTGCCATCAAAAAATTCGAGGTCAAGGTACTTAAGGTCTAGAATGACTCTATGGAAAAATTGAGAATAGTACCATTGACGTTGACCATCTGAAGAAAATAATGTAGATGATCGAGGAGATGAAAGAGAGGGAGGAACTGGTGCGGGTGGGTCTCTAGAGGTTCCTTGGCGGCGGTGGCTAGCAGCAGTAGTGGTGGAGGAAGATCCTTTTCACTTCTTGGATGATTCTGCCATTTGAAGATGTTTTAGCTGATTTTTTTGTTCGGTGGATTTGAAAGAGAATCGAAAAATATGAAGATTGGGCTTTGTTTGAAGTGATTTCATTAAGAATTGAGAGAGATAGGAAGATTTGAAGTTTGAGAAAGGGTTTGCTCCGTCACTCGAGAAAGGGGGCTAAGGATTATGCAAAAACGCACATATTTATGGACATGGATGCCTTGTAATCAATTACAAGCCATTGTAATCGATTACTGGAGTAACCTGTAACTGATAGTGCCTACATGTAATCGATTACAGGCTTTTATAATTGATTACAACCTTGTTGTTCTAGTGTAATCGATTATAGGGAATGGTAATCAATTACCAGAACCTTAAATAAGGCTTTTTCACTTAAAGCTAACTATTTCTATGTCTAATATTCATCTAACTATAATAATCAACCACAATCATAAGCATTCAAATCAATCAAGCACAATCACACACATTCAATCAATCATCAATCACAAACAAATCTAATTAAATTAACAACCAACTAACTATACACAATAATTTCTATTCCTATTAAAAATATTCAAACAAAGATAATGAAGAACAATTATTTATATGACAAATAACAACTAATATAAATATTAATAACACAAGCAACTAGACCCATAGACAATCCTATTGATCATAAGGAGGATAAAACTCATTTGAGTTACCTGTTGTCTAGATCATTGATATCTAGAAGACCTAATTCTCTCCTAATTGCAAAGAATGTTTCTTTAGGGAGAGGTTTTGTAAAGATATCAGCAAGTTGATTCTTTGTATCAACAAATTCTACAACACAATCTCCCTTGTGAACATGATCTCTCAAGAAATGATGTCTTATTTCTATGTGTTTGGTTCTTGAATGTTGAACAGGGTTCTTAGATAGATTTATAGCACTCGTGTTTGTGGAAGCAATGTCTTCCAAGGTTATTTTGATGATGCCAAAGAATCAAGAGTCAAGAAAAATCAAAAGATTCAAGAATCAAGATTCAAGAATAATCAAGATCAAGATTCAAGACTCAAGATTCAAGATTCAAGAAACAAGGGAAGACTCAATCAAGATAAGTACAAAAAAAAGTTTTCCAAAACATTGAGTAGCACAAGAAGTTTTCACAAAATCATTACCAAAGAGTTTTACTCTCTGGTAATCGATTACCAATGTTTTAAAATGTTAAGATTTCAAATTTCAAGAGTTACAACTTATGTTTAAACATTTTTAACTTGTGTAATCAATTACACAATACTTGTAATCGATTACCAGTGTTTCTAAACACTTTAATTTTCAAAATTCAAAATGAAGAGTCACATCTGTTGATGTGTAATTGATTACACCTTAATGGTAATCGATTACCAGTGACTAATTTCGAAAAATACATTTCCAAAAGTCAATTCTTTAAGTGACTTGTTTCTGAAGATTCTTTCGAAAGTCACAACTTTTTAAGTGACTAGTTTTAAAGAAATTGCCAAGAGTCACAAGCTTTGACTTCAGTTATCAAGAGATTATAAATATGTGGCCATGGCATGAATTTCAATAATCAATAATCTATCTTTCAATCTTCTCTCAACATCATTCAATATCTTTCAACTCTTTCTACACAATTTTCTGATTCATTTCTCTTCATCTTTCTAAAAGTTTTTGTTCAACACTTTCTCTTATGAGAAAAGTTCTTTGTTCAAAAACTTGTGTTATTCATCCTTTTCATTCTCTTCTCCCTTTGCCAAAAGAATGAAGGACTAACCGCCTGAATTCTTTTGTGTCTCTCATCTCCCTTAGAAAAGATTCAAAGGACTAACCGCCTGAGAATTCTTTTGATTCTTCCCTTCCCCTTAAGCAAAAGATTTCTAAGGACTAACCGCCTGAGATATCTTTTGTTTCCCCTTTACAAAGATTCAAAGGACTAACCCCCTGAGAATTCTTTGTCCCAACACATTGGAGGGTACATCCTTTGTGGTACAAGTAGAGGGTACATCTCTTGTGGATCAATTCAAGTGGAGGGTACATCCACTTGGTTATTCAAAGAGAACAAGGGAGGGTACATCCCTTGTGGATCTTTGGATTGTAAAGGATTTTACAAGGTTGAAAGAAATCTCAAGAACCGCAGGTTGCTTGGGCACTGGATGTAGGCACGATTTGTGGCTGAACCAATATAAATCCTATGTTTGTCTTCTTCTTCCCTACACTCTTCAATTTCCGCTGTGTACTTTTAATTATCGCTTTTACTTTTTGTTAAGTTTCTATTTCCGTTCTTTACTTTCTTAACTTAGTAGTAAAAGCCTAATTAAATCTAGTAACATTAAGAAGGATAAGTTTTTTAATTAGTCAAGGCACATTAATAATTAATTCAACCCCCCCTTCTTAATTATTCCGAGGTCACTTGATCCAACAGTGTTATCAAATCTTATAGGAATATGATCAAGTAATATTCCACAACCAGAAAGTTGTTGCTTCATCTAAAGAATTTGGGCACAACAACTTCCAGCAGAAATGTATTCCGCTTTTGCACTAGATAAAACAACACTATTTTGTTTCTTACTATGCCAAGAAACTAGAGTAGATCCAATGAAATGACAAGTTCCACTGGTGCTCTTTCTATCAGTTTTAGAATTGGCAAAGTCAGAATCAGAATATCGTATTAAATTGCATGTGGAATTTTTAGGATACCACAAACCTATATTCATAGTGACTAATAGATATCTTATAATTCTCTTAATGGCACTAAGATGTGATTGTTTGGGATTTGATTGAAACCTAGCACACATACCCACACTAAACATTATATCTGATCTGCTAGCAGATAAATAAAGAAGTGATCAGATCATACCTCGATATTGCTTAATTTCTATTGTCTTATTGGTTTCATCTTTATCCAAATATCTAGTAGTACTAATTGGTGTAGCCATATGCTTAGCATTCTCCATCCCAAATCTGTGAATCAATTCCTTGCAATACTTTGATTGGTTGAAAAATATTCCATTTTTGGTTTGCTTGATTTGCAACCCAAGAAAGAAATTTAATTCACCCATCATAGACATTTCAAATTCACTTTGCATGTCTTGAGAGAATTCTTTGCATAGAGACTCATCAGTGGATCCAAAGATAATGTCATCAACATAGATTTGAACTAATAAAATATCTTCTAACTTCTTTTTAATGAAAAGAGTAGTATCTACTTTACCTCTAGAGAAATCCTTTTCTAAAAGGAACTTACTCATACGCTCATACCAAGCCCTAGGGGCTTGCTTTAAGCCATATAAAGCCTTTTTAATTTAAAAACATGATTAGGCTTATCTGAGTTTTCTAAACCAGGGGGTTGATCTACATATACTTCCTCTTGGATAAAGTCATTTAAAAAAGCACTCTTCACATCCATTTGATAAAATTTAAAATTCATTATGGATGCTGATTGAGGCCGTGCCCGAATCAAATAAACATTAAAAATGCAGTATCTAGGAAGTGATCATAGGTCGTCTCCCAACAAGCAATGGTCAACCAACATTCATAATAGATAGTAGTGAAACAATAACGAATTGGGGGGGGGGGGCAGTTGTTTGTTTTTGTAATTTAAACAGCAAGAAAATTTTAATTAGAAAATAACAGAATTAAAACATGTTGTTTCCCCTTGATTCACAAGCAAGTCTCTTATCCTAGGTTACAAGAATTTATCCTTAATCAGTTCAACCACTTAATCTAACCCTAAATTAAATTACTGAGCAAAAATTAACATAAGGCTATCATTATGTGATTAAGCAACAGATACACCAATTAATCATAAACGAAACTGATCATTAAGCATGAACGTATATTAAGCGCAGAGACAATTAATCAAACACTAAGCATGCATGGATTAATAACGACAAATACAGATTAATTGGTGAAGAGGAAAAATTGATCAAAATTCAATAGTAATAACAAAACCCCAAAGAGAGTTATGCTTGATCCTCAAAAGAAAACAACGCTGGAGACTTAACCTTCCATTAATCAGTAGAAAACAAAATTGTAGATTGAAGCAAAAACGAAATTGCAGAAAATGAATTTTATTCTACGTGAATAGTGCACATTAACAGTAAAAATTGGAATTCTAAAACCCTAGCATTATTCTCCTCTCCAAAAAAAACTCTCTAAACTAAAACCATGGTACTATTATATAGGTCCTTAGCCCCAAAGCTTACAAATCTATTTTAAGTCCAAGTCCATAAACGAAATAAAATAAAATCGGGACAAGATAAGATAAGATTGGATGAAATAAAATCTAGATAAGATAAGATTTGATAAAATAAAATTGTCAACTCTCTTCAAGTCCAAGCCCAATTCTGGATTCAAGTCCAATTGGTTATAATTCTCCTGAAATTAAATTAAAAATACAAAATTAGTCAAGTAGGCCCAAATGATAAAACTGCATAATTAATTTGACAATTAAGGCTTGTCATACCCTAATTTCATCCGGGGACTATTGTTTGATGGCATGCAACCATTGATTGACCGCTTTGAAATACTTAGCACCCTTTGTTGCACAATATGTGAAGTCCTGAGACGCGTCAGAAATCAAAAGAAAACATGGTTACGCGATCCGTGAAATTCCGTAATGTGGCGGAAACCAAAAGGAAGTATTGTTACACAATCCGTGAGTTTTCGTAACTTCTTCGAAAGCTAAAAAAGTGTAAATATATGATCCATAAGGTTCTGTAGCCTTACGGAAAGAAAATAAGTATCGTTACGAAATTCGTAAAGTTTCGTAACGTTTTGGAAAAAGAATCACAAAAAAAGTAATGGGGTGCATTTAGTAAAAAAGGGGGTGTAAATAGCAATCAGGCCCACTTGGGCCTTCCAGTTTCTTCCTCCAGAAGGCGGTTGCTTTTGGAGGAAGCAACCTGGCTCGCCTGGGCGAGCCGGGTGGCAAGCTCCTCCCCTACTTTGCTATAAATAGGGGGAGGAATGAAGAAGGAAGGGGTTCAGCCTTCTTGGCACTTCGTATTCTCTTAAATTTGCTGAGGAAAATTGTTTCCGTGAAGAAAATCCAACCCGACGCGCTTCCGTGACATTTCCGTAACGTTTCCGTGGGTAATTACGCGAAGAGTTTCAACGACATTCATCGTTGGTTCTTCGTTTTCTTCGGTCTTCAACTGGTAAGTACCCCAAACCGGGCTTTTCAATTCATTCTATGTACCCGTGGTGGTCCCCATTTGTTTCATGAAATTTTATTCTCGTTTTCATTTACTTTCCGTACCCCCTTTTGACGTGCTTCAGTCATTTATTTAAGTCATTTCTCGCCTAATCAAAAAATAAAATAAATTTCCACCGATCATTTGATTTGTAATATCCGTTAATTTCTGTTAAAATGAATTCTGATCGTTCGGTCGTGCCGTAACCACGTTGGAAATCAAAAAAGAGGTAAAATAATAATATAATAGTCCAAAAATACCTTTTAGTAAAATGAAGCGAAAAAAATCAATCGGACGTTTTCTCTTTGGGATTTCTCATTCTTAATTGAATTGACTAATAACTAAAGTGAAACTAAGGCTAAAATTAACCCGCCTAGTCAAGCTCCTCCACAAAAAAGTCACTAAAAAGGCTAAAATCAACCCGCCTAGTCAACCACGTTGTATGTTGGTCTCGTCTTTTGTCATGGGGCTCTGGTGTCCGTAAATGCATTCATATAATGCATCACATAAACATCTCTTTAGCATCATAATGAACATATCATTCCTGCATTTGTCCCTTATCACATTCCAACCTCACATTTGGCATGGGTCATTGCATCATCATGCATATGCGTTCAACAAACTTTTTGATCTACAAATTGCATACCAATTGTTTTCATGTTTGCTCATGCGTGACCCTTGCGTTTTCCTCTGCAAGACAAAAACAAAAAAGAAAGCGCGAAAATTCACGCTGCATTCTTAGTTCCATATATTCGGTACCATGAGCCAACCATGTTGGGATCATAAACCCATTTCACTTAAAAACAAAATGATTGAACATGGTACCTAATGCATGGTTAGCTAAGAAAGGATGTTTCTTTGGACATCTCAATCTCATAATTACATTTCCCATGCATAGCATGCGTATTCTCGAGTCTTTCATCCCTATGAAATGTTGTTGAAATATTGGCGATCAAAATTGCCATTCCCTGGGTTATGGGGTTGAACCAAGCTTGTGCTTTTACGAAAAGGTTCATGGAGTCAAGTTGAAGTATGGAAGTAACCATCTTGCAAATATTGGGGCAAAAGATGGATCGTGTTACATCGTTGCTTCGTCTACTGCCAAACACATTTAGGGCCGTCGATGTCCCTGTTACTTCCAGTTTCACCTTGACGAAGATGTCATGGACCATGTTGAAAATCTAAATTGATTCAACCCCATATCCTGCGTAAAAATTCGCAATACTTCAGCTGTGCATCATTCGCATACATCCATGTTGTTCATTGGTTGCATTGCTCATTGCATTCTTTCCTTAAAAAAAAAAAGAACTTAATCATTGTTATAAAAAAAAAACATGATTTACGGTGCCCTCATCGAACCTGTGCTAGAGCTAGAGTAAGGGGTGAAGTAGAGGAGGTATAAGAGAAGATAAAGGCCGACATGGAGGCCATGAAAGAGCAAATGGCCACGATGATGGAAGTCATGATGATCATGAAGAAGAGAATGGAAGCCAATGCGGTTGCAATTGCCGCTACCAGCGTTGTTGCTAATGTGAACCCGACGTCCCCATCCGGCATCAACCAAATGAATCATCCAACCTCAGATATGGTAGGCAAAGATTTGGGAAGTACAGGCGGCCCCCATGATGTGCAAATTCAAAACGAGCACGCCTTCCCGCCATATGGCTTGCCTCTCAACTATACGCCACCCAATGTGGCGTACACTCCCAATAAAAATGTCAATAACTCCACTCCTATACCCATTGAGAGCCAACAACCCCAAACTGATCATGCACATGTCTCTTAAACCATGGGGGAGACACATGAAATTCCCCATCACAATCTAGCCGACTTTGAGCCTTGGCTTGGATATGCCACTGAAGGGCAAGCAGTTGGTGGTATACCCCTTGAAAACACTTCAGAAGGCCCTCAGTATCACCCCCAGCTACACCTCTTGCATTCCATAACAAGTAAAAACCCTCATGCTATGGCAGAAATGGGAAAGTTGGATCATCTAGAGAAAAGGCTCAGGGCCATTGAAGGAGGTGAAGATTATGCCTTTGCTAACCTAGAAGAGTTGTTCCTAGTACCCAATATCATCACCCCTCCCAAGTTCAAGGTGCTGGACTTTGACAAGTACAAGGGGACTACTTGCCCCAAGAGTCATCTAAAGATGTATTATCGGAAGATGGGGGCATACGCAAAAGATGAGGAATTGCTGATACATTCCTTCCAAGAAAGTCTTACTGGGGTAGCTGTTACCTGGTACACTAACTTGGAACCTTCCCGAGTCCATTCTTGGAAGGACCTAATGGTTGCCTTCGTTAGGCAGTGTCAGTATGATGTCTTTGGATAGGATGCAACTACAGAACATGTGCAAAAAAGGGGCACAGATCTTTCAAAGAATACGCCCAAAGGTGGAGAGACCTGGCAGCCCAAGTGGCACCCTCAACGACGAAAAAATGAGGATAATGATAGTAGACACGTTGCCAGTATTCTACTATGAAAAGATGGTGGGCTACACACCATCAAGCTTTGCGGATTTGGTCTTCGCCGGCGAAATGATCGAAGTGGGTCTAAAAAGAGGCAAATCTAATCATCCTGCTTAGACGAATGAGAAAACTGGGGCAAGTGAAGAGGGTGAGAATGAGGGAGAAGCCCGCGCTGTGACTGCCATTCCTATACAGCCAAGCTTCCCACCAACCCAACAATGTCATTACTCAGCCAATAAACCTTCTCCTTACCCACCGCCCAGTTATCCACAAAGGCAATCCCTAAATCAACCACAAAGTCTGTCTACCGCACTTCCAATGACGAACACCACCTTTAGCACAAACCAAAAACACCAACCAAGAAATGAATTTTGCAGCAAGAAAGCCTTAGAATTCACCCCAAATTCCGGTGTCATATGCTAAACTTGCTCTCATATCTACTCGATAATTCAATGGTAGCCATAACCCCTGCTAGGTTTCCTCAACCTCCATTTTTCCGAGGATACGACTTGAATGCAACATGTGCATATCATGGAGGGGCCCTGAAGCGTAAGGTGCAAGGTCTAATTGATGCTGGCTGTGAAATTTGAGGAGAATCGTGTGTAAATCCTGACATTGACAAGAGATGCTACACATGGGGCAATTTTGAAAGCTGTTGTTAGATGTCTCTAATGACTCATCAGGATTTTCAAGTTTGTACCATTATTGTAAACCACAGTTACAATGTTAAATGAAATGGATAAAGATGATATCTTTGTCCGTCATCCTCTCACAAACGCATCTTTGCTTATTCAACTTTCACCGGAATGTGGGTGCAAGCCATTGGTCTGTTTGCTCAAGCGACCTGTGCTCCTGAGTTTGGACTTCCAAGACCGTTCAATCAGAGATTACTCGTCTTGCATGTTGGTGGGGGTGCCATAAAACAACGAGTAAAGTTCAAAACAAATAAGTTTCAAAATAAAAATAAAAAAAAGAGTTCAAAAAGAAAAAAAGCATTTGATTGACTGTGTTTTCAAGACGTTCATGTGACCTTATTTTATCATTCCATAAAGTTTGTCTTTTTAGAGAGAAGTGAGTTATCAAGAATAGGATGTTGGACAAATGGCCTTAGTTACCTTAAGAAAAAGGGGGGTTGAATTAAGATACAAAGACTATTCCCCAATTAAACTTTCACTCTCTCTTTTCGGATTAACAATGCACCCTTAACATGAATTACTCAAAAGACAATTCAAAATAAACTTCTTTAAAGCAAAAGATAAATAGCAATAAATAAAAGAAGTTTAAGGGAAGAGAGGAATGCAAACTTGATTTATACTGGTTCGGCCACTTCTCGTGCCTACGTCCAGTCCTCAAGCAACCCACTTGAGATTTTCCATTCTCTTTGTAAAACTCTTTTTACAAAGTCTGAACCACACAGGGACAACCCTTCCCTTGTGTTCAGGAATCCTCTACAACAAGAGACCCACGGTCTCTTAATCCCTTTTCAGAAATAAGAAGAAGAGAAGGAGAAATCTCTCTTAAAAAAGATAGATTGTACAATGAAGATCAATCAAAATTCCTTATTGAATATGCAAGTGGTTGACCAAGGAATCTTTTTTAGAGGATAAGACATTTCAGTTCAAAAAAACTCTTAATCTTTTGAGAGGATAAAACTGTTTGGGCAATGAAAACTCTCTTTAAATTCATGTTTCCAAGTCACCTTTGATGGCCATTCATAAAACATTTGAATAGATGTGACTCTTGGAAATTATTTTCTGAAAATCCCCTCTGGTAATCGATTACAAGACTTGTGTAATCGATTACAGGCTTTAAAATTAAAACGTTCAATAAACTGTTGGTAATCAATTACAATCCATGCGTAATCAATTACACATTATAAATTTTGAATTCAAATTTCTAGTGACTTGATAAACATTTTCAGCTGCTGGTAATCGATTACCAGAGAGAAAATCTCAATTTGAAATGATAGAATTCTTTGGTCAAACCTTTTGTTTTTTCAATTTGGAAACTTCTTCCTAAAGATTCTGGAGATCAACTTGATCATATATCTTGATTTTCTTGGATTCTTGTCTTGAATAAAACTTAGAAGCACTTGATCCTTTAGCATCATCAAGACATCAAAACATCTTGCTTCTACATAGGAGTCATTTGACTTAATCCATCAACTGAAAAATCCTTCAACTATTTCTCGTCCTTGGAAAATTCTTTTTGCAAGAATCAACTGCTTCTTTCATTCTTCCTCACTACGAGGTTGTGAAAACAAGACAACAATTGGTACCTCTAAGCCCTACACTGGGGCAATGAAAGGCACCATGCATAAACCTCAAACAAACCTAGGGGCAGATTAGAAGTTCTCACCCAATAGGTTCCTTTCTACAAGGTCATGACGAAAGACAACGATGGTACCTCTAAGCCCTACACTGGGGCAATGAAAGGCACCATGCATAAACCTCAAACGAACCTAGGGGCAGATTAGAAGTTCTCACCCAATAGGTTCCTTGCTACAAGGTCATGACGAAAGATAACGATTGTACCTCAAAGCCTTACACTGGGGCAATGAAAGGCACCATGCAAAAACCTCAAGCGGATCTAGGGGCGGATTAGAAGTTTTCACCCAATAGGTTCCCAGCTACAAGGTCATGAAGAAAGATAACAATTGGTACCTCAAAGCCTTACACTGGGGCAATGAGGGGCATCGTGCATGAGCCTCAAGTGAACATAGGGGCAGATCAAAGGTTCTCACCCGTCGATGTTTTTAAACAAGAAAAAAAAGGGGAGACAAGCCCTGGAATTTCAATAGATTGATTAAACGTCAAACGACTCCATTACCGTCACTCCAAAATTGTCAAGTGACTAAATCAAACAGAATATACACTCTGAGGGAGTTCCCGGAGAGATTTGCAAAAGATAGGATAAGGTTGCATGAATTATCACCTTTTTCAAAAGGACAGTCAATCTGTGTTTTCCAAAAAAATTAAATCGAAATCAAAATCACAAAATAGGGAAAGAATGTCATGAACATTGTACAACTTTCCATTGCATTGCATTGTTTCATATGAGGTCAGCATTACCAAATTTCATGACAAAGGTTGCATGCGTCTGCATCCCAAAAAATCATGTTAACTGCATAGATTTCCTACATCTCGTGTCCAATCTTGTTGGATGACCGGCCCTCTCGATGAGTCGATCTCTTGCTTTCTCATAAAGCTGGACCCTTGGGTACTAGTACCTATCACCTTTAGAGGACTATATGTTCTCGCCATCAGAGGACTGCACATCCTCGCCTACAGAGGGCTGCACGCCCTCGCCTTTATAGGGCTACGCGTCCTCATTTTCTGTGTGCTCCATATCCACACCTTAGGAGAATATAAGGTCCTTTGCCCTTAGATGCTTAACCGAGACTTGCGCTCCTGGTTAAGGGGCCAGTAGTTTCCTTTTATCAGTTCCTGGGCCACCCCCTGATATTGGAGGGCGACCAACTGTGCGAGCACATCCAGAGAGGGAGGCTATCATGCATCTAGTATGCATACCGGGGCAATTTCACCCGTGCCGCTGCAAAAAGACGAGTGCGGATCATGCGCGCCAACATGACCACTCTTACATGGATATGGATGACGTTGCTATTTAGCAACATTCTGCCCAGCGACCACAATGCCAATCTCCCTCTGCAGATGTATCAGTTGGTCTGTGTCGTCATGACATAGATAAGTATGCACATGGCTCAATTGATTTCTGATGTCATCTATTGTTTGCAGGGATCGCGCCCACAAGACGCCCAGTGGACCCGAAGAAGTCCAACAGGGCCCTGGGGTTTCCAGCTCTGGTTATGGGCCTCTGTCAGTCCTACAGGGTTCCCGTTCCCCCAGCAAGGTCATGCCATCGTGACATAGGTATGTATACATATGGTTCAACTGATTTCTGATACCATCTATTGTTTACAGGAATCGCTCCCACAAAGACACCCAGTGGACCCGGAGAAGTCCAACAGGGCCCTGGGGTTTCCAACTCTGGTTACGGGCCTCTGTCAGTCCTACAGGGACCCGCAAGACACCCAGTGGACCCGAAGAAGTCCAACAGGGTCTTGGAGTTGCCAAGCTCTAATTACGGGCCTCTGTCAGTTCTACGGAGTTCCTGTCACCCCCAGCACGGTCATCAGGCCCCCTACTAATCGAGCTTTCATCAAGAAGTACTGCGTCCCCAGGCAGGCGCAGGGCAAAACACCACAACAGCCTGGGGATGGCCGGCAGCGGGCAACAGACGCACCGTCATCACCTCTAGAGTTCACCTCAGCTCATCCACAAAAAGGTTAGAGCGTTGCTTACGACCCATGGCCGACCAATAGGCGACCAAGTCCAAAGCCAAAGGTAAGCAAAGTACTAGGTCCGTGACCGACAGGCCATCACGCGTCCAACTCAAGACGTTAAAGAAGCGCTACTAGGAGGCAACCTAGTACCTTTTAAATCTCTGCTTGTTATTTGATCACTTTTGTTTCTCAAGTCATAGCAGGACACACCTATTTGCTCATGATCCTAGGTAGCAAGATACCTTGGATATGCATGTATATAGCAAAAATATCTCACAAAACATATATATGTATGGTTAGGTAGAAAGATACCTTGAATATGCATATATGTAGAAAAAATACTTCACAATATATATATATATATATATATATATATATATATATATATATATATATATATATATATATATATATATATATATATGTATGTATGTTTAGGTAGCAAGATACCTTGGATATGCATGTATATAGCAAAAATATCTCACAAAAATATACGTATGTTTAGGTAGCAAAATACCTCATGGAAAAAAAAAGAGCAAAAAGAGAGTGAGCAAGAAAAGAATAAGGAGGAAAAAAATAGAAAAAAAAAAGTTGTCTAGCTAAAAAACAACATGTTTGTGAAAAAAGATAATTTCCAACTTTTCTTTGAAAGATTTTACTGATCTTAACCAGTTTTTGAAAAAAAATGTGTATACACCTGAAGAGTGAATGCTGTGAAAATTTTCCGAACGCCCAAAATGGACTCGGATGAATGCATGATTTGATAAAGGAACATATTTTGGAAACACTAGGTTGACTTAAGTAGGGAAAATGAATCCTGAGCCCTAGTGTCACATGGCCATAAAAACTTGATGCTTGAGTGTCCACATGGGTGCATGCATGACCAGTTTTGCATAAAATTTCCTAATCATCATTGGTGCATGTGTATCATCCCCTTTATCCCCGAACCGCTGGCCAAACCCTAACATATATCATGACCAGTCGTTCTACAAGCCTTGAGCCAAAATCCCAACTTATCATAAACCTTGACCTAGGGTGAGAATGTCAATCCTTGCCCTCGGAAGAAAACAGAAAAAGAGAGAAAAGGAGAAAATTCCTGATCAAAAGAATTGGAAGAAAGCAAAAAGAGAAAATTCCCAATCAAAGAGGGGGAGAAAGCAAAAAAGAAAGAAAATTCCCCGATCAAAGATTGAGAGAAAGAAAAAAAAAAAAGAAACAAAGTTCCCGATCAAAGATCGAAAGAAAACAGAAGAAGTATGCAGAAAGGTCTTTGGACCAGACAATATCTGAACAATACAGAATTGTCACCAAGTAAACAAGAAAAAAGGAAACCACGACCTAAAGTGGTCCTCTCCCTTTGATTGCCAACCAAAATCCTGTGCGCTAGCGACTTTCTCGCCCCGCACTAAACAAAAATAGAAAAGGAAAAAAACACTCAAAGCCAAGTTCCCCACCTAAAAACCATTCCCAAAAAAAGTCCTATTGATCCATGATCACGCATGTAATCTTTGATTTGATAGGAAATGATTTGCAAAATCAAGTCATGACATATCTATGGTTCAGAATTAGGATAAAACACTTACATGTGTGAGATTGATACACTTTGAGTGATTTTCTTCTATTTTTGTTGAACCCAGTGCTTCCTCTAAATGGTCATTTAGAAACGAAATGCTAACATCCAAAATCTCATTTACGGTTATGAGAAAATTTCATCAGCATACTCTCCTTCCTTGATAGACACATTGTTTTTCATCCAAAAAGCATATGTTGCTCTGATCAGTTGGAAGTTTTGTCTCTTTACTAAAGTATGTTCGCATTTTGGTGAAGAAAACACCGAGACTATTTTTAGTCTCACATTTATCAAGAACTACGTAGGTCTGAGTTACTCATCACAAATTGAGGATACGTAGGAGCAAAAGCCCTGCTTTTGTCGACCACCCCACTTTTTGTTACCATGACCCAAGAGTCCGGTGGCATGCGGAGCCACATGACCGTGGGATCCCCATATTCATGTTCTTTTTGTGTTTCATCCTTTATTATTTACATGACTTGAGGGACTAACGTTTTTTTTTTGTTGTTGCGATTGTCATTTGTTTTGTGCATATATTTTGTTTGGACTATTGCGTTAGTGCTTACTTCGTTGTTGTCAATAGTGTTTGTTGAAATTCCGGAACCGTGTAGATTTTTTCATTTAGGAATGTCGTCCTAAAAATAAAATGAACAAAAAATCATGATAACGCCAAAAATAAAGCATTGTGAACGAATGTCATGTCTATGTATACAAAGAAAAGAAAATAGTTTTTTATATATGTAAAAGAAAATGTGTATAAAAGGATTTTGAGTGTGTAAATAATGTGTGAAAAGAAATTCTTGTGTGTGTGAGCAATGAGTGTGTATAAAGAAACTTTTGTATGAACCACAGGTGTGTGTTGGGAAAAATGAAAAAATCTTTGAACATAAATAGGTTTTGTATATAGACCGTGTGACGTAAAGAGAAAGAGTTCTAATGTGTGTACAGAAGAAGTTCGTCATGTACAAGAATGTGGATGTACAAAGAAAAGTTTTCCTCATAGAGGGCCATGGGTGTATAATTTTGTGAATATAAAAATGAAACAAAAAGGAAAGAGAAAGAAAGACCTCGAAGGTCGACATGTTATGGTTAGGAAGAATAAATCATTCGTAGAGAGCAAACGTATCTTTTGGAAACAAGGGACTGATGCTAAAAGTTTATTTTCCTGAATAACCGAGATAAGAATGGATGGATTCATTGAACTGATGAAAGAACATAATTTGGAAACATTGGGTCTGTTTGTGTAAGTTCCCAACCGTAGTATCACAATGCCATAAATGGGATGCTTGAGTGCCCACCTGGCTGTGGCCATGACTAATTTTGCACGTTGTTTCCAAATCATCATTGTTGCGCATGCCTTGTGGAATAATATGGAAGTTTGGCCCGAGACTGACACCTTGACGCACGAATTTGTTTTGCCCCAGATATCAAGATCGGGCTCCCACGATAAAAAGACCCCATTGAGACACAACCTTAGACTTTTTTGGACCTTGGCATATAAAAAAGAATCCTCATCCTTTATCCCAAAGCAAAGGACAGCGGAATCTCCTCAAGGGAGAGCAAATAGAATGCTAAAACCTGATTTCCCAAAGAAAGGAATGGAAAAGGAACAAATGAAAAGGAAGAAAAGAAAAAAAAATGAGAAGAAAGGAAAAGAAGGATTCCCGATCAAAGATCGGAAGAAAGTAAAAAGGAAAAAGATCAGAGGAAAACAGAGTAATTCCCGATCAATGAAAGAAAGAGAACAGAAATTCTTTAAACCAGATAAATTTTCGGCAAGGTAAGTGACTGCCGGTAAAGGAAAACCCATTTTTTTGGTGGTTCTTCCTTTCGGATTGCCACTCAAAGTCATTCTCGACTGGCGATATCCCGCCCCACATAAACAAAGAGGAAAAAATCGAAACACCCAGCTTCCTCTCCAAAAAACACTACCCTCGAGAAAATCCTATTGATCCGTGATCGTACGTGTTGATCTTTGATTCGATAGGAAATCGTGTGCAAAATAAAGTCATGGTGTAGTTATGGTTTGGGATTAGGGTAAAACACTCGCCTGTGTGTGTTTTTTTATACAATATGAGTGATTTATTCCCAGTTTCAGCTTAACCCGATGTTTCCCCTGAATGTTCATTTAAAAGCTAAATGTTGACGTCATGCCCTTCAATTTCGGTTACAAGGAAGATTACCCTTGGCATGAGTATATTGTTTCTCTAAGATATGGTGCTCTCGCGAATGATTTATTTTTCTTTGCAGGAAGCATGTTTGCCTTCTTAGGTGGAAAAAAACCGGTGGACCATTCGGTCCTGCCAACACTTTTATTCGGAGCCCCATGAATTGATTGTCGTTCATGCATCCTCCACCCATGAGTCTGGAGCCATGCGTAGTGATTGCCTAGTGCAATTCTCCATTCTCCACTTTTATTCGGAGCCCCATGAATTGATTGTCGTTCATGCATCCTCCACCCATTAGTCTGGAGCCATGCGTAGTGATTACCTAGTGCAATTCTTCATTCTCCACTTTTATTCGGAGCCCCATGAATTGATTGTCGTTCATGCATCCTCCACCAATGAGTCTGGAGCCACGCAAAGTGATTGCCTAGCGCAATTCTCCATTCTCCCCTTTTGTTCGGAGACCCATGAGTTGATTGCCTAGCGCTGTTCATGTGTCCTCCACCATCAAGTGCGGAGCCTCCGGTGACTGGGAAATGTGGTTTTTGTTATTTTCCCGATTGGTTCCTTCGCCAAACATGTGTATATACGTATATTATGTTATTGTTGCTCTTGTTGTTGTTTGTATTTTTTTTTGTGTTGTGCAGGAAAAAAAAAGAGAAGAAGAAGTAGAGACGAGAGTTGTCATAGACTAATCACGGAAAGGGTAAAGACGGACGAAATCAGTGTTTTTATCTTTACTTTCCTCTTATCTCCGATAAAAGGTAAGTAAAGAGGGGCAACTGTCATACCCTAATTTCGTCCGGGGACTATTGTTTGATTGCATGCAACCTTTGATTGACCACTTCAAAATACTTAGCGCCCTTTGTTGCACAATATGTGAAGTCCCGAGACTCGCCGGAAATCAAAAGAAAACATGGTTACGCGATCCGTGAAATTCCGTAATGTGGCGGAAACCAAAAGGAAGTATTGTTACACAATCCGTGAGTTTCCGTAACTTCTTCGAAAGCTAAAAAAGAGTAAATATATGATCCATAAGGTTTCGTAGCCTTACGGAAAGAAAATAAGTGTCGTTACGAAATTCGTAAAGTTTCGTAACGTTACAGAAAAAGAATCACAAAAAAGCAAAAAGGGGGTGCATTTAGTAAAAAAAAGAGTGTAAATAGCAATCAGGCCCACTTGGGCCTTCCAGTTTCTTCCTCCAGAAGGTGGTTGCTTCTGGAGGAAGCAACCTGGCTCGCCTGGGCGAGCTGGGTGGGAAGCTTCTCCCCTATTTTGCTATAAATAGGGGGAGGAATGAAGAAGGAAGGGGTTTAGCCTTCTTGGCACTTCGTATTCTCTTAAATTTGCTGAGGAAAATTGTTTCCGTGAAGAAAATCCAAGCCGAGGCGCTTCCGTAACGTTTTCGTGGGTAATTACGCGAAGATTTTCAACCGTTCTTCGACATTCATCGTTGGTTCTTCGTTTTCTTCGGTCTTCAACTGGTAAGTACCCCAAACCGAGCTTTTCAATTCATTCTATGTACCCGTGGTTGTCCCCATTTGTTTCATGAAATTTTATTCTCGTTTTCATTTACTTTCCGTACCCCCTTTTGACGTGCTTCAATCATTTATTTAAGTCATTTCTCGCCTAATCAAAAAATAAAATAAATTTCCACCGATCATTTGATTTGTAATATCCGTTAATTTCTATTAAAATGAATTTCGACTGTTCGGTCGTACCGTAACCACGTTGGAAATCAAAAAAGAGGTAAAATAATAATATAATAGTCAAAAAATACCTTTTAGTAAAATGAAGCGAAAAAATCAATCGGACGTTTTCTCTTTGGGATTTCTCATTCTTAATTGAATTGACTAATAATTAAAGTGAAACTAAGGCTAAAATCAACCCGCCTAGTCAAGCTCCTCCACAAGAAAGTCACTAAAAAGGGTTTGAAAGTTTATTATCTCAGTTTTCCTTACCGAGTAAATGGATCATTTTTAAGGTCCAACGCCTTAAAATGACCACCTTCCAAGTAAAAAGAATCGTTTGATTCACCCTTAAGAAAGAACTACGTAGGTATGATTTCCTCTTCGATGGAGGGTACGTAGGAGCAAAGGTCCCGCTTTTGTCGACCTCAAAAAATAAAAAGAAATAAAAGTTAAGGTAACACAATTTCCACAATTCTAAAAAATGGGCTGTTGTCCTTTGAGACAAACGTGAGAGGTGCTAATACCTTCCTCAAACGTAAATACAACTCCCGAACTTAGAATTTTCATTTTGACCGGTTTCCTTCAGTTTTTCTGACGTTTTCCACAAATAAACGTTGGTGGCGACTCCGCGCATCTTTTCTCCTTTGGAAAGCACATCCATGACCCTCGCCTCGCTCGCCCGCAAAAGGGCATGTTGCGATAAGGCTAATCAGTAATTAAAATGGTGACAAAAAGGGTTAATAAATAGGAGAAAATAATGACACATCAAATCCCCCCACACTTAGCCTTTTGCACTCTTGGGAAAAATTAAAAAAAAAAAACAAAGCAAGGAACAAATCTAGAGACCTTAAAGAGAAGCAAACAAACACAAAAACAATTACATATTTCTTAATGAATCTCAAGGAATGGGCAACATCCAACATGTAGAGAGTTAAAGAATCAAGACAGTCATGAAAATCATCCAAGCATCTCAAACATGGCAAGATAGTCAATCAGCTCAAGAATGAAAAGTAATAAAGCCTCATAAGATATGCACTCTATCTCTCAAGTGTCTAGGCTACTATTTACTCTTAGAGCACCCATGAAAACAAACACCACATAGACTTGGGAAGATTCTAAAATTGACAACCACACCACAAACACATGTACATGAGGATCAAAAGGTCTTTTAAGGTTGCAATGGGGCCAAGGATAAGGTAGAGGAAAGTATGGGATCAGTAGCTAAAACCCAAAGGAATAAAGGAGCAATGGGGAATAAGTGGGAACTAAGAAAGAGTAGTAAACCCAAAACCCAAAATTAAGAACTAAGCATAAAAAGTAACCCAAAACAAAATCAACCAAGTCCTCAAACCAATCCAAGTCTTCAAACCAAGACATCATTTATTCAACTTCATTCCTTTTTTTCGTTTTTTTAACGTGAACAGTAGCATTTGAAAGAATTTGAAAAATAAAGCAACAATTAGGCAATAATGTATATACATCAAGCATGGCCAAAATACATCATCAAGCATGACCAACAAAAACATATCATCCAATGAAACATACCCCCCCACACTTATTCCCAAAACAATTCCAAAGCTCCAAAATTCCTTAAGGGTAGGGTGAGGTCATGGTTTTTCACTTAAGGCTTGTAATGAGCTTCAAAACAAAGAAAGGGGAACATAGGCTCAAAGGGGCTATCAAAGGAATTAATTCGAGGTAGGCTCATTTGGCTAGAGGCTTATAAGAACAAAATGCCTAAATCATCTCCCAACATGCATGTGAAGCAAGAAGTATCAACAAGAGTCAAGCCAAAGCTATTATGCAAGCAATCAATAGGGGAAAACACACCGAATAAAATAGATGATGATGACTCAAATTCTCACCAAGGGTAAATCTATCACTTCCAATTTGAACTTTCAAAGCTAACTTGACATGCAGAGAAAAACAAGGATTTCAATTCACAAAATGCTAAGAAACTCCTATTTCAAAAACAATTACCCATTACTTGTACATAACCTATAATTCAAAGAGAAACATGCAATGTTGTACATAAAACATAAAACAAAAATAACAAAATTAACCTAGAAAACCTAAAAAAAATTAAACTAGAAAACCTAATAAAATTAATCTAGAATACCCAACAGAAAAAAAAAAAGAAATTTCCCTAAGTCATGGCGGAAGAGAAGTAGGGTGAAGTAAGGAGGTCTCCTTCACCACTACATCCTCTAAGGAGGGATTTGTGAGGAATGGTTTCAGCCAGTGTCCATTGACCTTGATTATCTGTTGATTCACTTTTGATCTCAACTGTACCATAAGGAAAAACATGAGTCACCACAAAAGGACCAATCCACTTTGACCTCAACTTACCACTCATGAGTCTGAGCCTAGAGTTATACAATAAAACTTTTTGTCCAACCACGAAGTCCTTCTTAGCTATCAAACTATCATGGAACTTCTTGGTCTTCTCCTTGTAGAATTTGGAATTCTCATAGGCTTCTAAACGGATCTCATCTAGCTCACTTAGTTGCAACTTTCTTTCCTCTTCAGCCTGATCAATAGAGAAGTTGCAGGTCTTTACAGCCCAGTAGGCTTTGTGCTCTATCTCTACAGGAAGAAGACATGCCTTGCCAAAGACAACCCGATAAGGAGACATTCCTATAGGTGCTTTGTAGGCAGTCCTATGAGCCCAAAGAGCATCATCCAGCCTGGTGCTCCAATCTTTTATGTTTGGCTGCACAATCTTCTCCAAGATCCTTTTTATCTCCCTGTTTGAAATCTCAGCCTGCCCATTAGTTTGGGGGTGGTAAGGTGTGGAAATTATGTGCACGACCCCATACTTTTTGAGCAAGGCATACATGGATCTGTTACAAAAATGGGTGCCTTGATCACTAACGATGGCTCTAGGGACTCTAAACCTGCAAAACAAATTAGATCTAACAAAATCTACAACAGCCTTAGCATCATTAGTTCTGGTGGGTTTGGCTTCCACCCATTTTGAAACACAATCAACAGCAGGGAGAATATAAACAAAACCAAAAGAGACAGGGAAAGGCCCCATAAAATCTATACCCCAGACATCAAGCACCTCACAAAACAACATGGGTTGTTGAGGCATTTGTTGTCTCCATGAAAGTGAGTCGCTTGCTCTCTGACAAGGCTCACAAGTGCTACAGATTCTCCACACATCCTTGAAGATGGTGGGCCAATAGAAACCGTAGTCACTGCACAACTTCCACAAATAGGGGTCATCCCAAATATAATGCTTAGTATCGCTCTTAATTTTATCATTTTGAGCTTTAGATGCTAAGGGGAGAAAACAGAAGCAACCAAATAATTCACAATATTAGCAAACCAAGGAGTGGAGAAGGAATCAGAAATACTATACAGAACGTACAAATGGTCATCCGGAAAATCATCTCGAATGGGTGAGTCCTCAGATGCACGCTCAATCCTACACAGGTGGTCAACCATGACGTTCTATGCACCACTCCGATCACGGATTTCCAAATCAAACTCTTGGAGCCAAAGCATCCACCTGATCAATCTAGGCTTTGATTCAGCCTTCTTCAATAGGTACTTCAGAGCTGCATGGTCAGTATAAACAATAACATGAGTACCAAGTAAATATGAACGAAATTTTTCAAGAGCAAAAACTATTGCTAATAGTTCATTCTCTGTGGTAGTGTAATTTGCTTGGGCAGCATCCAAAGTTCTGGAAGTGTAGTAGATTACCCGAGGCAGCTTGTCAATCTTTTGAGCAAGGACAGCCCCCAATGCGTAATTGGATGCATCGCACATTAGCTCAAATGGGGTTGCCCAATCAGGTGCCTGAATGATAAGGGTGGTAGTCACCACACGCTTGAGGCAATCAAAAGCCTCTTTGCACCGGTCATCAAAATCAAACTCCACCTCCTTTTGCAGCAAATTGGATAGTGGAAGGGCCACTTTGCTAAAATCCTTGATAAAGCGCCTATAAAACCCTGCATGACCAAGAAAAAACGAACCTCTCGCACGCAAGAGGGGTAAGGCAATTGAGAAATAACATCTATTTTTGCAGGGTCTACCTCTATGCCCCTACTGGAAATGACATGCCCTAAAACTATACCTTGTTCTACCATGAAGTGACATTTTTCAAAATTCAGCACAAGGTTAGTTTCAATGCATCTATTAAGTACTCTATCCAGACTATCCAAACATGCATCAAAAGAGGATCCATAAACAGTAAAATCATCCATAAACACCTCTATGCAACTCTCTAAAATATCACTGAAAATTCTAAGCATGCACCGCTGGAAGGTACCAAGGGCATTGCATAGGCCAAAGGGCATCCTTCTATAGGGAAAAGTGCCAAAGGTACAGGTGAATGTGGTCTTTTCTTGATCCTCAAGAGCAATATGAATTTGTAAATAACTAAAAAAACCATCAAGAAAACAGTAATAAGACTTACCTGCCAAGCACTCACGCATTTGATCAATGAAAGGCAAGGGAAAATGATCTTTTCTGGTTACCTGGTTCAGTCTCATATAATCAATGCAGACTCGCCAGCTGTTCTGCACTCTTGTGGGGATAAGCTCAACCCTTTTGATTCTTAATCACTGTGAGGCCTGTCTTCTTAGGAACCACTTGGACTGGACTCACCCACTGGCTGTCAGAAATGGGGTAGATGATTCCAGCTTGTAAGAGCTTGGTCACTACCTTTTTCACCACATCTAGAATGACGGGGTTGAGTCGTCGCTGTGGCTGCCTCACTGGCTTAGCTCCATCCTCTAAAAGTATCGTATGCATGCAGGTAGATGGGCTAATACCAAGAATGTCTGCTAAAGTCCATCCAATGGCCTTCTTGTGCTTCTTGAGCACTAGCAACAACTTCTCCCCTTGCTCAGCATCAAGGGACGCAGAGATGATCACTGGAAATTTTTCCTTGTCCTCCAAGTAAGCATATTTGAGGGTTGTTGGTAAGGGCTTCAACTCTAGTGTGGGTGGTGGCTAAATAGTGGGAGGAACCATGGTAGGAGAAGAAGAAGGTTCCTCAGCCTGTACCTCATAAAGCAAGTTAGAAGTATATGTACTTCATGCAACATGGTTAGTGCATTCTGACTCTAAAAAATCAACATCAAGAGGTACAACACCAGACTCAAATTCAAATTCACTCTTAGCATAAAATTCATACACAGGATCAAATTCAAACTCAGATTCAGATTCAATGCATAAGGAATGACAAGTTCGCAAATAAGATAAAAATGAATGTTTCCTACCATGAAGAACAAAATCAAAAATCAAACATATAATCATTAACAATCTGATCAATTATCTCAGCACGAAAAACAGAATGATCCTCAGATGGATGTTTCAAGGCATCAAGAATGTTAAAATGAACAACAATATCACCAAATTCCATAGACAATGTGCCAGCATAAACACCTATCTTGGTTCGGACTGTTTTCATAAATGGCCTGCCTAAAATAATTGGAACTGAACCATGGGAAAATCCCTCTTCCATATTAAGAACATAAAAATCAACAGGAAAAATAAGTTCACCAACCCGAACCAGCACATCCTCTATGAAACCTGCGGGGTAAGCAACACTTCTATTTGCCAAATGAATCACCACATATGTAGATTGCAAAGGTCCAAGAGATAAAGAATTGAAAATGGACAGAGGCATGACACTAACTGATGCTCCTAGATCTAGCATGGCATTCTCAAATTTGTTGTTCCCAATAATGCAAGGTATACAGAAAGTACCTGGGTCCTTACATTTCTCAGGAATGTGAGGAACAAATTTACCTATCAATGCTGACATATTTCTGCCCATGCTAATCCTTCCATTGCCTTTGAGCTTCCTTTTGTGGGTGCACAACTCCTTTATAAACTTGGCATATCTTGGAATCTGCTTGATGACATCTAGCAGAGGTATGTTCACCTCTACTTTCCTGAAGGTCTCTATCATACCCTAATTTCGTCCGGGGACCTTTGCTTGATGACATGCGACCTTTGTTTGGTCCTTGTAAGGTGCTTGGCACCCATCATTAGGCAATTTGTGAAATTCCGGGACATGCCGAAAAACAAAAGAAAATATTGATGCACAATCCGTAAAGGTTCCGTGACACACCGGAAATCAAATGGAAGCATCGTTGCATAATTAGTGAGGCTCCGTAACATTCCGTAAGTCAAAAAGGGGATGATTATGTAATCCGCAAGGTTCCGTAACATTACGGAAAGAAAACAAGTATCGTCACGAAATTCGTAAGTTTCCGTAACTTTACGAAAAAAGAATCACCAAAAAAAGCAGAGGGGGTGTACTTGGTAAAAATGGGGGTGCAAATAGCAACCAGGCCCACTTGGGCCCTCCAGAATACTCCTCTAGAAGGCTGTTGCTTCTGGAGGAAGCAACCCTGCTCGCCTGGGCGAGCTGGGCGGCAAGCATCTCCCCTATTTTGGTATAAATAGGGGAGGAAGTGAGAATAAAAAGGGTGCAGCCCCTTAGGCACTTCTCTCTCTTTCGAATTTGCTTGGAAAAATTGTTTCCGTGAAGAAAATCTAAGCCGAGGCACTTCCGAAACGTTTCCGTAACGTTTTCCGTGAGGAATTTCGCGAAGGTTTTCGACCGTTCTTCGACGTTCTTCATTCGTTCTTCATCGTTCTTTGATCTTCAACGGGTAAGTACCTCGAACCAAGCTTTTCGATTCATTCTATGTACCCGTGGTGGTCCACATTGTGTTTCGTGTATTTTTATTCTCGTTTCATTTACTTTTTATACCCCCTCTTGATGTGCTTAAGCCATTTTATTTAAGTCATTTCTCGCTTAACCTAAAAATAAAATAAATTTCCACCGATCGTTTGAATTGTATTATCCGTTAACTTCGGTTAAAATGAATTCCGACCGTTCGGTCGTGCCGTAACCACGTTGGAAATCAAAAAAGAGGTAAAAAATAATATAATAATAAAAAAAAATGTCTTTTAGTAAAATAAAGCGGAAAATCAATCAGACGTTTTCTCTTTGGGATTTCTCATTCTTAATTGAATTGACTAATAACTAAAGTGAAACTAAGGCTAAAAACAACTCGCCTAGTCAAGCTCGTCCATAAAAATAGGTTTTTGAAGTTTATCATTTCAATTTTCAAGGTCCAACGCCTTAAAATGATCACCTCTTAAGTAAAAAAGAATCACTTGATAAAAAAACAGAACTATGTAGGTCTGATTTCCTCATCGCAATTGGGGAATACGTAGGAGCAAAGGGAAACACCCTTGTCGACCACAAAAAGAGAAAAATATAAAAAGGGTATAAAGGATATAAAGACATAAAAAGGGAACGTAAAAATCAAAGTCATGTTTGCACATTCGATTAAAGGCTGTCGTCCCTTGTGATGGACGTGTGGGGTGCTAATACCTTCCCCGTGCGTAAATACAACTCCCGAACCTTTCACTTAAAAGTTCGTAGATCGCGTCTTTTCCGGTTTTTCCGACGTTTTCCTCAAATAAACGTTGGTGGCGACTCCGCGCGTATTCCTTTTGTGGAACACGCATCCCGCGAGTCACGCGTCGCCCTCCCGCCGAAGGGTAGGTTGCGACAGTTGGCGACTCCGCTGGGGAACGTTTTTAGAGAGTTAGGCCATTTAATCTTGTGCAATGTTTTACCATGACTTACCCCTTTGTTGGTTTCCCTTCATTATGTTCTTGTGTATATAAACTCTTTATTGCTTTTAGTGCGTTTTAAAATGTATGCATGAAGTAAATATTTATTCATTTGATGCACACAAACACCAACACTATTTGCACACACTGTGAGTGAAAAAGGGCCCTATACCCGGGTGTCGCAACCTACCCTTCGGCGGAAGGGCGACGCGAGACTCGCGGGATGCGTGTTCCACGAAAGGAATACGCGCGGAGTCGCCACCAACGTTTATTTGAGGAAAACCTCGAAAAAACCGGAAAAGACGCGATCTACAAACTTTTAAGTGACAGGTTCGGGAGTTGTATTTACGCACGGGGAAGGTATTAGCACCCCACACGTCCGTCCCAAGGGACGGCAGCCTTTAATCGAATGTGCAAACATGACTTTGATTTTTATGTTCCCTTTTATGTCCTTATATCCTTTATACCCTTTTTATATTTTTTTCTCTTTTTGTGGTCGACAAGGGTGTTTCCCTTTGCTCCTATGTATTCCTCAATTGCGATGAGGAAATCAGACCTACGTAGTTCTTTCGGAACAAAGTGTTTGGTTAAGTTGTTTTTGTCTTTTTTGCAAAATATGTTTTTATTGAACAAAAGGTCATTTAAGGTGTTGGACCATTAAACGGTCTTTTGATTTTGAAAGGAGAGAAACGTTAAGGCGTTGGACCATTAACGATCTCTTTTTTTTTGAAAGGAGAGAAACGTTAAGGCATTGGACCATTAACGATCTCTTGGGGTGGTCGACAAAAGCGGGGCTTTTGCTCCTACGTATCCTCAATTGCGATGAGGAAATCAGACCTACGTAGTTCTTGCTTATCAAGTGATTCTTTTTTACTTTAAGAGGTGATCATTTTAAGGCGTTGGACCTTGAAAATGATCCATTTTACTTAGTGAGAAATTGAAATGACAAACTTCAAAAACCTATTTTTGTGGACAAGCTTGACTAGGCGAGTTGATTTTAGCCTTAGTTTCACATAGTTATTAGTCAATTCGATTAAGAATGAGAAATCCCAAAGAGAAAATGTCCGGTTGATTTTCCGCTTTATTTTACTAAAAAAGATGTTTTTTGATTATTATATTATTTTTTACCTCTTTTTTTATTTCCAACGTGGTTACGGCACGACCGAACGGTCGGAATTCATTTTAACCGAAGTTAACGGATAATACAATTCAAACGTTCGGTGGAAATTTATTTTATTTTTAAGTTAAGCGAGAAATGACTTAAGTAAAATGGCTTAAGCACGTCAACAGGGGGTATAAAAAGTAGATGAAACGAGAATAGAAATACACAAAACACAATGTGGACCACTACGGGTACATAGAATGAATTGAAAAGCTTGGTTCGAGGTACTTACCCGTTGAAGATCGAAGAACGATGAAGAACGAATGAAGAACGTCGAAGAACGGCTGAAACCTTTGCGAAATTCTTCACGGAAACGTTACGGAAATGTTTCGGAAGCGCCTCGGCTTAGATTTTCTTCACGAAAACAATTTTTTCAAGCAAATTCGAAAGAGAGAGAAGTGCCTAAGGGGCTGAACCCTTTTCTTCTTCACTTCCTCCCCTATTTATAGCAAAATAGGGGAGATGCTTGCCGCCCAGCTCGCCCAGGCGAGCCAGGATGCTTCCTCCAGAAGCAACAGCCTTCTGGAGGAATCTTCTGGAGGGCCCAAGTGGGCCTGGGTGCTATTTGCACCCCTATTTTTACTAAGTACACCCCCCTCTGCTTTTTTTGGTGATTCTTTTTTCGTAAAGTTACGGAAACTTACGAATTTCGTAACGATACTTGTTTTCTTTTCGTAATGTTACGGAACCTTGCGGATTACATAATCATCCCCTTTTTGACTTACGGAATGTTATGGAACCTCACTTAATTAAGCAACGATGCTTCCATTTGATTTTCGGTGTGTCACGGAAACTTACGGATTGAGCATCAATATTTTTTTGGTTTTCCGGCATGTCCTGGAATTTCACAAATTGCCTAATGATGGGTGCCAAGCACCTCACAAAGACCAAAGAAAGGTCGCATGTCATCAAGCAAAGGTCCCCGGACGAAATTAGGGTATGACACCGGGTTCATGGGAACATAAGGAGTGGAGGCGAATTTGTGATCATGCTAGGTCTCCGACTTGCTTGATTACAGTGAACCCTCATCTAGAGCTTTTCTCTTTGAAAACTTATTGTTGCTAGTAGTCCCTACTGCTGCAATATGTTCTTCGAAGAGGATGATACCTCTAGAAACCATCAAGAGAGATATGACTACCTTGGGGATTATTGCTAAAAGCCTAGTTAGTTCTCTCCCTTATAGGTCCGTTAAATAGGGGCACGAAGCAAACACGCTGCGTGCCATTTTTCACACTGCCATGCATAAAAATCATATACCCTTTTGCTTATGTTCAGTGAATATTGTCATGCTGTTGCGCCTTTTGCATATGCATCGCATAGGGGTTCTGTCTGGATCTTCTCTATAGACAAATCAATGGAGGGTCCGGGTCACCGTTTTAAATACATACGTTGGGGCACTTTGCTACCCCTAGACGTTGTATCTAAGAAGGAGACAATTCCTTGGGCCCCCGTATTCCTAGGTTGCATCTGTGTCATATGCATTCCTTCATGCATTCATCCTTCCCACCCATGAGATATCAGAGTTTTGATTTGCACCAGCTTTTTGTCTCACTTTAGTAAGCATGGGAACAAATCAAACCAGCAAGAGGTTTTACCAAGTCAAGGTTAAAAGCCTAGATACCACCAGCATCAAGGAATTAGGGCGGTTGATGGAACCTCTCCAAATGCAAGCCTTCCGCAAGACTTACGGAAAGATCTTAGAGTTGACCATAGCAGAGGTATCCATAGAAGCCATTGCATCACTCACCCAATACTACGACCAGCCTTTGAGATGCTTCACGTTCGGAGACTTCCAATTAGTACCAACCATTGAAGAATTTGAGGAAATTCTAGGATGTCCTCTCGGGGGAAGAAAACCATATCTTTCCTCCGGGTGTCTCCCCTCTTTGAGTAGAATTGCAACTGTGGTCAAAGATTCAGCGAGAGGTTTGGACCGCATAAAACAGACTCGAAACGGCATAGCGGGTCTACCACGGAAGTACCTAGAAGACAAGGCAAGGGGTATGGCCAATCAAGGAGATTGGGTCCCGTTTATGGATGTGTTAGCTTTGCTAATTTTTGGGGTCGTCCTCTTTCCAAACGTAGATGGTTTGGTGGACCTAGCAGCAATCGACGCTTTCCTTGCATACCACCATAGCAAGGAAAGTCCGGTGGTAGCTGTCTTGGCAGATTTATTCGACACATTTGACCGAAGGTGCAAGAAGAGTAGCGCACGGATCATCTGTTGCTTGCCCGCTCTCTGTGTTTGGTTGGTTTCACACCTGTTCCAGCAAGACACGAGACATCCATGTCCGCTCCTGAGCAATCGCTCGTGTACTAAAAAGAGAAGAATAGATTGGGACCAGCTTTTGGCTGGGATAGGAGGTAGAACAATCAATTGGTTCCCCCGATGGAAGGAAGGAAAAGAGGGAGTCCTTTTCTCATGTGGAGGGTACCCAAACATTCCGCTAATAGGAACGAGGGGTTGTATTAACTACAATCCCGCGCTCGCTATAAGACAACTAGGGTACCCCATGAGGGGAGCACCGACGGAAGAAAGCATGTCTCCTTTCCTTGTAAGGGATTTCAGCGCGCAAAATTTCAAGGCTATACAAAGAATCCATAAGGCATGGGAAACCCCGTTAAGGAAAGATCAAGAACTTAGGGGCATTCGTAACGGCATCATCGGTGGCTACCATGAATGGCTGAAAGTTCATATACGAGGTTTAGATTGGCTCGCCAAGCTAAAAGTCATCAGCGAAGAGAGTTTTGAAGCACCGGAAGAGGACGAAGAAGTCCAAGCTCTCAAAAGCGAGCTAGGAAAGGCGAAACTTGCCAAAGAGAAGTTCAAGTTGGCCGCTACACACATCCGGAAGGAATGTGCCGGATTACGGGAAGAGAATGCAACTACCGCGAGAGCCCTTGAACAAGAGACCAAGAGGGCTCGCAAGGAAGAGTATGGCCGTAACAAATTTCGCGGAGCTCTGTGGGGTAGCAACAGTGAACTCAAGCTGCGAAGGGAAGAGAGGGACCAGTCGCGAGCACATAGCATGGTCTTGAAAGAGGAATTAGTTGCATGTTCAAGGTCCAAAAGGAGCTTGTCTCAGCGTTTATGCGAGATGGAGACCAACATGCTAGCTATCATCGCCAAGTACCAAGAAGAGTGAAATTCTGATTCTGGGGACAGATGTCGTACAGGATGTCACGACATCGCGCTTCAGAACATGCAGATTGTATATGACCGTATGAACAGATTAAACAAGTAAATAACACAAGAGAATTGTTAACCCAGTTTGGTGCAACGTCACCTACATCTGGGGGCTACCAAGCCAGGGAGGAAATCCACTAAAATAGTATTAGTTCGAAGATCTAACAGCCACTGTATACAACCTTCTCACCTAACCACTACCCGTGCAACTTCTACCTAAGAGCCACTCTTAGATAAGAGAACCCCTCTCACTCCCTCTCAATCACTCACCCGTGTTTACAAACAAATCAAAGACACACCAGAGATTGCTCTCTGAACAATAGAGATCAACTCTACACACTCAGGTCCAACACTTGATGTTAGGGTAACATCAAGGTGGCTCACAAAACACTCAAGTCACAAAACTCACAAAATAACTCTTCAATCTCTGACTTGGTACAGAACCCGTGCAACCTTCATGTTTATATAGCAGTGTACGTATCTGGGCTGCAACAACTTGCGCTGGATGAGATCTATCATTCTCCTGAAAAATCTGCACTTAAAGATCTAAAAGATAAAGTTTTATCTTTTAGTTTTTATCTTCAATCTCTAATCCCTGAACGAAACTATTCAAGTTTGTAATTCAAACTTTAATTATCTTTTAATTCGTTCCTAAAGATATAGCGCCTAATCTGTTGCTGACTGCACATTAATCTGTTAAAGATATAACAGATTTATGTGTCCAGTATTTGCGGGCAGGATGTCCTGGATATTGTATCCGACATCGTGGATCCTGCATCTTCAATTCTTCATTTGACATTTTATCTTGCCTTGTGCATTGTGCAGCCCAATCTGATTCCTTGACATAATGTTGGACATCATGTGCAGCAACTCCAGCTTTCCTTCATTGTCTAAGTGCTTATGTTTTAACAAAATTTTAGCCAATCTTTTAAAACTGAGTAAAGCTAAGCACTAACAATCTCCCCCTTTGGCAAATTTTGTCTAAAACATACTTAGACACTTCCTGAGCAGGTACGAGCAGTCATGCAAGTGGGATCAGCAACTTTCATTATCAGAGTAATCAAGCACAGCAGTATCTGTAGTGGTGACAGCAAAATTCTGCAAGTTGCACATCTACAAGTCTTTTCCAGGATGTCAAGACATCTCACGTGACATCAGCTTTCTGCTCCCCCTGTCTCCATGCTCTTGCTGTTGTGAAGTGAATATTCTGCTAATCTTCTAACAGCTACTAGTTTCAATCATCATCAGCAGCAGCAGTATAAATACTACTCCCCCTCAAAATCATAAATCATGCATAATATCCTAATTCCTAATATCCTACTACTCCCCCTTTTTAGACAGAATTTGGCAAAAGTAGAATGCATGAAATTAATGTGCAATTATTACAGACCAATAACAATCAATTGTTCAAAGGGACATGCCCCAAAAGCAAAAAAATAAAGGTCTGATGGTCATGGGGTGGCATCAGAATCATCATCTGACTCTGTATCCTCTGCTGCATCTTCTTCTTCCTCAGCTGCTTCCTCAGCTTCTTCTTCCTCAGCTGCTTCCCCAGCTCCATTTTCTTCTCTGTGTTGGCTTTGATGGTTGCCTCCAGCACTTTGCATGTGTCCTTGAGTTCAGCAATCAAATCATCCTTGGACACAGCACCTGAAGCGGCAGCTTTCCCTGATGTCGAGACAATGTCTGGGACATGTGTCCCCTCAAACAGTTTGTAATGCAGGGATAGAGGAGATTCTCTCTTCTTCACAGAGTCAATGTTGTTTAAAATATTGGGATGTTGACTCAACATAATGCCACACAATACAGTTGGGAAGGCAATGGGTAATTTGACAGCAAAAGATTCTGAATGCTTAATAGTTTGATCAAAAATATAGTTTCCAAAATTAAATGTGGACTTGGTTCCAACAGCATACAGAAATTTTCCCAAACCTGTGGCAACAGTGGAAGTATGATTGGTGGGTACCCAGTTTGCAGTCCCAATCCTATGCAGGATTGCATACTTCACACTTAGCTTCCCTGCAGAAAGCTTCCCTTTCTTTGGCCAATGCTGGACTTGCTTGGCAGTGATTTCCTTGGCAATTTGATGCTCAGAAACAGCAATATCCACCACTCCTTCAGTTGGTCTGCCCAGATACTTGTTGATTACAGCAGGGGAGAATCTAATACCTTTTCCTCTGACAAACACTTTCTGATACTCATCACTCTTTCTGTTTGTTATGTCAGAGGGAATGTTGACAATAAATTCCCTGACTAGACATTCATAACAATCTCCCAACTTGGTGACAGTTTTCAGCAGTCCAGCAGCCTTGATGAGGTCCATGATCTCCTTGCAATCCAAGGCATCTCTTCCCAGTTCTCTTTCTAAAGCAAGTCTGCGTTGATATACAAATTTCCACCTTTCAACATTGCCAATGGAGTGGAATGAAATGTTGTCCAATGGAGCATCAGGGACATTTCCAGGCACCTTTTTCCCTGATTTCTTGGCTCTCTTGATGTCGGGAACATCTAGTTCGACATCATCATCAGAATCAGATGAGGAAATTTCTTTCCTCTTCTTGGACGGGATTGCAACTTTGCTCCATCTGGATGTGGTAGGAGTGATTGGTGTGCTCTTCTTCTGTGCAATAGTTTTGATACGTCCAGACCTAGTAATGGGGGTTTTTCCCTTTCTGCTTTGTAATCTTTCTGCAATGCCAGGTGCCAACTTTTTGGTAATGGGTTCCTCATCAGATTCTACTTCTTCTAGGTCAATGAGGTCACCTGGAGCAGGTTCTGGTGCCCTTGGTGCAGGGGTCTCCTCTGTGGCTTGATCCTCTTCCTCTGTTGATTCCTCTTCACTGGGTGAAGGGAGGACTTCAGCATTTGGGGTGGAAGATGTTGGAACATCTTTATCAGCATCAGGCACAGAAGCATTTTTCAAAATGCTATTCACAAGACTGCGGATCTTCTTATCCATCTCAGTGTCTACTTCCCTAGGGCTTGTTGCAAAGCTAGGGTTTTCAGAAATCTTTACTCCCTGTTGTCTTTTAGGGACCAGTTTCTCAGGAACAGGGCCTGGACCAGGAATCATTTGTATGGGTTGGATATTGAATTCGGGTTGTTCCTGGTTTGATGGAGTTTTGGTGGATGATGGAGATGATGGTACAGAGGGTGAAACAGGGGATGAGGTTTCTTTTGGTGAGGTAGCCATGGAGAAGCAGAGCTTTTAGAGTGGTTTCGTGAATATCTGAGAAGTGTTGGGGAATGCTGATGAAAACGAGATTGCCACGAAAATGCAAGTTTGAATGAGGAATGTAGAGGGTCGTGTGAAATGAAGGTTGAATTTGTTTTGGCCCAGTAGTGAACGTGCAATTGACGTTTGAGCACGTTCAGATAGAAGTAATTGCTATAACTCTTCTAGCAGGCAAATGCCCAGCTTGCCCCTCAGTTTTTCAAACTGATTTGCATCCAATGCCTTTGTGAAAATATCTGCTACTTGTTCCTCAGTGGCAACATGCTTCAGTGTGATAACTTTATCATCAACAAGATCTCTAATATAGTGATGTCTAATGTCAATGTGCTTGGTTCTGCTGTGTTGAACAGGATTTTTTGAAATATTGATAGCACTCATGTTGTCACAGTACAATGTCATGACATCTTGTTCGACATTGTACTCCTTCAGCATCTGCTTCATCCAAACTAGTTGTGAACAGCTGCTTCCTGCTGCAATATACTCTGCTTCTGCAGTAGATAGGGACACACAGTTCTGCTTCTTGCTGAACCATGAAATAAGATTGTTTCCCAAATAGAAACATCCACCAGAAGTGCTTTTTCTGTCATCTGCACTTCCAGCCCAATCAGCATCACAATATCCAACCAGCATTGAATCTGAACAATGACAGTACATAATCCCATAGTCACTGGTGCCATTTACATATTTCAGAATTCTCTTTACTTGATTCAAGTGACTTATCTAGGGATTGGCTTGATATCTTGCACAAACACCTACTGCAAAGGTGATGTCAGGTCTGCTTGCTGTTAAATATAGTAAACTTCCAATCATGCTTCTGTACAGACTTTGATCAACACTGGTGCCAGCTTCATCCTTTGACAGCTTCAAGTGAGTAGGTGCAGGTGTTCTTTTATGGCTGGCATTTTCCATCCCAAACTTCTTGACAATGTTCTTTGCAAACTTGCTTTGTGAGAGGAATATGGAGTCTTCCATCTGCTTCACTTGGAGTCCCAGAAAATAAGTCAGCTCTCCAACAAGACTCATCTCAAATTCAGATTGCATCTGTTGGACAAAATGTCGAAGCATCTCATTCGACATCCCTCCAAACACAATGTCATCAACATATATCTGTGCTATCATCAAGTTTTCAGCATCTTGTTTGACAAAGAGAGTCTTGTCAATTCCTCCCTTCCTATACCCTTGCTGAGTAAGGAACTCTGTTAGCCTTTCATACCAAGCTCTTGGAGCTTGCTTCAATCCATAGAGAGCCTTCTTGAGCCTGTATACATGATCTGGATGAGTTGGATCTACAAATCCCTTTGGCTGCTCCACATAGACTTCTTCATTCAAGTATCCATTCAGAAACGCGCTCTTCACATCCATCTGGTACAGCTTGAATTTGAGGATGCAAGCTACACCAAGTAACAATCTGATGGACTCAAGTCTAGCAACAGGAGCGAAAGTTTCATCAAAGTCTACACCTTCAATCTGAGTGTAGCCTTGAGCAACAAGTCTGGCCTTGTTTCTGGTTATAACACCTTCTTCATTGGTTTTGTTCTTGAAGATCCACTTGGTGCCAATCACATTAGTTCCCTCGGGTCTAGGAACTAGCTCCCAAACTTCATTCCTTTTGAATTGCCCCAATTCTTCTTGCATAGCATTGATCCAGAACTCATCAGTCAGTGCCTCTTTCACATTCTTTGGCTCAGTTTTGGAGACAAAGCATGAATTGGAGACAATCTCAATCTCCCTTGATCTTGTAGTGACTCCTCTGTTGGGATCTCCTATAATCAGCTCCTTGGGGTGCATCTTCTGGATTCTAATGGAGGGACTCTTGTCAGGTTGATTGATGTTTGGTTCATCTATAGCAGAATCAGAGTTTTCTGCATTTTCTGCATTTTCTGCACTTTTAGCTATATCTGCTACATTGTCTCCCGATGTTCTGACATCTTCTTCGACATCCTTCTTTCTTGCTGGAGTTAGATCATCAACAACCACATTGATGGATTCCATCACAGTTCTGGTTCTGGAATTGAATACTCTATATGCTCTGCTGTTTGTGGAGTATCCCAGGAATATTCCTGCATCACTCTTGGGATCCATCTTTCTCCTTTGCTCTCTATCTGCCAAGATGTAACATGGACTTCCAAAGATGTGGAAGTGCTTGACAGTTGGCTTCCTCCCTTTCCAGATTTCATACAGTGTGGTTGGAGTCCCTCTTCTAAGTGTGACTCTGTTGTGGATATAGCATGTTGTGTTCATGGCTTCAGCCCAGAGATTATAGGGAAGTTCTTTGGCATGAAGCATGACCCTAGCAGCTTCTTGCAAAGTCCTGTTTTTCCTTTCAACTATGCCATTTTGTTGTGGTGTGATGGCTGCAGAGAACTCATGAGTGATGCCTTCAGATGTGCAGAATTCAGTAAACTTGCTGTTTTCAAACTCTCTGCCATGGTCACTCCTAATTCTCTTGATGACACAGTCTTTTTCTCTTTGAAGTCTTAGACTCAACTCTTTGAATACTTCAAAGGTGTCTGTTTTCTCTCTGATAAAGTTGACCCAGGTAAATCTGGAGAAATCATCCACAACAACATAGGCATACCTCTTTCCTCCAAGGCTTTCAACTTGCATAGGCCCCATCAAGTCCATGTGAAGTAGTTCCAGCACCCTGGAAGTGGTCTGATGTTGAAGCTTTTGGTGGGACATCTTGACTTGCTTTCCAATCTGACATTCACCACAGATTCTGCCTTCTTCTATTTTCAGATTGGGAATGCCTCTAACAGCACCTTTGTCAATGATTTTCTTCATGCCTCTTAAGTGCAGATGTCCAAATCTTTGATGCCATATTTTGACTTCATCTTCTTTGGAGGATAGACATGTGGAGGAGTAACTGGTTTCTTGAGGTGTCCATAGGTAACAGTTGTCCTTTGATCTGCTGCCCTTCATTAGAACTTCACTCTTCTCATTTGTCACCAAGCATTCTGACTTTGTGAAGTTTACATTGAATCCTTCATCACACAACTGACTGATGCTGATCAAGTTTGCAGTTAGTCCCTTCACCAGCAGTACTTTGTTCAGACTAGGAAGTCCATCATGGACTAGCTTTCCCATTCCAGTGATCTTTCCTTTAGAGCCATCTCCAAATGTCACATAGCTAGTGGAGCAGGGTTCAATGTTCACCAGGAATTCTTTAACTCCTGTCATGTGTCTGGAACAGCCGCTATCTAGGTACCAATCTTCCTTAGCTGATGCTCTAAGTGAAGTATGAACAACAAGACTAACAATCTTGTGTTTTGGAACCCACATCATCTTCCTTCCGCTGCTGCTACTTTGAGTTCCATGATGTGGATGGCCATGTAGATGATAGCAAAAGGGCTTTATGTGACCATTCTTGCCACAGTAGTGACACCTCCACTTCTTTCTTTTGCTCTTTTTCTGCTGCGTTTCATGATGTCGAGACCGATGTTGTGACATCGTGGCTCCAGTGCTGTTTTTGGCAGGAACAAATTCTGTCATGGTTGTTCTGCCAGCAGATTTATGATTAAATCCAAGTCCTCTCTGGTTTCCAACATTCTTCCCAAGCTGTAGCACCTCATCAAGCATATCTGAGCCTTTATTCAGCATCTTTATTGATTTTGTCATGTTTTCCAGTTTAGAGTTCAGAAAACCGATTTCTCCTTTAAGCTCAGAGCTCTCCTCTTCATGTGCCTCCTTCTCAGCCTCCAGATTTGCAATGATCTTCTTCAGTTGAGCTTCTTGCTGAAGAATCTTCTCACTTTTGATGCATAGTTCTCTATAGGATATAGCAAGCTCATCAAAAGTGATATCAATATCACTTGAATCTTCATCAGATTCAAATCTCCCAGTGAGTGCATTCACATCTATGTCAGAATCACTTTCTTGTTCACTCTCTGTATCATCAGACCGACATACAGAAAGTCCTTTCCTCTGCTTCTTGAGATGGGTGGGACATTCAGCTTTGATGTGTCCATAGCCTTCACATCCATGGCATTGAATTCCTTTGCTGTGACTGGGCTTTTCATCTGACTTCTTCTGGTATTCACTACCTTTCCTGATGTCGAAAGGGATGTTCCGGACATGTGGTTTCTGCCTCCTGTCCATTCTGTTCAGCACTTTGTTGAACTGTTTTCCAAGGAGCACAACTGTGTTAGTCAGACCTTCATCAGTATCCAGGTCATACTCATCTTCTTCTCCTTCATCATTGGACACGAACGCCAGGCTCTTACTCTTCTTTTCAGTCCTATCCGAGAGTCCTAGCTCAAAGGTTTGAAGAGAACCAATGAGTTCATCGACTCTCATGTTGCAAATGTCTTGGGCCTCCTCTATTGCAGTGACTTTCATGTCAAAACTCTTAGGCAAGGATCTGAGGATCTTTCTCACCAGCTTTTCATCTGTCATCCTTTCTCCCAAGGCAGTGCAAGCATTGGCAATTTCAAGAATGTTCATGTGGAAGTCGTGAATGCATTCTTCCTCCTTCATCTTCAGATTTTAGAATTTTGTAGCCAATAGTTGCAATCTGGACATCTTCACTTTGGAGGTTCCTTCATGAGTGATTTTCAGAATCTCCCATGCATCCTTGGCAACTGTGCATGTGTTGATCAATCTGAAGATATTCTTGTCAACTCCATTGAATAGGGCATTCAAGGCTTTGGAGTTTCCAAGTGCCAATTCGTCTTCTTCTTTTGTCCAGTCCTCTTCTGGCTTCAATTCATCAGTGGGCTTTCCTTCTGTGTCCAGCATCTTGGGATGTTCCCAGCCTTTGATGACAGCTTTCCAGGTTCTGCTATCCAGTGATTTGAGGAAGGCCACCATCCTTGCTTTCCAGTATTCATAGTTGGTTCCATCCAGAATTGGTGGTCTGTTCACTGGTCCTCCTTCTTTCTCCATGTTCATCAGAATTTATCTCCCTAGATCTCACTCAGTGATTTAGAGTGCCTGCTCTGATACCAATTGAAATTCTGATTCTGGGGACAGATGTCGTACAGGATGTCACGACATCGCGCTTCAGAACATGCAGATTGTATATGACCGTATGAATAGATTAAACAAGTAAATAACACAAGAGAATTGTTAACCCGGTTCGGTGCAACGTCACCTACATCTGGGGGCTACCAAGCCAGGGAGGAAATCCACTAAAATAGTATTAGTTCGAAGATCTAACAGCCACTGTATACAACCTTCTCACCTAACCACTACCCGTGCAACTTCTACCTAAGAGCCACTCTTAGATAAGAGAACCCCTCTCACTCCCTCTCAATCACTCACCCGTGTTTACAAACAAATCAAAGACACACCAGAGATTGCTCTCTGAACAATAGAGATCAACTCTACACACTCAGGTCCAACACTTGATGTTAGGGTAACATCAAGGTGGCTCACAAAAACACTCAAGTCACAAAACTCACAAAATAACTCTTCAATCTCTAACTTGGTACAGAACCCGTGCAGCCTTCATGTTTATATAGCAGTGTACGTATCTGGGCTGCAACAACTTGCGCTGGATGAGATCTATCATTCTCCTGAAAAATCTGCACTTAAAGATCTAAAAGATAAAGTTTTATCTTTTAGTTTTTATCTTCAATCTCTAATCCCTGAACGAAACTATTCAAGTTTGTAATTCAAACTTTAATTATCTTTTAATTCGTTCCTAAAGATATAGCGCCTAATCTGTTGCTGACTGCACATTAATCTGTTAAAGATATAACAGATTTATGTGTCCAGTATTTGCGGGCAGGATGTCCTGGACATTGTATCCGACATCGTGGATCCTGCAGCTTCAATTCTTCATTTGACATTTTATCTTGCCTTGTGCATTGTGCAGCCCAATCTGATTCCTTGACATAATGTTGGACATCATGTGCAGCAACTCCAGCTTTCCTTCATTGTCTAAGTGCTTATGTTTTAACAAAATTTTAGCCAATCTTTTAAAACTGAGTAAAGCTAAGCACTAACAAAGAGTTAGGCCTAGCCACGGCCCACGAGCATAGGGTCGCGGACGAGTATGCCCAAGTATACGCAGAAAAAGAGGCTAGAGGAAGGGTGATCGACTCTTTACACCAAGAGGCAACCATATGGATGGATCGGTTTGCTCTTACCTTGAATGGGAGTCAAGAACTTCCCTGCTTGTTAGCCAAGGCCAAGGCGATGGCGGACACCTACTCCGCCCCCGAAGAGATTCATGGACTTCTCGGCTATTGTCAGCATATGATAGACTTAATGGCCCACATAATTAGAAATCGTTAGGAAACTTGTATGGTCTCTCAGACCTTGACTAGATACGACTTTCTTTTTGAAATAAAATGAGTTGGTCCCATGTTTCTACTCCAAAAAGCTTGTGCAAATCAAATCACTCCTACATTTCATCTCTAGCATGCATTTTCTTTCTTTCTTTACCCACTCCTCACGTTTGGTTTTTTAGGGAAAAACACCATAACTAAACGCGCCACAAGGCATCCCTATCGCACCAGATCCAAATCTAGAATGATGGGTGATCAAGAGGAGACACAGGAACAGATGAAAGCCGACATGTCGGCTCTGAAAGAACAAATGGCCTCCATGATGGAGGCCATGTTAGGAATGAGGCAGCTCATGGAGAAGAACGCGGCCACCGCTGCCGCTGTCAGTTCGGCTGCCGAAGCAGACCCAACTCTCTTGGAAACTGCGCACCATCCTCTCTCAAACATAGTAGGACGGGGAAGGGACACACTGGGGCACGATGGCAGCCCTCACCTGGGATACAACCAAGCGGCTTACCCTTATGGATTGCCACCCAACTACTCATCACCCGTCTTGCAAGACGATGCGGGCCATATTGCTTCTCCCGTCCTTGAAAGAGAGCCTCCTCAACAGCCCGAAGAAGTCTACAAAGACCCTCAAGGCTATGCTCAAAGGGATGTCGAGTTCTATCCCCCGATCCCCGAAGGGCCGGCACCCAGCACGTTGCCTCAACCCAACATCACGACACAACCAATGGTTTTGTCTACGGAAGGACCGCCCCCGGCAACTGAAGAAAGGAGGAAGCTCGATCTCCTCGAGGAAAGATTGAGAGTCGTGGAAGGATTTGGGGACTATCCGTTTGCAGACATGACGGATCTTTGCTTAGTACCCGACGTTGTTATCCCCCCGAAGTTCAAAGTGCCGGACTTCGACAAGTATAAAGGGACGACTTGTCCCAAAACCATCTCAAGATGTACTGTCGCAAGATGCGCACACTCTAGGGATGAGAAGCTATTAATACACTTCTTTCAAGATAGTTTGGCCGGAGCCGCAGTAGTTTGGTACACTAATTTGGAAGCTTCCCGTATCCGTACTTGGAAGGATCTGATTACTGCCTTCCTAAGGCAATATCAGTACAATTCCAATATGGCTCCCGATCGCACTCAGCTGCAGAATATGTTCAAGAAAGAGGGCAAAACCTTTAAAGAATACGCACAGCGGTGGAGGGACCTGGCAGCACAAATGGCTCCTCCCATGGTTGAGAGAGAGATGATCACCATGATGGTAGACACTCTGCCAGTGTTCTACTATGAGAAGCTAGTAGGTTACATGCCGTCCAGCTTTGCGGACCTAGTATTCGCCGGGGAAAGAATCGAGGTAGGATTGAAAAGAGGAAAGTTTGATTATGTTTCCTCCACGAGTGCGAATGCCAAAAGAATCGGGGCAACGGGGGCAAAAAGGAAGGAAGGAGATGCCCATGCCGTCTCTTCAACGCTCTCGTGGGTCAAACCCCCACAGACACCTCATGGTACCCATCAGTACGCGCAACATCACCCGAGCTTCTCGGCTCATACCGGGAACGCCTCTATTTCGGCACCTGTGCAGCCTAAGGCACCCACCCAGAGGGAAGCTCCCCAAGTTCCAAATCCGAACACAACTCGCCCGGCCGGTAATTCCAACGCAACAAGGAACTTCCCTCCGAGGCCATTTCAAGAATTCACCCCACTCCCAATGACGTACGAAGACCTCTTGCCATCCCTCATCGCCAATCATTTGGCCGTGCTAACTCCCGGAAAGGTCCTCCAACCCCTTTTCCCAAAGTGGTATGACCCTAACGCAACTTGCAAGTACCATGGGGGTGTCCCGGGGCATTCCGTTGAAAAATGCTTGGCCCTTAAATACAAGGTCCAACATTTAATGGATGTTGGATGGCTGACCTTCCAAGAGGATCGGCCCAATGTGAGAACCAACCCGCTCGCCAATCATGGAGGGGGAGCAATTAACGCCGTTGAGTTCGATAGACCCCGCAAGTCTAAACCTTTAAGGGATGTGGCAACCCCTAGGAGGTTTATCTTTGAGGCCCTACAAAAGGGAGGTGTGATTCCCCATAGTGGGTGTAAGGAGGATTCCTGTTTGCTGCATTCCGGCGAGCTGCATGACATGGAAACATGTTTGGGAGTAGAGGAATTGTTACAGCAAATGATAGATCAAGGTCGACTGGAAGTTGGCAGTGAAGGAAGAGAAGAGCAGCACATATGCATGCAGTCCACGGATGGGAGCAGTGTTGCGAAGCCCAAACCCTTGGTGATATACTTCACTAAAAGCGCAGCTTTGCAAAATCCCGGACACCCCTTAGTAGCCAAACCTGTTCCTTTCCCGTACCAAAATAGCCACGCAGTCCCATGGAGATATACACCTCCGAGGGAGAAGGAAGAAGAAGCCACCGACGTCAGCTCGTTGTCGGCTAAGGTAACAAATATCACGGGAACGAGTGGTGTGACCCACAGCGGTCGTGTGTTCGCGCCTCCGGACCAACCAGTCCAACCCGCGAACGTCAAGGGAAAAGGAAAAGTGGTGGAGGAATAAGATGGCGAAGCACCCCACGCTTTGAATAAAGATATTCCGGCAAAAGGCCTTCCGGAGAAAAAGGATGGTAAAAAGGAGGTGTCACTAGAGGAAGCCAGCGAGTTCCTCCGTATGATTCAGCAGAGCGAATTCAAGGTTATCGAACAGCTCAACAAAACTCCGGCCAGGGTCTCGCTGTTGGAGTTACTCATGAGTTCCGAACCTCATCGGGCTCTGCTAGTAAAGGTTCTGAACGAGGCCCACGTGGCCCAAGACATCTCGATAGAAGGTTTCGGAGGGCTGGTCAATAATATCACTTCCAACAACTATCTTGCCTTCGTTGAAGAAGAAATCCCCGCCGAGGGGAGAGGGCATAATAAAGCTTTGCACGTATCAGTCAAGTGTATGGACCATGTCGTAGCCAAAGTGCTCATCGATAATGGTTCCAGTTTAAACGTGATGCCTAAGAGCACTTTGGAGAAATTACCATTCAATGCTTCCCACTTAAAGCCGAGTTCAATGGTGGTTCGTGCCTTCGACGGCACCCGCCGAGAGGTTAGGGGAGAGATCGATCTCCCAGTACAAATAGGCCCTCACACCTGTCAAGTCACCTTCCAAATAATGGATATTAACCCCCCCTACAGCTGTCTGTTGGGGCGCCCGTGGATCCACTCAGTGGGAGTTGTTCCCTCAACACTCCACCAAAAGTTGAAATTCGTGGTGGAAGGGCATCTGGTCATCGTATCAGGCGAGGAAGACATCTTGGTGAGCTGCCCATCCTTTACGCCTTATGTGGAAGCCGCAGAGGAGTCATTAGAAACCGCTTTCCAGTCTTTTGAGGTGGTAAGCATTTCCTCCGTGGATTCCTTTTCTGGGCAGCCTTGCCTGCCCGATGCAGCAGTAATGATGGCCCGAGTTATGTTGGGAAACGGTTACGAACCCGGAATGGGTTTAGGCAAAGACAACGACGGCATAACTGGCTTGATAAATGCCAAAGGAAATCTTGGGAAGTATGGTTTAGGCTATAAACCCACTCAGGCGGATATAAAGAGAAGCATCGCGGAAAGAAAGAGCGGTGGTCAAAGCTCGCGGTTGAGGCAAGAAAGTGAAGGAAGCCCGCCCTGCCACATAAGTAGAAGCTTTATAAGCGCGGGTCTGGGGGACGAAGGTCAAGTGGTCGTGATATACGAAGATGATGTTCCGAGTACATTGGATTTGGTACGACCATGCCCTCCTGATTTCCAGCTGGGAAATTGGCGAGTGGAGGAACGCCCCGGCATTTACGCAACGAGCATAATGTAAACCTTTACGGTTTTAAAAGCTCTATAGTTGGGCCTAGGCTTTAGAGTTTTTCCTTTTGTTAAGGCTTTGTGTCTTTTGTTTTTGAATTTATAATACAAGGATCTTTCTTCATCTGTTCCTACGTCTCTACCCATTCTCATTCATTTGCATGTTCACTTCTTTTTCTGAAACGGCAGATCCGATGACGAGTCCCCCGAAGGTACTAATACCTGGGACCCGCCTATCGACTTCGAGCAAGAAATGAATCAAACGGAAGATGAAGGAAACGAGGATGTGGGACTTCCCCCAGAATTAGAAAGAATGGTCGCCCATGAGGACCAAGAAATGGGCCCTCATCAAGAAGAAACAGAGCTAGTAGACTTAGGAATTGGCAGTGGAAAAAGGGAAGTAAAGATAGGCACAGGTATTACCGCACCTATCTGTGAAGAATTAATAATCCTGCTAAAAGACTACCAAGACATCTTTGCTTGGTCATACCAAGATATGCCCGGTTTGAGTTCTGACATTGTACAGCACCGATTACCTCTAAAACCCGAGTGTTCCCTGGTAAAGCAGAAACTGAGAAGGATGAAGCCCGAAACATCCTTGAAGATAAAAGAAGAAGTGAAGAAGCAATTTGACGCTGGTTTTCTGGCTGTCGCTCGGTATCCGGAATGGGTTGCCAACATTGTACCGGTCCCTAAGAAGGATGGGAAAGTACGAATGTGTGTGGATTATCGGGACCTGAATCGGGCCAGTCCCAAGGACAATTTTCCTTTGCCACACATCGATATCCTCGTAGATAACACGGCCAATTTCGCTTTATTTTCCTTCATGGACGGTTTCTCCGGTTACAATCAGATAAAGATGGCGCCAGAGGATATGGAAAAGACTACTTTCGTCACCCTGTGGGGGACGTTCTGTTACAAGGTGATGTCTTTTGGACTCAAGAATGCCGGGACAACTTATCAACGGGCCATGGTAGCTTTGTTCCATGATATGATGCATCAAGAGATCGAGGTCTACGTGGACGACATAATTGCTAAATCTAAATCCGAGGAAGAACACCTTGTCAACCTGCGGAAGTTGTTCGAAAGGCTTAAGAAATATCAATTAAGGTTGAACCCCGCTAAGTGTACCTTTGGGGTCAAATCAGGGAAATTGCTTGGTTTCATTGTAAGCCAGAAAGGGATAGAGGTAGACCCCGAAAAGGTGAAGGCTATCCTTGAGATGCCAGAACCCCGTACAGAGAGGCAAGTCTGAGGTTTCCTGGGACGCTTGAATTATATTGCCAGATTCATATCGCAGCTCACCGCCATTTGTGAGCCGTTGTTCAAGCTCTGATCGCTGGAATGAGGATTGCCAAGAAGCTTTTGGAAGGATCAAGAAGTGTCTTATAAATCCCCCTGTGCTTATGCCACCAGTACCTGGAAGGCCTCTCATCTTGTACATGACAATCTTAGATGAGTCAATGGGGTGTATGCTGGGGCAACATGACGAATCCGGAAAGAAAGAGCGCGCTGTTTACTACCTAAGTAAGAAGTTCACGACCTGTGAAATGAATTACTCCTTGCTCGAAAGAACGTGTTGTGCTTTAGTATGGGCATCCCATCGTCTAAGGCAGTACATGCTGAGCCATACTACCTGGTTGATATCCAAGGTGGAACCGGTTAAGTACATCTTTGAAAAGCCAGCTCTCACGGGACGAATCGCCCGGTGGCAAGTCCTGCTATCCGAGTTTGATATAGTTTACGTCACCCAAAAGGCGATAAAAGGAAGCGCCTTAGCAGATTATTTGGCTCAATAGCCTCTTAACGACTATCAGCCCATGCATCCTGAATTCCCGGATGAGGACATCATGGCCTTATTTGAGGAAAAATTGGACGAAGATTAGGACAAATGGACCGTATGGTTTGACGGAGCGTCAAACATTCTAGGCCATGGCGTTGGGGCAGTATTGGTCTCTCCGGACAATCAATGTGTACCTTTCACAGCCAGGCTAGGATTCGACTGCACTAACAACATGGCCGAATATGAAGCATGTGCCCTAGCCGTCCAGGCAGCGATTGACTCCAATGTCAAACTACTCAAGGTGTACGGCGACTCAGCGTTGGTAATCCATCAGCTGAGAGGGGAATGGGAAACTAGAGATCCCAAGCTGATACCCTACAAAGCCTATATCAAGGAATTGGCTAAGACCTTTGATGAGATCTCCTTCCATCATGTTCCCCGCGAGGAAAATCAAATGGCGGATGCGCTTGCTACTCTAGCGTCTATGTTCCAGCTAACGCCGCACGGGGATCTACCTTACATTGAATTTTGGTGTCGTGGCAAACTCACGCATTGTTGCCAGGTAGAAGAGGAACGGGACGGAAAGCCTTGGTATTTCGACATCAAGCGATATGTCGTAAGCAAAGAATACCCGCCAGAAATTGCCGACAATGATAAGAGGACATTGAGAAGGTTGGCGGCCGGTTTCTTCATGAGCGGAAGTATACTGTATAAGAGAAATCACGACATGACACTCCTGCGGTGTGTGGATGCCAGGGAGGCAAATCACATGATCGAGGAAGTCCATGAGGGCTCGTTTGGAACGCACGCCAATGGGCATGCTATTGCCCGGAAGATCCTAAGAGCAGGTTATTACTGGCTTACCATGGAAAGTGATTGTTGTGTCCATGTGAGGAAATGCCACAAATGTCAAGCGTTCGCAGATAATGTCAACGCTCCACCGCATCCTCTGAATGTCATGTTCGCCCCTTGGCCTTTCTCCATGTGGGGAATAGATGTCATCGGGGCCATTGAGCCCAAGGCCTCGAATGGTCATCGCTTCATCCTCGTAGCAATAGATTATTTCACCAAGTGGGTCGAGGCAGCTTCCTATACCAACGTCACGAGGGGTGTGGTGGTCAGGTTCATTAAGAAAGAGATCATCTGCCGATATGGTTTGCCAAGGAAGATTATCACAGACAACGGCACCAACCTGAATAACAAGATGATGGGGGAAATGTGCGAGGAGTTTAAAATCCAGCATCACAATTCCACACCCTACCGGCCAAAGATGAATGGAGCCGTGGAAGCGGCCAATAAGAATATCAAAAAGATTATCCAAAAGATGATTGTGTCATACAGAGATTGGCACGAAATGCTCCCATTCGCGTTATACGGTTACCGAACTTTAGTGCGGACGTCAACTGGGGCAACGTCGTTCTCATTGGTATATGGGATGAAGGCTGTGTTACCGTTTGAGGTAGAAGTCCCGTCATTAAGGATCTTGGCAGAATCCGGATTAAAGGAATCAGAGTGGGATCAAACGCGCTATGACCAGCTCAACCTCATTGAGGGTAAGCGCTTAACAGCCATGAGTCATGGGCGCTTATACCAGCAAAGAATGAAGAATGCATTCGACAAGAAAGTACGTTTGCGCAAGTTCCATGAGGGAGACCTTGTGCTAAAGAAAATGTCCCATGCTGTCAAGGACAATCGAGGAAAATGGGCCCCGAACTACGAAGGTCCTTTTGTTGTGAAGAGGGCTTTTTCCGGAGGAGCCCTGGTGCTTACCAACATGGATGGCGAAGAGCTACCTTCACCCGTGAATTCTGATGTCGTCAAGCGATATTATGCTTAGAATCTGGGGCAATTAAGGATGACGCTGCATGTTCTTTATCTTTATGCGTTTTCTGGATTCCCCCCGGGGATTTCCTGTCTGCTGTATCTCTCGTTACCATCTTTCAAAGAAATGAACGTGGATTCGAGGCTTTAGTCCTCACGTTGGTCAAACCTTGCGTTGATTTGTGATCACCTGAGCCCTTCCGCTCAGTTCATGGGATGCCCCAAGCGCTTAATTAAAATTGAACCTAAACCAACTTTCACTAAAATTTGCTGCATTGGAAAACATTCATGCATACGCATACGCATGCATATTGTTGCGGTAAAACAGGGGCAGGATCATCTTGAGCTACCTTCTGGGGTGGGGACCAAACATGGACAGCAGAAACCAATCAAGGTAAGACAACGACGCGGTCAAGATTGGCTATACCTGGTTGTTTATTACTTGCAGGTACTTAGGGACGGATGCAAGTGGGGATGGGGTCACGACCGACCGATCGTTGCCCCTTCTCTGCGCAAAACAAGCAGAGAACGTCGCTGTAAGGCAGCCCAGTATCCTTTGTATTCACAATTTTCTTTTACTATTTGTTTGTTTTAAAATAAGTAATCGACGCCTAATTCTGACTTAAGTAGGTTCAAGTTAGGTGAACGCTAACCCGTGAAAAAGGTGGGGACATGGTTAATGTTCCCCTCAAAAAAAAAAAAAAGTGCAGGTTAGCTCGCCTGGGCGAGCTGAGCTCGCCTGGGCGAGCCACCTCTGCACCAAAATATAAAAGTGACGAAAGGGGGGACGTTTTTGCATTCAAAAACTTCTTTTCCCCCCTTTCGAAAGCCATACCCACGGGATTTACGAGTTTGCAGCCCTAGGGTCATCATTTTTCGCATTTTTTGATTCCATTTCGCGCTTTTGTTCATCACCAACAAGTAAGTATTCCATCCCTAAGCTTTCTAGCTTTTCATTGGTGTATTTTGATCTCCTTTTGGTGCTCTAAAATGTGGGAATGTGCTCAAATATGTGGGGCAATTTTGGTTTGTTTTCTTGCTTGATTGGGTTGAATTGGGGGTTTGTATGGGATGGCCCTAGGCCTATAATGCATTTTGAAGCAATGGGACATGCCACATTGTCCCCGTTCTCTTGCTATTGATGCCTAAACGCGCGCCCACCAAGTGTTCGGTGAAATGCCTCAATGGCATTAGCGCGTGATTTTTATAAGGAAACAACCCGTGGGGCATTTTGGTTTGCACATATTTTCTATTTTTTTGGGACATGCATTCATTCCCGAAAAGGCTAGAGTAATTGCCCCACATATATCCTAGGCCTAGGAACCAAAGTTTTATGCATAAGAACACAAGAGGAGGTGCATATTGGGTAAAGTTACCCTTTTTGGCCAGCAATCAGCTATAGGCCACGCTACAATAATTTCCCTATGCCTAGATGGTTAGGAATTTTGCTCATCATAAATGTGTAGGTTTAGAATAGGTAGCAAAATACCTTTGGCAATTTACACTTTGGATATGGTAGCAAAATACTTGGATGTATGTACATATAATTTTTGGTAGTCAAAATGTCTCACAAAAATATATAAATATGTTGCATGTTATGTAAAGAAAATACCTTACAAAAATACCTTTTAATTTGAATACAATTTTAGTCGGCAAAAGAAAATATACTTGAATTTGCATGCGGCTTTAGGTAGTAAAAACACTTGAAAAAAAGCATGAAATGTGACACCTTATTGTGTAGATAGCCAAGATTCATCACAAAGTTTGTATATGCATAGGTATTAGAAATACCAGAATGTGCACATGTGCAATTTTTGGTAGCCAAAATGCTTTGAGTATGCATGTATGTAAATTTAGCCAAGGAAATGCATGTGATGTAGGTAGTACACCTTGGAAGTAGATACAAATAATCTAGGTAACGAAGGTGCCTTGATTGTGCATGGGTGCATTTTTCTTAGTTAGAAGAATATCTTGTGCGAGTGAATGTTCGTAAGGAAATATGTGCATAAGTTTGCTCTAAATTTACATTGATGTTTGTGTTTATTGAAGGAGGTTGTACGCCATTTTTGTCTTAAGAGTAGCATTCCTTGGTAAAACTAACTTTCCAAATGTTTGCCTTCACAGGAAATGGCCCCGAGGAAGCTTGCCTCAAAGAGGTCTAGGAAGGATAAGGCGGCCGAAGGAACTAGTTCCGCTCCTGAGTATGACAGTCACCGCTTTAGGAGCGCAGTACACCAGCAGCGCTTCGAGGCCATCAAGGGATGGTCGTTTCTCCGGGAGCGACGCGTCCAGCTCAGAGACGACGAGTATACTGATTTCCAAGAGGAGATAGGGCGCCGGCGGTGGACATCACTGGTTACTCCCACAGCCAAGTTCGATCCAGAAATAGTCCTTGAATTTTATGCCAATGCTATCGGGTAAGGGGTCAGTGGATCCCGTTCGATGCAGATGCTATCGGCCAGCTCCTGGGATATCCGTTACTGTTGGAAGAGGGCCAGGAATGCGAGTATGGCCAGAGGAGGAACCGGTCTGATGGGTTCGATGAGGAGGCCATCGCCCAGTTACTATGTATACCGGGGCAGGATTTTGCCCGAACTGCTGCAGGGAGGCGAGTGCGAATCATGCGCACCAACATGACCACCCTGACTCAGATATGGATGACTCTGCTGCTCAGCAACATCCTACCCACCGATCATAATTCCGACCTCCCCATGCCGAAGTGTCAGCTGGTGTACGCCATCCTGACGCGGATGAGCATCCATGTGGCTCAGTTGATCGCTGATGCCATCTATATTTTTGCAGGTATGGCGCCTACTAGGCACCCTTTGGACCCAGATAAGTCCAACAGGGCCCTGGGATTTCCCGCACTAATCACAGGACTCTGTCAGTCGTTCGGAGTCCCCGTTGCACCTACCAAGGTAATTCGGTCGCCCATCACCCGGGCTTTTATTGAGAAGTACTGTACCCAGAGACAGGCTCAGGGTGATGCTCCACAGGCCGCAGGCGCGCCCCCACCACCTCATCAGGCTGGCCAGGCTGGGTCATTTGACACGGAGCAGTATTTACGGCATTTGGTTCGCAGCAGGCGGCCAACCACCGGGTACATGTACAGACCCATGATTGTCTGTACCAGATGAGCCTCAGCATGCAGAGCCAGGGCTTCGCTTCTTTTTCATGCCCTACTCCAGACCAGTTCAGGGCAGAGGTCGCATGGCCTGGGGATTGGCCCGAGGCCCAAGCAGGAGAGGCGCCCCCAGAGGCTTCCAGCGATGCAGAGGAGGCCCACGAGGACGAGGAGATGGCCGATTTGCTTGACTTCTTGGGAGGGAGTGGAGCTACATGACTGGGAGATCCCCAGATTCATGTTTTCTTTCATATTTCGTTTATCATTTTTATGTTATGTTATTGTTTTGACTTGAGAGACTAATGTTTGTTTTTGTTGTTTCGATTGTCATTTGTACAGCGCATACATTTTTGTTTGAATTGTTGCGTTAGTGTTTATATCATTATTATCAATGATGTTTGAAATTCTGGAACCGTGTAGAGTTCTTCGTTTAGGAACATCGTCAAAAAATATATAAAACAAACAAAAATCATGATAAAGATAAAAATAGAAAAGAAAAAAATGAACTGAGAAAAAGAGAGCAAATAAGGAAAAAGAAAGCAAGTAAGAAAAAAGATGGGGAGAAGGAAAATAAGTTGTCTAGCTGAAAAAAACGGCATGCTTTTGAAAAGAGATGACTTCCAACTTTTCTTTGAAAAAATTCACTGATCATAGCTAGTTTTGGAAGAAGTGTGTGTGTACACCCGAAGGGTAAACGCTGTGAAATTTCCCCGGATGCCCGAAATGGACTCGGATGAATGCACAAATTGATAAAAGAACATATTTTGGAAACATTGGGTTGACTAAAATAGAGGAAATGAATCCTGAGCCCTAGCATCACATGACCATAAAAATTTGACACTTGAGCGTCCACATAGGTGCATGCATGACCAGTTTTGCATAAAATTTCCAAATCATCATTTTTGCATTTGTGTCATGGAAATAATGTGGGGCATCCCTTTTTATCCTTGAACCAAACCAAACCCTGACATGTATCATGCCTAGCCATTCTACAAGTCTTGAGCCAAAATCCTGACTCACCATAAACCTTGACCCAGGGTGAGAATGTCAATCCTTACCCTCGGAAGCAAAAAAGAAGAGAAGGAAAATTTCCAATCAAAGAAAAAGAGAAGGAAAATTTCCAATCAAAGGAAAAAAGGAAGCAAAGAAATTCCCAATCAAAGAGTGGGAGAAAGAAAAAAGAAAAGAAAGAAAATTCCCAACCAAAGAATGGGAGAAAGTAAAAAAGAAGAAAGCTCCTGGTCAAAGAAACCAGAAGAAATGTGCAGAGAGGTCTTTGGACCAGACAATATCTGAACAATACAAAATTGTCACCAAATGAACAAAAGGAAGGAAAGGAAACCATGGCCTAAAAGTGGTCTTCTCCCTTTGATTACCAACCAAAATCCTGTGCGTCGGTGACTTGTTCGCCTCGCGTCAAACAAGAGCAGAAAAGGAAAAAGCCAAAAAAACTCAAAAGCTGGAAAACCCACCAAAAGAACCCATTTCCAAGGGAAGTCCTATTGATCCATGATCACGCATGTAATTTTTGATTTGATAGGAAATAATTTGCAAAGTCAAGTCATGACATATCTATGGTTCGGAATTAGGATAAAACACTTACCTGTGCGAGATTCATACACTTTGAGTGGATTTCTTCTATTTTTGTCGCACCCAGTGTTTCCTCTAAATGGTCATTTAGAAACGAAATGCTAACATCCAAAATCTCATTTATGGTTATGAAGGGATTTCATCAACATACTCTCCTTCCCCGGTAGACGCATTGTTTTTCACTCAAAAAAAAAAGCATATGCTGCTCTAATTAGTTGGAATATTTGTCTCTTTGCTAAAGCATGTTTGCATTTTAGTGGAGAAAACACCGAGACTTTTTCAAGTCTCACAAGTTATCCAGAACTACGTAGGTCTGAGTTCCTCATTGGAGGATACGTAGGAGCAAGAGCCTTGCTTTTGTCGACCACACCGCCTTTTGTTGCCATGACCCAAGAGCTGGTAACCCGCGGAGACACCTTACAGTTATCCGCACCTCGTCATTCAGTGACCCCAAGTGTGATTGATGAGCAGAGGCCAATATGGTCATCTGCGCCCTTCCTGGAGATGTCAGCATCTTCCGGTGGAGACTTTTTCAAGTCTCACAAGTTATCTAGAACTACGTAGGTCTGAGTTCCTCATTGGAGGATACGTAGGAGCAAGAGCCTTGCTTTTGTCGGCCGCCCCACAATCTCTGTCATACTGACCCTGAGGTCATGTGACATGCGGAGACAAAATTTGGTCATTCCGCACCCCTTTGCCATTCAGACACAGTCGTGTCCGATGGCACGCAGAGACAAAATTTGGTCATTCTGCACCCTTTTGTCATCCAGAGGCGGCGGGCCCGATGACATGCGGAGACAAAATTTGGTCATTCCGCACCCCTTTGCCATTCAGACACAGTCCTGTCCGATGGCACGCAGGGAAAAAATTTGGTCATTCTGCACCCTTTGTCATCCAGAGCCGACGGGCCCGATGACATGCGGAGACAAAATTTGGTCATTCCGAACCCCTTTGCCATTCAGACACAGTCGTGTCCGATGGCACGCAGAGACAAAATTTGGTCATTCTGCACCCTTTGTCATCCAGAGGCGGCGGACCCGATGACATGCGGAGACAAAATTTGGTCATTCCACACCCCTTTGCCATTCAGACACAGTCATGTCCGATGGCACGCAAAGACAAAATTTGGTCATTCTGCACCCTTTGTCATCCAGAGGCGGCGGGCCCGATGACATGCGGAGACAAAATTTGGTCATTCAGCACCCCTTTGCCATTCAGACACAGTCGTGTCCGATGGCACGCAGAGACAAAATTTGGTCATTCTGCACCTTTTGTCATCCAGAGGCGGCGGGCCCGATGACATGCGGAGACAAAATTTGGTCATTCCGCACCCCTTTGCCATTCAGACACAGTCGTGCCGATGGCACACAGAGACAAAATTTGGTCATTCTGCACCTTTTGTCATCCAGAGGCGACGGGCCCGATGACATGCGGAGACAAAATTTGGTCATTCCGCGCCCCTTTGCCATTCAGACACAGTCGTGTCCGATGGCACGCAGAGACAAAATTTGGTCATTCTGCACCCTTCGTCAATCGCGGCCGACAAGCCCGTTGACACGCGGAGATTTACATCATCTTCCGCACTCACAAGATCTGTCATACTGACTTTTGAGTCACGCTGACGGGCGGAAATACCCGAGTGGTTATCCATGTAAACATTCTTTTGCTATCTGTAAGACAGAACGCTTGATAGCATGCAGAGACTGACATCGTCTTCTGCACCTTTTGTTCCCTCGGGAACAACAAGTCATTTGCATGTGGAGATTTTATGGTCACCCGCGACTCTCGTCAATCGAGAGGAACGAAATTAGTGTCTTATCTTTACTTTCCTTTTATCTCCAATAAAAGACAAGTAAAGAGGGGCAACTGTCATACCCTAATTTCGTCCGGGGACCTTTGCTTGATGACATGCGACCTTTGTTTGGTCCTTGTAAGGTGCTTGGCACCCATCATTAGGCAATTTGTGAAATTCCGGGACATGCCGAAAAACAAAAGAAAATATTGATGCACAATCCGTAAAGGTTCCGTGACACACCGGAAATCAAATGGAAGCATCGTTGCATAATTAGTGAGGTTCCGTAACATTCCGTAAGTCAAAAAGGGGATGATTATGTAATCCGCAAGGTTCCGTAACATTACGGAAAGAAAACAAGTATCGTTACGAAATTCGTAAGTTTCCGTAACTTTACGAAAAAAGAATCACCAAAATAAGCAGAGGGGGTGTACTTAGTAAAAATGGGGGTGCAAATAGCAACTAGGCCCACTTGGGCCCTCCAGAAGGCTGTTGCTTCTGGAGGAAGCAACCCTGCTCGCCTGGGAGGAAGTGAGAATAAAAAGGGTGCAGCCCCTTAGGCACTTCTCTCTCTTTCGAATTTGCTTGGGAAAATTGTTTCCGTGAAGAAAATCTAAGCCGAGGCGCTTCCGAAACGTTTCCGTAACGTTTTCCGTGAGGAATTTCGCGAAGGTTTTCGACCGTTCTTCGACGTTCTTCATTCGTTCTTCATCGTTCTTCGATCTTCAACGGGTAAGTACCTCGAACCAAGCTTTTCGATTCATTCTATGTACCCGTGGTGGTCCACATTGTGTTTCGTGTATTTTTATTCTCGTTTCATTTACTTTTTATACCCCCTCTTGACGTGCTTAAGCCATTTTATTTAAGTCATTTCTCGCTTAACCTAAAAATAAAATAAATTTCCACCGATCGATTGAATTGTATTATCCGTTAACTTCGGTTAAAATGAATTCCGACCGTTCGGTCGTGCCGTAACCACGTTGGAAATCAAAAAAGAGGTAAAAAAATATAATAATAAAAAAAACGTCTTTTAGTAAAATAAAGCGGAAAATCAATCGGACGTTTTCTCTTTGGGATTTCTCATTCTTAATTGAATTGACTAATAACTAAAGTCAAACTAAGGCTAAAAGCAACTCGCCTAGTCAAGCTCGTCCATAAAAATAGGTTTTTGAAGTTTATCATTTCAATTTTCAAGGTCCAACGCCTTAAAATAATCACCTCTTAAGTAAAAAAGAATCACTTGATAAAAAAAAAGAACTACGTAGGTCTGATTTCCTCATCGCAATTGGGGAATACGTAGGAGCAAAGGGAAACACCCTTGTCGACCACAAAAAGAGAAAAATATAAAAAGGGTATAAAAGATATAAAGACATAAAAAGGGAACGTAAAAATCAAAGTCATGTTTGCACATTCGATTAAAGGTTGCCGTCCCTTGTGACGGACGTGTGGGGTGCTAATACCTTCCCCGTGCGTAAATACAACTCCCGAACCTTTCACTTAAAAGTTCGTAGATCGCGTCTTTTCCGGTTTTTCCGACGTTTTCCTCAAATAAATGTTGGTGGCGACTCCGCGCGTATTCCTTTCGTGGAACACGCATCCCGCGAGTCACGCGTCGCCCTCCCGCCGAAGGGTAGGTTGCGACAATCTCCAAGATCTCCTTTTCTGCTTCTTCTATTTTTTTGTTTGGAATTGCTCTAGGTGGGAATGGAAGACGGATAGGAGGTTGCGGTAAGTCAGAATTACTAGAAGAAGGTCCACCTGCATGAAAATTTTTGTTAGGAAGCTTTCTCTTTTGTGCAACTATCTCATCCTCTTTTTCATGTGTAGAATGAAGCTTGATAGGTTCACGTGCAGGTGCTGCTACTGGTGGAGGCACTTGAATTTGGTTGCCAGACCTCAAGGTGATGGCACTCACATTTTTCGGATTCTGCACAATTTGTGAAGGCAATTTGTTAGAATTTTGGGATTGAGCTTGGTTCAACTGAGTAGCCATTTGCCCCATCTGATTTGTTTGACTCTGAATGGAAGCTCTTGTCTTTTGCTGAAATTGCATATTCTGGATGGTCATTTGCCTCACTAACTCTTCTAAGGAAGGTTGAGGAGGAGCCTCAGCTGCTTGTTGTCTTTGTCGTGACTGTTGCTGCTATTGCTGCATTGGAGGAGGAACATATGGCTTGCTTGGACCAGCAACATTCTAGAAAGGAGGGACAGGCTGTTGTTGTTGTAGAGGTCTTGTCCATCTCAGATTTGGATGATTCCTCCAACCTGGATTATATCTGTTGCTTGAAAGGTCATAATTATTCAGCTATTGTTGGTTTTGCTGCTGAGGAGGTCTATTATAAATGTTTGCAGCATAAGCTTTAGGTTGCTCATTGACTCCAGATTGCTACAAAGAAGGACAAAGATCTGTATGCTGATCTGCAGAAGAACAAAGACCATAGACTCTTGCAACAGGTGCAGATGCCGATTTTTGATTCATAGCAAGCTGAGTAACTAGGTTGACCAAGGCATCAAGTTTTCCCTCAAGCTTTTTATTTTCAAAAGATGAAGATGAATCTGTGGCCACCTCATGGACTCCTCTAAGGACAATAGCATCATTTCTTGCACTAAATTGTTGGGAATTGGAAGCCATCTTCTCAATCAAATTCCTAACCTCAACAGGAGTCATATCACCAAGGGCTCCACCACTGGCAGCATCAATCATATTTCTCTCCATGTTGCTAAGTCCTTCTTAGAAATATTGAAGAAGGAATTGCTTAAAATTTGGTGGTGAGGGCAGTTTGCACACAATTTCTTGAATCTTTCCCAGTACTCATACAAGCTCTCTCCACTAAGTTGCCTGATGCCTGAAATGTGTTTTCTGATGGCAGTGGTCCTAGATGTAGGGAAGAATTTCTCCAAGAACACCCTCTTAAGGTCATCCCAGCTGAAAATGGACCTGGGAGCAAGGTAGTACAACCAATCTTTTGCCACTCCCTCCAGAGAATGAGGAAAAACCTTTAGAAAGATATGATCTTTTTGGATATCAGGGAGCTTCATGGTGGAACAAAAAATATGGAACTCCTTAAGATGCTTATAAGGATCTTCACCTGCAAGACCATGAAACTTGGGCAACAAATGTATTAGTCCAGTCTTGAGAACATATGGAACACCCTCATCAGGATATTGAATGCACAAGCTTTCATAAGTAAAATCAGGTGCAGCCATCTCCCTAAGAGTCCTCTCACGAGGTGGAGGTTAAGCCATGTTCTCAGTATGAAAATTTGTAGTTGAATGGTCAAAATCAGAATATTTAGAATCACTAGCAACAGAATACTCGTAATGCTCAAAATGCTCAAAATGCACAGAATGACCAGGATGCACACTATGCCTAACTAATCTATGAAATGTTCTATCTATTTCAGGATCAAAGGGTTGCAAATCACCTGGATTGCCCCTAGTCATGCACTTTATGCAGCAAATAATGTGTTTCTCAACATGCACCTAACAAGGGGGTAAAACTACAGCTATACTCAAACAATATCCAAATGAGCTGAATTTTTGTGAGCAACACCTTAAAATCATGAAAAGATAGCACAAAAATTTTCAGAAAAAAATTCAAAGTCTAATTATGAAAACTGCCTAAGGAAAGTTTAGAAAAATAAGACAATAATACTAAAAAATATATAAAAAAAAAACTTAGTAAGCGGCTGATTTTTCAAGTTTAAAATGGAAATGGACCTCTAGTAAATTTCCACAGCATGGGAAATTTTCTTCTACCCCAAATGCATATATAGTAATAGTCATTCTGATACCCGGAGCAAAAGTTATGGCCGTTTTAAGTTTTGCTAAAAACAAGTTCCCAAATTTGTTGTCTCTCTCAAATTCAGCAACACCAAGTGATCCTGGTATTTTTCACACAAAATATGGACCAAAAGAAACTACCACAGAAAAAATCAGCCAAAAATAACAAATCTAACTATCAAAACACAAATCGTCAATTAAATTGTAAAATCGGTCGCTAGTTCAGTCGCTAATCACTATTCACAGCATTACACAAAACTGAAACAGTCGCAAAACAGGGGGCGCGATTGAAATGCAAAATAGAATGCTACACAAAACAAAACAACACACACTCACAACCTATACACAAAATCAACTAAACATTATTATGAACCTTTGGCCCACTGCTCCCCGGCAACGGCGCCAAATTTGATCGAGGCTGTACCCGAATCAAATAAACATTAAAAATGCAGTATCTAGGAAGTGATCCTAGGTCGTCTCCCAACGAGTAATGGTCAACCAACATTCATAATAGATAGTAGTGAAACAGTAACGAATTGGGGGGGGGGGGTTGTTTGTTTTTGTAATTTAAACAGCAAACAAATTTTAATTAGAAAATAACAGAATTAAAACATGTTGTTTCCCCTTGATTCACAAGCAAGTATCTTATCCTATGTTACGAGAATTTATCCTTAATCAGTTCAACCACTTAATCCAACCCTAAATTAAATTACTAAGTGAAAATTAACATAACGTTGTCATTATGTGATTAAGCAACACATACACCAATTAATCATGAACGAAATTGATCATTAAGCATGAACGTAAATTAAGCGCAGAGACAATTAATCAAGCACTAAGCATGCATGGATTAATAGCAACAAATACAGAGTAATTGGTGAAGAGGAAAAACTGATCAAAATTCAATAGTAATAACAAAACCTCAAAAAGAGTTGTGCTTGATCCTCAAGAGAAAACAACGCTGAAGACTTAGCCTTCCATTAATCAGTAGAAAATGAAATTGTAGATTGAAGCAGAAACGAAATTGCAGAAAATGAATTTTATTCTACGTGAACAGTAAAAACTGGAATTCTAAAACCCTAGCATTATTCTCCTCTCTGAAAAAAAACTCTCTAAACTAAAACCCTGGTGCTGTTATATAGATCCTTAGCCCCAAAGCTTACAAATCTATTTTAAGTCCAAGCCCATAAACGAAATAAAATAAAATCTTGACAAGATAAGATAAGATTGGATGAAATAAAATCTAGACAAAATAAAATCTAGATGAAATAAAATCTGGATAAGATAAGATTTGATAAAATAAAATTGTCTGCTCTCTTCAAGTCCAAGCCCAATTCCGTATTCAAGCCCAATTGCTTATATTTCTCCTGAAAAAAAATTAAAAACACAAAAATTAGTCAAGTAGGCCCAAATGATAAAACTGCATAATTAATTTGACAATTAAGGCTAATCAGTAATTAAAATGGTGACAAAAAGGGTTAAGAAATAGGAGAAAATAATGATACATCAGATGCATAGGCTAATAACATTCTTATGGTTTCTATTCTAGAAACTGGAGCATATGTTTCCTCATAGTCTATCCCCTCTTCCTGATTGTATCCTTTGGCTACTAACCTAGCCTTATTTCAAATAGCTATGCCATTTTCATCTAACTTGTTTCTAAATACCCATTTTGTTCCAATAACTGGGTAATTTTGAGGTTTCTCAACTAACTCCCAAACATTGTTTCTTTCAAATTGGTTTAACTCTTCCAACATAACTATTATCCAATGTTAATCAATTATGACTTCTTTCAAATTTTTAGGTTCAATCATAGAAACAAAAGCCATATTATTGCATATATCTTTAAGAGAATGTCTAGTGGTTACCCCTTTTGATATATCACCAATGATGTTGTCAAGAGGATGATATCTAGAAGCTCTCCATTCTCTTGGAAGATCATCATTTGTTTTGATTTCATCAATTTGAGAATCTTCATTATTTCCATCTCCTTTTCCTTTGTGATCTTCTCCATGAATATATGCATGTCTTCTAATGATTCTGAAATCTCGTCTAGTATATCTATTTTTCCAACTCCAAGAATTCTACCTTTACTGTTGTCACCATAAGTCACATATCCACTTTTCTTGGGAGAGATATGGGTGAACTTTGATGCATCTCCCGTCATATGTTTAGAGCATCCGCTATCTATGTACCAACTCTTCTTCAAGGATACCTATATGAGCAAGTTTATGACTTAGGTACCCAAATTTCCTTGGGTCCTTGTGTGTTAGTTTTAATATAAGATCCTTTTGGGACCTATGTCATTTTAATATTATTGTTATTTTTCTTAAAATAACATGTAGATATGCCATGTCCTTTATAACCACAATAAAAACAGGTTAAGAAAGGAGAACTATATTTTTGTGTGGATGCAAAGAAACTTCTATAAAATTTTTGTTGTTTATCAGGCTTATATCCTAATCCTGCCTTATCAAAGACACATCTTTGCTTTACTAATATGATATCTATGTTATTTTTTCCAATGAAAAATTTTGCAAGAGAGTTTTTCAAATCTTTAATTTCTTCTATGTACTTGTTACAACAATTACATGAATTACATACTTCTATACTATCATGCATGGTAGAAGAATGAATTGTATCATTTGATCTTAAAGTTATAACTTCAGTCTTAAGATTTTCTAATTCTTTATTTAATTTTAAAACTTCTTTTTCTAAGTTTGAAATTGTTTTCTTAGAAGATGAAACCAGTTTTGCAAGTTTAATTGATTCTTTATGTAAATTAACAAATGCATCTTGTAATTCATCAAATGAAATGGATAAGTTGTCATTGGAAGATGTTACCTCTTCATCGCTTTCATAACTCTTGGCCATTAGACTCAGGTTTACTACTTCGTTTTTTGAATCTTCATATGAGTCCATATCATTGTCATCCCATGTAATGTAAGCCTTTTTTGCCTTTTTTTCATTAAAAACTTTTTTTTCATATTTCTCTATTCTTTTCTTGAAAATTGGACAATCAACCCTCAGATGTCCAAGTTGATTGCATTCATAACATCTTAGAGTAGAGGATGAATCTTCGGCCCTTTTCTTTGATTTAAAATTTGATCTTCTTTGATTTCCTCTTACTCTCAAGAATTTGTTGAATCTTTTTACAAATAGATTAAGATCATCATCTTCGTCTATTTCAATTGAGTCCTCCTTATCACTTCCTTCTTGAGTTGATGATGAAGCTTTAAGAGCAATTCCTTTCTTTTTCTTATCATTTTCCTCATGTTGATTCAATCTCATCAATTACATTTCATGTTCCTGTAACTTTCCAAATAAAGTAGCAAGAGACATGTTAGATAGATCTCGTGATTCAGTAATGGTTGTTACCTTGGGTTGTCATTCCCTACTTAAGCATCTCAAAACTTTATTGATAAGATCTTCATTTGGAAATATTTTTCCTAAAGATGCAAGATGATTAATTATGTGTGTGAATCTCTTTTGCATGTCCTGTATGCTTTCATTTGGATTCATTCTAAATAATTCATATTCATGAGTTAATGTATTTATCCTAGATCTTTTTACATTTGTTGTACCTTCATGTGTTACCTATAGGGTATCCCATATATCTTTTGCACTTTTACAATTTGATATCCTAAAGTACTCATCCATTCCTAAAGTAGATGTAATTATATTTTTGGCTTTAAATTGTATTGAACTAATCTTTTTTCCTCCTCACTCCATTCTTCCCTAGGTTTTTCTATGGTTGTATTTCCTGCCACCATATTGGGAATGTAAGGCCCAATCTCTATGGCTTCCCAGATATTCAGATCTATAGCCTCTATAAATATTTGCATGCGGGTTTTCCAATAATGGTAACCCACGCCATTAAAAATGGGAGGCCTTTTTATAGAATTCCCTTCGGTAAATAAATAGTTTGATGAGGTCATTATTCTTGAGCTTCTAAACTTTATACAAGAATGAAGCTCTGATACCACTTGTTAGACAAGTGGCCTCAGTACCTTAAGAAGAGGGGTTGAATTAAGATACCAAACTATCCCCAATTTAAAATTTAACTCTCTTTTTAATTAACAATGAAACCCTAATTATGAATTATTTCAAGAAAATTTCAAAATAAACTTCTTTAAAGAGAAATATAAACTACAATAAAGTAAAAGAAGTTTAAGGGAAGAGAGAATGCAAACTCAGTTTTGATACTAGTTCGACCACGCCCTATGCCTACGTCCCGTCTCCAAGCAACCCGCTTGAGATTTTCACTATCTTGTAAAATGCCTTTTACAAAGTCTGAACCACACAGGGACAACCCTTCCCTTGCGTTCAGAAATCCTTACAACTTAAGAGACCCTCAGTCCCTTAATCAATCTCTTTGAATAATAATAAGAAGAAGAATTCTCTCTTTAAGGGAAAGATATTACAATTGAAAATCACTCAAGATTCCTTATTGAATTTGCAAGTGTTTTGGCCCAGGAATTCTTTTTGAGAGTTATAAGATAATTTGGTATTGAGAGGATAAGACAATTTGTTTAGGAAAAATCTTTTGAGGAATTTCATGTCCCAAGTCACCTATTTATAGGCCTTTGATGGCCATTCAAAAACTTCTTGAACAGATGTGACTCTTGGGAGTTATTTTTTAAAATTCCTTACTGGTAATCGATTACACAAATGTTGTAATCTATTACGGGATTTAAAGTTTGAATTCAAATTTCTAATAGCTATTAAAAACAGTTTCAACTTCTGGTAATTGATTACATACCTTGTGTAATCGATTACAGGCTTTTGAATTCAAATTTGAAATCTGTAAAAACTGTTTCACAAATTAATTTGGCCACTGGTAATCGATTACATCCTCTGGTAATCGATTACCAAAGAGTAAATATTATATTCTAAAATCTTAAAAATCTTTTTGGAAAATATCCTTTGGCCAAACCTGTGCATCATCAATTATGAAACTCTTCCTTAGATTCTAGGAACTATGTTCATCAATTATCTTGAATTTCTAGATTCTTGACTTGGATCAAACTTGAGAAGTGCTTATCTTTGGCATCATCAAAACTTCATAGCATATATGCTTCTACAGCAATCTCTGTTTGCTTAACCTTGAATGTTTCTTGAAGCAACCTTGTTTGATTATACTTTGGAATCATCAAAAACCTGTATTCATACATTCACATTCTCCCCCTTTTTTTTATGACAACCATTATCAAGTAAAATCTTTTTGGCATCATCAAAACCTGCATCATTCACACCTTTGTGTTGACACGAGCAGCTGAAGGACCAACCTCAGGCTTAAGAGGCAGTGCGAGTCCCTATGCTTGCATATGCGATTAAAACTAGGACTGCATCTAGCTTCAAGACAACATTAGTTGTTGAGTCACATTTTTTGTGATTGACTCCTCCAGCTGGTCCTTGATTTTTTGTGTTAGCTATTCTAGGTCTTCAGGAGCCGTGGACGAAGACGTGCGGGAGGTCCTTGGAGATGATCCAAAGTATTATTTGATCGTGACACCGGCTCTAGCAGCACGCACACGACTAGGGTGTTCTGGTCACCAATGGCAGTAGACAGTATATCCTGACGTCCATGGGAAACAAAGGAACCCAGTGAGGCCTGCTCCTCCAAGGAATCCTATAACGAACACATTTATTCATTTACTTAATCAAAAAATAAACATAAATAATTGCAATTCACAATTGAAAGTGACTTGCAATCTTGTCAGCAATTTCCTTTGCTGCCTCAGAAGTAATTTGCTCAATTTTCTTGGTGTGGGCCATCTTCCACTTCATGTGTCGTTTGATGGGAGATAGAAGATCAATGACGATGTCGGTGCTTCCAGATTTAGCAACTTCCTCCAGTTGTTTCTTTTTCTTCTCCTCCATTAACTTGTTTTCTAGAAATTCATAACCCCACGAGACAACACATAAGGGGCAATGTTTTGTTTCTGGATGGCCTGTGCCTTCTTTCGCACATCTTGTCAAAATTAAAGATTATCGAAAGTTATGATTACTAACAATAATAATTAAATTTAAAGTTTAAAACAATGAAAATCACAAAGTTCCCACGAAGGGTCTCTATGGCTCTGACAAAATTGGGTCCACTTCTCCTTGCTAATGTCGTACTTTTTGCATACAGTGTCATCGACACTGTCCTTGTCAGTGCAAGTGCCCATTTTGACGTCAAATTAGACTTAAACTATCTCCATCTCTCCCCCATAGTCTGAAGTATTTTCTTTGTTGTCCTCAGATCAGATGCTTCAGGGATATCAAATTCAGCATGACAAACGAAAATTAAAATTTAATTTATTGTTACTAAATTACAATTTTATTGTTAATTAACAACATGCAACATTTAAGTAAAATACTTGAATATCCTCCCATATCAAATCCTTTTGGGTAGTAGGGACTTGTTTCCAATTCTCGTATGTCACATCCACCTTATCACAGGCGATAATCCCCAAATATGTTCTTAACTTCTTTCTGTGGGGACCGTCTACTTTCTTGATCGAAGGATCAACATGGACCAGGGGTCTCTCTGCCCCAACTGGTCTAGTAGCCAATGATCTCAGGTGGGTGTCTTGTCCGCTTCAAGGTAAGACGGGAATGTGATGCTGCATCAGTAGGAGGAGGAGAGTTGGGTGGTGTAGTCATTTTCCTGTAAAGAAAAAAACATTAATTAATTTTCAAAAATATCACAAAACTCAATTGCTTTTGTAATTTAATGGACTGAAAAGAAATACATAATAAAAAATTACATTAGGCAATGTTAATTAATTGTCCTTCATCATGATCATTACAATTACCATGAATGTTGTCAGCTTCTTCTTCTCCGACGATGTTAGGCGACATTTGTGTGGACAAAGGATCATTCTTCAACATTAACACCAATTATTTTCCCGTGTAGAACCACTGACCGCCTTTCATCACAAAGGTCTTAAACATAAAATACTTGTTTAGCTTGTTCTTCCATGATGAAAGGATCATTCTTGTAAGTTAGTTTCTTAAGATCTACCAATGTAAATCCTACATCATTGGTCCGCACACCGGTATTGTTGTCAACCCACTTACATTTGAAAACAGACAGTAAAATGAAAGAAAGGTCTAGTTTGTTCAGGCTTGCGGTGCTTTTTCTCCTATTATTTTTTAGGACTTATCTTGCTATAGGAAGCATCTTCTATCTTTGTTAGTATAGCCAAGAACATTAAAGTGGGGAATGCGAATCAGAATGCAAATCAATCAGTTCATACTAATAGACAAGAAAATTGAAAAGAATTATTCTCCAGTCCTTTTTTCCTAAAGTCTTCATTGAGCACAGTAGCTAAGTAAGATCCTTTTGCGTTTGACATAGGTAATGAAATTCCGAGAAGATTGGGCCAAAGATGCAAGAGAAGGCCCTAGGGTTCTCATGAGCCTCAGGGTAGATTTTGGGCCCATGGGCAAAGTATGAGCCCACTTATCTTTGAACATATTAGATTAAGGTTTCATTATTTTTGGACCTTGTATTTAGGATTTTTCAGCCCTTGTATTTTAGGGCACCTACACTAGTTTTTGTATTAAGGGTAGTTTTGTAATTTCACATGCATTAAGTGCACTATTTGATGTGTGTGTTAAGAGATAAAATTAATTGAATTGGGAGAAGCCCAATCCAATTAAATTTTGGATTAAGGAACATAAGCACTACTCTCTTGAATTGTTTTATTCAAGAAATTTGAGCATAAGCAAACACAAATTGTAATTATCCAAGCCTTAAGAACATAAACACTACTTTTGATTTCTAGGTTGAAATCGCTGGTGCTGGCAGCTTGACCATTCAAACTTGTAAAAATTACTCGGAATTGGTAACTGCGAATTTTGAGCTGAAATATTTACTGAATTTTATAGACATCTGGAAAGAAATTAAAAAAAAAAAAAGAACCAAGTGATTTGGATAAAATGAAAAAATACAAAAAATCACACAATTTGGCAGGAAAATCAGTGTCCAGGAAAAAAAGTGAAAGGGAAGTGTGCTTGTTGTTTTGGCTCAATATTTGTTCTATAATTGGTGCCTATTTTATACCAATCTTAGTTCTGAAATTTCAATTGAAAATTAGTGTAAAGACAAGTGCCAAAACTAGAGGTTTCTTGAGTCTTATTTTTTTTAGTTTCTTTTACTCTAGTCTAGAGCCACTCTAGGTTTCTCTTTGAGTCCTAGCTTGCTTTTGTGTGATTTTCATTGCTTTAATTGTTGAATAATCCTTGAAAATTTGTCTGGTCAAAACTATATTGGTTTAGCTTTCATTTCAATTTTTGGTCTTTGGTTATTTTTTGTCTCTTTGTTTCCTTGTTTGTGAGTTGCCACATAGGGAATTGGAAATGAGGATTGGTGTCATCCCTTGAAGAATTTGAGTCAAGAAGCAAGGGGCCAACCACCTTAAGAGCTATTGGACTAAGAAGCATTCCAAATTGAGTGAATCACCAAAGAGAGCACAACCACCAAAATTGAGGACTGTTTTGTAATTTTGTAATTGGCAATTTACTTATCTTCATTGCTTTCAAATTTTGTAACAAAAAGGTCTTTCACTGGAAGTGTGTTGGCAGCCTCTAATAGGTTACCAAACTTCCATTTGTGTGTAATAATTTTAGGCAATTTTCCCTTACGATAGTGAGTGTTTTGTTGGGAACCTTAAATAAAGTCATTCAAACACTCTTAGGATTCGTGTAGTTTACATTTCTTGCACTTTAATTTCTTGCTTACTTTCATAGCTTACTTTCTTTACTAGTCACACCTAGTTTATCTTGTAATTACATAATAATTTCTTCTTGCTTATCACGCTTATCTTGAGTTCTTTTGAAACCTAGCTTTTTGATGGGTTCGCTCCGGGATACTACTTGTTTGTGTGGTAAGCAGGCATTTGCAAACAGAAATCATGATTGTGAATGAAAGTAAAAGTACGTTCTATCCTAATTACAAAGCAATAAACATGAGCAAGTTAAGTGTGAAAATAGATATCTAAAGGCGTTGGGTCCTCTTACTGAGCAAATTGTTGCAATTAAAGATGTTTCTCTAATTAAAGATGTTTTTTTGCTCTATGCTGAAGGCTCAAGTACTAAACACCGATGTCTCGTGAGTTTAGCCTAATTCTAATTAAACTTCGTTCGCAAATGTCTCTTGTCGAACTTAGCTTAATTGAACAGCTTTATGATCCCAGCATAATAAAAACTAAATTACCACACTCCGTATCCAAACATGCGGTAACCTAATCCTGCTCTATCAAGTTCTAAGGAGACAATACATCTTTCAATGCTAAAGACCCTAACAGTACAAACATATGGGTGATCAAGCCACAAGCATGCAATAATAAAGTACTGATAGAAACAATAAACACATAAAACAACCTTAATTAGATAGGGAAAGAGTTTACATCAATTACTCAGCAAGAATCCCTAACTGAGGGTTTAGCCTTCCATAGCAAGGAAGCTCCTTTTACAATGAAGAAGGGGAATTAAGAGTGCGTTTGGATAGAGAATTTTAACTGAGGAAAGTAATTTATCAAAGAATTTAAATTTATGTAATTTAGAATTCATTGTTTGGATGCTTTTTTGGAAGAATTTAAAATTTTGGAATTTTGAAACAGAATTTTAAACAACTAAAAATCTGGAATTTCAATTTCCTTCTAAAAGGTGAGAAATTGAAATTCTCTTCTTGCAGTCTTCTTCTTCAAGAAACACCGTCTAAGCTCCTAAAACATCGATCGATCGGGTGTGTGAACAACACGTATAACTAGCACACCAACCATATTTTCTCTTTTTTTTCATTCATTTTTTTTCATCCTCATAACTTTAATTTTTTTATCCAAACACAAAATTTTGAAAATAAAAGAATTTCAATTGAAGTATTTGAAATTCTTAGAATTTAAAATTTCTCAGAATTTTACATTTCTCCATCCAAACACACTCTAAGAGAAATTGCTTGCTTACATAGGAGTGGGGATGTCTCCTCCACCTCTAGGAATCTCACAATCACTCAAAAACTCACAAATGTTCCTAAAAGATCAAAACTTGGCTTCTTGCTCTGTTCTTTGCCTCTGTATTTCACTCTTCAAGCTCTAACGGCTACTCCTTCTTGTGTATTTTTCCGCCTCCTTTCATTCTCTGCAAATTAGGCTTAAAAAAGGGCTTCCTGTCTGCAAAGGCGCGGTTAGCACCATTCTCGCGCTAAGCTCGAGTAAGTGAGATTTGGCTTAGCGCCAATCTCGCGCCTAGCGCAGAAGGGACAACTGTCTCGCTTAGCGAGCTGCATACGCACTGGGCGCCTGCTGGCGTGGAAGAACTCTCTTCAGGCTTATCCTCAGTCGCTAAGCCACAGTTGTCTCACTTAGCGGTTTGGTCTCGCTAAGCGCATGGCTCAGGCTTAGCGAGACAACAACTTTTGCACCTTCATAGTTTTCTCCTTAAATTAGAGGTGAAATTTACATTAAATTCATAAGGAAGGCTTCTACTGAGCATATATGAAAACTAAACTAGAAATATTTGTAATCCTACCAAAAAATAACCATAAATTGGGAGATTTTTATATACATTTTGTAAAAGTTTTATATATAAAAGTTAGTCGTATAAGATGACTAATACTTTTACATTTTACAAACCCCCCAACAAGAAAGAACCACAACTTAGGAACCAACATGAGTCATAATTCATCTGGTGTTAATGGTGACGGTACTAGTCATAAGGACCCTCTATCTAGAATCTTAGATGAGTTGAGTTCCCTCAAGTTATGGAAAGAAAAACTAGAAAGAAAAGAAAAAGGAAAAGAGAGGGTAGAAATAAATCAAGATGAGAGAGAACAAATAAGAGAGGAAGAAAGAAGAAAAATAATGAAAGAAATGGAAAAAGAAAAACAAGTCTCCTATAGTAGTCATGACTTTTGCAAGAGCCTAAGTGAAGAACTTAGTGACTATTATAGAGGAAGGCATAGGTCACATCCTAGACCTCATTCCCATAGGAAAGAAAATGAAAGATAACCTCAAGAGGCTAACATTAACCTCCCATACTTCCATGGAAAGGACATTGTAGAGGCTTATTTAGATTGGGAAATAAAGGTTGAGCAACTCTTTGCTTGCCATCATACAAGTGAGGAAAGGAAGGTTCCTTTGGCTACCCTTAGCTTCCAAGGGTATGCACTCTATCGACGGATTTCCCTTATTAGGGAAATAAGGATTCATGGGGATCATCTAGTAAAGTATTGGAATGACTTGAAAAGTGCCTTTAGGAAGAGGCACATCCCCTCCTAATATGAAAGGGAGCTTATGGACAAGCTCCAAAGGCTTAGACAAGGGAGTATGAGTGTTGAAGAGTATAGGCAACAAATGGAACTTCACCTTTTGAGAGCTGGGCTTAGGGAGGAGGAAAGAACAAGTATTGCTAGGTTCCTTAGTGGGATTAATATGGAAGTGAGGGACAAGGTTGAACTCCTTCCATATAGGTACCTAGATGACATAGTCCAACTTTGCATAAGGGTAGAGCAACAACTTAAAAGGAAGCCAACTTCAAAATCTTATGGCTCTCACTCTTATCCAAAAAAAGACCAATTTCAAGGCATCTTAGGAGCTGCACCTTCTAAGCCCAAAGATGATAAGGGGAAGACAATAGAAAAGCAACCCCCTAAGGCTAGTATGTAAGAGAAGACTAGCTCCATAAAGTGCTTTAAATATCTTGGAAGAGGACACATTGTTTCTTAATGCCCCACCAAGAAAACCATGATTATGAGAGGCCAAGACATTTATAGTAGCCAAGATGAGGTTACTACTTCACCTTCCTTTAGTGAAAGTGAAGAAGCAAAAGGGGAAGAATCTAGTGAAGAATTCTACCCCCAAGAAGAAGGAGACATTTTAATGGTCAGAAGGCTTTTAGGAGGCCAATCTTGTGACTTGACCCAATCTGAAAAAGAGAATATTTTTCACACAAAGTGTAAAATTTTTTATAACACATGCTCTCTTATTGTAGATAGTGGCTCATCTATAATGGCCTAACTAATGAGATAACCCTCATCCACCTTGGAACAAAGTTTGTGTTGCATCCTCAAACACCTTCACGGGTGGCCAAAGATCAACTAACTATGAAAGATAAGAGGGATGAGGAAGAAAACTAGAAAAACAAAAGAAAAAGAAGGATAGTAAGGCCTTGTCTTCAAAGGCCAAGGGGAAGGAAAAAGAGGAAAACGATTCCTCCAAGAAGATTGTTAAGAAGGAAAACCATTTTGCAACAAAAGGTGATATCAAAAGAGTACTCCTTCTTAAACAATCCTTCTACCTTCTCTTATCAAGGGAAACATCCCTTAGCACTGCCATATCTCTTGAGCTTGAGGTTATTCCTCAAGTAAAGGAGTTGTTGGATGAGGGTTTGGTTCATAAGAGCTTAAATCCTTGTGCTTTGTTGGTACCCAAAATAGGTATTATGAGGCACCAAATCCCTATGATAGGTGGTATGATGAATGTGTTGAGTGGTGCAATCCTCTTTTGTAAAATCACCCATGCATCCAACATCTTCATGATTCACATACTTAAGGACTCATTAGGTAGGTTTGTTCTTATTTTTAGTTTCAATACAAACTTAGGTGTCCATATGGGACACCTTAGGTTTGTCGTACTTTTTTGTAGGAATAATCAACATTAAGATACAGAAAAAAGGTATGTTTTATTGCATTACATTCCTTAATTATTTAAATAAAGACCAAGGGGTTCTCGTGGACCCTAAGAGAATAAAGGTCATTCCTGGGTGGCCCACTCCACCAATTATAAGGAAAATTTCGTGTTTCCATGACTTAACAAACTTTTACAAAAGGTTTGTCCCATATTTTTCTATACTTGTATTACCACTCATTGAGTTGGTGAGGTACCATGTTCCCTAATGGGAGGATGCCCAGGAAAGGGGTTTTCAGACCTTACCTTACTCCAACATACCAAACACCAATAATATATATGTTTTTATTCTTTTTACAGGTGTTGAGGAAAGAAGCCCATAGCTTCAAGAACCTCTGGATTTGAGGTCAAATCCTTTTCAAGGGGGAGGGAATGATGCAATCGTACCCCTAAAGGGCATTAGATAGAAGACTCCAAGAAGATTGGGCCAGAGATGCAAGAGAAGGCCCTAGGGTTCTCATGAGCTTTAGGGTAGATTTTGGGCCTAGGGGCTAAGTATGAGCCCACTTATCTTTGTACATATTAGATTAAGGTTTCATTATTTTTGGGCCTTGTATTGAAGGCTCCATACTGTAGGGAGGGTACCCTAGTAATGTAGGATTTTTTAGTCCTTGTATTTTAGGGCACCTAGACTAGTTTTTATATTTGAGGTAGTTTTGTAATTTCATATGCATTAAGTGCACTATTTGAAGTGTCTGTTGGGAGATAAATTTAATTGAATTGGGAGAAGCCCAATCCAATTAAATTTTGGACCATCTTAAGGGGGAGGTGAGCATTTTCTTGCTACACCCTATTGCCACTTCATATAGTCACACTTTGTGCATATCCTTCATGGTTTACATGCCTCAAGACACCTAAGCACACTTAGTGGAGAATCTCGGACTTGATCTTGGATTAGTGGGCTGAACCATAGCTAAAATTCACTAATCATAATTAGTGAAATTTTGGCTGCACAAATTCAATTTCAAATCAAGTGGAATTTTAATAGAAATTCAAATTTCCCTCCAATTTTGTGTGACACTTAGGCTATAAATAGAGGCCATGTGTGTGCATTTTTTCAACTTTGATATTTTGAGAATTACACTTCAAATTTCAGACCTCATTTGAGGCATAAAATTTTATGTTCCTTCTCTCCCTCTCCCTCCATTCATCTTCTCCTATCTTCAAGCTCTTAACCTTGGCTTCCTATGGTGGTGATCTTCTTTTTGACTCATCTTCTCCTTGAAGTGACGTCTCCAACCATCTTTCTTCCTTCTCCATTCCGCTGTCATTGAATGTGACATCCTGGAATTTCTACTCAGAATTTTGTAAGTATTACATTTAAATAATTATATATATATATATTTTTCAGTGTGTATATATATATATATATATATATATATATATATATATATATATATATATATATATATATATATATATATATATATGTTCTTGCTAGAAGTATGTACATTGGGGGAGAAATACGCGGGTTAGACTAATTAACGAAGAGTAACCCATAACTGGATGGTTATAGATTAATTCGCAATTAATTAGTCTAAAAATTATCGTTTTGCGCGCAACTTATAAGTAAACAAAACCAACCTCTGAACCACACTCAGGGTCTCATTTTGAGCGTTTTGATATATATATATATATATATATATATATATATATATATATATATATATATATATATATTGCCTACCTTTGAAAACGAGCTCCGACGGGTACAGAGAAACGCGAAGAACTGGAACTAGAGAGGTGGTACACAAACCGAGGAAGGATTTTAGCATCCAAAAAGGTCCAGTTTTTTCTTCTTTATGGCTGAGTATGAGGTCAAATCAAAGGAAAAGGTGAGCCATTTTTGCTCCAATTAAAATAGGACATGTGGAATTGCTTTTGAAAAGAAAATGAAAAAGAAAAGAAAAATCTTTTTTTTTATAAAAAGCCAAATCTTCTCTCTCCTTCTCCAGAAACTTCCAGCAGAGCCCTTCTTTCTCCCTCCACGTTGCTTTTTCTTCCTCTTCTTCTCCACCATTGTTGTCTCTTTTGAAGCTCCAAATTCCTCTTCATTTCCACACCAAATTGCAAGGAAAAGCTGTTTGTGGAGCCTAGGAGCCTACCTCTACCTCGTGGGACCTTCAATTTCAGGTAAGGGTGGACTTCTCACTTGAAATCTGTGGGTGTTGGGTTTTTGGGTGCTATAATGGGTAGTTCTACTAGGTTATTGCTTTAGGGTAGTTGTTTGTGAAGGAAATTGTTGTAATTATGCTAAACTTGACATGTTTGATGTAAGCAAAACTACCCATGTTGATTTAGGGTTTAATAATGATGCTTTGAGATATATGTATGCTTAAAATGTAGATAGAAAACTGGTAGAGAGGATGGGGAGAGTTAACTTAGAGTTAAATGTGAGAATGGTAGTGTTGTAGGTGGAAAAGTGTGAGATTTTGAGGGTTAGAAAGCCAAATTTGGGGTTAGTGGAAATTTGAGTCTAAAGTGAGTTGATTCTAGTTTAGAATGGCAATTAGGACTTGTAGGAAAGCTTGGTTAGAGCAAATGAGGAAAATGAGTGGCAAATGTGAAAGAAAAGAGCCATTTATAGTGTAAATTGAGTGTTGAGAGGTCAAATTTTGAATAGGTGGAGATTTTACCTTAAAATCAGTTTGAGCAAGTCTAATTCAATGTTATAGACTTGATGAAGATGAGAGTTTACCCCAAAATCACCTAATTTTCATTTTCACCTTTCAAACCATGAAAATTCACTAAATTTGGTGGGTTTTGGATACCTATGTTTTGCTTTACCTTGGTTTGAAGTTTGTTTTTGACTTGAACATGATTCATACATGGTTTAGGACTTGTAGGATCCAATTTTAGTGGAATTGGATGTATGTAAGCTAGATTTCGAAAATCTGCAAAATTATGCAGAAAAAGCTGTCCAATTGTGCACCAAATCTGCCAATTATGCAGAAAAAAATGGTTGTGCAGTGTTGATTTCTACTGTCACGGGAAAGGTAGTATATCTCGCGTTCTAGACATTCTGTAGCAGATCCCAACGGTCAAAACTTAGATTTCTGTATTAGGAACCCTCAGTTAAATTTTCAAGACGATCCAATGGTTAACGAATCAGAACAAAGAGGATGTTACTGAGGTATGTGGGTAGGAAAACTCTGTGGAATTTGAATGAATCTTGTGTAAAGATTTCTGCCTCCACTCTGTTTTTTTTTTGGTAGTTTCATGACAAATGAAAAGGTGGGTAACTGGGGATGGTGACCCGGTGATGAGGCAGAAATCTTTACACAAGATTCATTCAAATTCCACAGAGTTTTCCAACCCACATAGAGGGGTTGATGGGGACCCGGTGATGAGAGGAATGAGGAGAAGGCTACGTACGTGTATGTGAGCTAAATTTAAAGGTGGGTAACTGGGGATGGTGTGCTTATGCCTGGGCTTGTGGAAATGGGATGTTTGTTTTGCGCCATCGCCTGATCGCCACCTTGTACCACATATGACGGGTGCCCCATAACCCAATAAGCTCGGTGTGAGAATGCGTGGAAGAGTCAGTCTTCCGACATTTATTAGTTGACCACAGAGTGGTACCTAAGGATATGTCGCGGGGGTCAGGAGACCTTGGGGACGTCAGGTGGGGTGCTATTGCCCAAAACCAAGCTTGACCAATCCCGACCCAACCCAGGCATAGTCAGTCAGTGAGAACCTGTGATGTACCTAAGTAGGCGAGCTCCTGGCAGTCAACCAATAAAAGAACAAAAGTCCATGAAGCAAGGAGGCTTGTGTGGCGGCTGGCCAGCTATCTATCTTGGGTTGTATCTGACAAATTCCCTCTGGTAATCGATTACCATTCATGTGTAATCGATTACAGGGTTTAAAAATTGAAACAGGACGTTCAGTAGCCTCTGGTAATCGATTACCAATTGTGTGTAATCGATTACACAGTGTTATCTGCTACTGTTAATCGATTACATAGTGCTATCTGCTACTGGTAATTGACTATCATTTATGTGTAATCGATTGCACAGTGTAACTTTTAGGTTCCAATGTGCAAAGGCTGTGGAAATTCATTTTTGGGCACTGGTAATCGATCACTTACTTTGGTAATCGATTACCAGAGAGGAAAGCTTTTGAAAAAGGCATTTTGACTGTGCGTAGCTGTTATGGGACGCATTGTATTGTTACCTGAGTAGTTAGATTTCTTGTGAAAGAGTCTACCCTCCTTCTTTTATCACTTGCAGATCGCGATGGCAGTGCAGTTGATCCATGATCGCGTTGTGATGGAGTGCCTAGAGGGTGTTTGGGAGACCCTCAAAGGCAATGAGAGGTGCCGATTTCGTGCCACAATTCGACTCACTGCTACTTCGCTAGTACATCCGGAGCAACTCGCACGCACACTTTAGCAGCCTGTGGAGTGGATACTACCTACACCTACTCCATATCGACTAGTTGAGCCTGTTCAATTGATAGAGGTGTCATCATCTGAAGAGGATCTTGAAGAGGACCCAAAGGAGCTACCTCCTGAACTTGCTATGGATGCCCCTGACTTACCAGAGGATGATGAGGACCCGCTTTCTGATGTTGATTCTCCAGAGGATATTATGTCAGCGTCTGAGGCAGACTCTACAGAGGAGAGTGGCCCTGAAGGGACAGCGAATAGTGATGACTCTTCATCATAGCAGGCGGCTCCTTAGATTAGACGTATATACTTTTGTGGGTGGGTGTATCTAGTTCAGACTGCTAGGTTTACTCTTTTGATTTTTTGAGTGGGTAGACCACTTATATAGAAGTTTTTGATGATTGTATATATTGCGGCTGAAGCCACTGTAGTTGTTACCTTTGCTCTGGATGTCACTGTGCTATTTTGCAAACTCCCATATTTTGGACAGTTGTTGATGATGGAAACAATTATGTTTTATCTTGTTATTTGAAAAAGAAATGTTAATGAACTTTATTTGAAAAGAGTTTACCGACCGCACCTTATTATTTCTCACGTGACGACCTAAAATGATGGCTGGTATATTTTTGAAAGAGAAAAATAGTTTGGAGGTTATGAGTGATCAGAAAGAAATGAATCCGAATAGAGTTGTGAACTGGCCATTCAAGACTATATAGTGATAATTTTCCTTTTGAAATTAATTACCGTGAAATGAATAACAGTGCGAAAAAAAAGAGAAAAAAAATTTCCCATGGTTTTTGCTATTTAATTTATTACTATTAAACCAGTCATTATTTAGGGACGCCACATTGAACATCAAGAAGCAAAGGACTCCATTGATGAAGAAGATCCAAGGCCTACAAGCTCCACATGGAGCTTCATCAATACGTTTGTCCCTAACATTTTCTACTGCCAACTATGATTCTTTATTTTCTTAAAATGTTACCTTATCTTTTGCATATGACATTCTAATTGATGAACCTGTAGTGTTTTCATCCCCTCAAAAAATCGATATTGACAAGAGAGTTACATTTATACTGTTTTATTATGTACCAAAAGTATTTTATGATTTTATCATTAGAATAATGAATGTTTTCCTTGCAAATAAAGGGAAAGGAACAAATAGACATATTACTTGAAAAAGCAAGCATAGACTTGAAACCAAATGCTATAACAGCTAAGGAAATTAAGGCTAAATACAGAAAGACGGGCACAAGGGTACATCTATATTGTTATTTTTCTATCTAACCATGTCTTGCCATTCTTTTACTAGATATCTATTTTAATTTTATTACACATATATTAGTGTAATTCTTTTGAGGATATTAGTGTAATTTTTTATTGTGTACAACATATAATTTTTTATATTATAATTATAATAAACTTCAATAAGTTGCATGTTGCATAATGCATTCATAGGTAAATTGCGATTTTTTAAAATCACGAATAAAATGTGAAAAATATCAATATTTTTTCTCTAAACTAAATGCTAACAATACAAATAGCATAACTATTTTTAATTTTCTCTTTCTAGTGGATAAAAAAACGAGAGAAAGAGAAGAGTATAAATACACCAAAGAATTTGTAATATACTTCCATTTTATGCTTGTGCAATGTGCACTGTGCTAGAAAAGGTAATTAAGCACAAATACTCATGGTAAGCCCTGTTCAAACTTCAAAACCTATTTGTCACTTAGTTACCATCTTACCAATCTAAGCTTAACCATGCATTTTGGTTCTTGCAATCCAACCATATGGTTCTTCGCACTGCTTATTTTGCTTATTCTTTGTAAGGATATGTTTACTGCATGGTTCTTGTTGCAAATCTAGTATTTTATTTCTCAGGGATGGCATCATGAGATGAGATTTAAAGGTTTTGAGTAGCATTTTTAATTATAAGATATGCTTATTAATAGTTATGGACTTATGGAAGTAACCTCTGTGTACCTAAGTACCAAAGAAATTTGATCATTGATTCTCTTACTATGTGCAGGGTATTTGCTTTGATGTGATGGACATCAACAACTCTCTGCTATCTCATGATGTTGGTTTGTTGGATGAGCATGTTGAAAAGAAGGTCTGGTAAATTATTCAATTTGAATGGTTATTTGCTTTGAAATGTTTGAGTGAATCACTGAATTTCCATTTTCTAGCATTTTTTCTTCCATGTGACACCTTCCTTTTCAACATATGCATTTTCACAAGCACGCGTGCGTGGATATGTTAAAGATGATAGCTTCCCTAGATCATTCTATTCACTAAACATAATGTTTTTTGGTAGGCATCTAGTTAATCAACTCTTAATTTTAAAAAGCTTTTGCCAAAGGTTTTCCTTTTCATGTTTTTTCCTGCATTTGATTTTTCAAGTTTAGAGAGTTTGATTTTTGCTTCTCTTTTAGTTATTTGGCTTCTCTGTTAGGTTAACTGAACATTAGTAGAAAATGGTGTTACCATATCAACCAAGCTCATCAAGTAAGGGTCTTATATTTATTTATTTTAAAATCTTGTGAACAATTATAGATGCCCAAATCAGAACTGGTTTCATATATAGCTTTGTCATGTTACAATCTTGCTAAATAGCTAGAATCAATTCATGAATCTATGGATAAATATGGCATTTAAGCAATTAATTCATTCTTGGAGTGCAAAAAGGTGAATTTACTTTTTCTCATTCTCTTTCATCTATTTTTCTTTAATTGTTCTTAACGAGCATGTACCTTGTAGAAGCAAGCTTCATGATGATGAATCAAGTATGATTCAAGTAGTTTTGATGATGACAAAAAGAAGCCCAAAAGAATGATGTCAAAATTGAGTCAACAAGTTCAAGATCAAGATTAAAGAAAAGATATCAAGAAGGATAAAGATTCAAGAGAAGATGAATTCAAGATTCAAGAGAAGATGAATTCAAGATTCAAGAGAAGAAACCAAAAAGCAACAAGTCAAGACTTCACAAGGGAAGTATTGAAAAAGATTTTTGAAAAACCAAACATAGCACAGTTTTGTTTTAAAAGAAAAGTTTTTCCAAATTTTTCTAAGTTACCAGAGTATTTACTCTCTGGTAATCGATTACCAATTACCTGTAATCGATTACCAGTGGTAAAGTTTGATTTCAAAAGCTTTTAACTGAATTTGCAACATTCCAAATGTTTTTTAAATGGTGTAATCGATTAAAATATATTGGTAATCGATTACCAATGTATCTGAATGTTGAAATTCAAATTCAATTGTGAAGAGTCACATCTTTTCATAAAATGCTTTGTGTAATCGATTACATGGTTATGGTAATCGATTACCAGTGACAAGTTTTGAATAAAAAGTCAAGAGATGTAACTCTTCCAATGGTTTTCTCAAGATTTTCTCAAGGTTATAACTCTTCCAATGGTTTTCTTGACCAGACATGAAAAGTCTATAAAAAGCAAGACCTTGACTTGCATAAGATAGTTTTTACAACTTTTAGAACTTCTTTTAACAACTTTTGAGAAACCTTGAAACCTTTCCTACTCATCTTTCTTCTTCTTCTTCCTTTGCCAAAAAGCTTTCTAAGTTTTCTATTTTCCAAACCTTGTTCTTTTGCAGAAAACAAAAGTGTGCTATATTTTTTCATTCTCTTCTCCCTTTGCCAAAAAGAATTCAACAAGGACTAATCGCTTGAATTCTTTTTGTGTCTCTCTTCTCCCTTTTCCAAAAGAACAAAGGACTAACCGCCTGAATTCTTTTGTGTCTCCCTTCTTCCTTTTCAAAGAATTCAAAAGGACATAGTCTGAGAATTCTTTTGATTGTTCCCTTTCCCTTAAACAAAATACTTCAAAGGACTAACTGCCTGAGATATCTTTTGTTTCCCTTTTACAAAGATTCAAAGGTCTAACCGCCTGAGAACTTTGTCTTAATACATTGGAGGGTACATCCTTTGTGGTACAAGTAGAGGGTACATCTACTTGGGTTGTTGTAACTGAGAACAAGAGAGGGTACATCTCTTGTGGATCAGTTCAAGTAGAGGGTACATCCACTTGGTTGTTCAAAGAGAACAAGGGAGGGTACATCCCTTGTGGATCTTTGCTTGTAAAGGTTTTTACAAGGTTGAAAGAAATCTCAAGGACCGTAAGTTGCTTAGGGACTAGATGTAGGCACGGATTGTTGCCGAACCAATATAAAATTCTTGTGTTTGTCTTCTTCTTCCTTACACTTTTAATTTCCGCTGTGCACTTTAATTATCGCTTTTACTTTTGGTTAAGTTTCTTTTTCTATTCTTTACTTTCTTAACTTAGTAGTAAAAGCCTAATTAAATCTAGTAACATTAAGAAGGATAGTTTTTTAATTAGTCAAGGCACATTAATAATTAATTCAACCCCCCTTCTAAATTATTTCGAGGCCACTTGATCCAACATACCTTTCTCAATGCTTTTAAAAATTCCTAAATTCAATGCTTAGTTCTCAACTTAAGGTGATCCCAGTACTATCTTAATTGTTTTTGTCTGTGAACTATCTAGATTTTATTATGTAATCTCATTTATTTTGATATTTCCTGTGGTATATTAAATTATAATTATGACTTCACTAAGTTCATTGCTAGCTTATTTAAATTTCTAAAGATATATATATATATATATATATAGCCTGATGGGGAAGTAGGAATAGTATCCGTAAGGGCATACGTTTACTTAGTTCATAGATCTGGACGATGTACAGTTATTTTAATTTAAACAGTATATGTTTGAACAGTATTCTCTGGAAATACAACAGTCAGATATTTTAATTGAATGATACTGTAATAGTAAGTCCCGTGGATGAAAAGGGCAGTAAGGCTAAGGTGTATTGTTCAAATAAAATATTGAGACATAATATACTGGTGGCTATAGGGATATGTTCAAACTATATTGCTCGTAAAAAAAAGAGTTTTTCTTAAAAATTTATCCAGATCCAAGAAACTTAGTTACATATATGCTTACGAGTGCATTTTTATGGAACCATATGATGGCAATGATATTACAAGATATATCTAATATGTCTCACCTTTTATGATCTTTTTCTCGCATTTCTTTTAGATCAAACTCGTCTTCATCCACTTCGTCAATGAATTCACACAAAACCAATAATTTACTTAATGAACAAGATAACCAGACCCACGAGGTCGCCCCAAAACACAATCTCTTCGATGAGGAAGTCCGATTCAAAGACATAAATCAAAATATGGATGACTGGAACATCCCAAAAATCCCTCAGGATATGCTGTACATTCCTGAAACAATTAAAGATAAACATAATTTTGATTATATAATCAAAATGGTAGAAAATAATATTCCTCTAGGATAAGATATAGGGGAAGAATTTCATCTGCTCTCAAAAAATTCAATTTATGAACATAGCCGTAAGTACAAGTATTTACATATCGGTTGTGTCGAAGTAGCTATCAAGCCCCTAATTGATTTAGGCATAGATGCTGCAGTTTTAATGTGCCTTAGAGATATTAGGCATAACAAGTTTGAAGATTCTTTAATTGGAACAGTAGAAACAAGCTTAGGACAAGGTCCAGTATACTTCAACTATTATCCAAACAAAACGGTGAGTCTGATTGACAGAAACATTCTTGACTCTCTATTTTTAAATATCCACTTTCATGGCCTTGACATTAAAGAAGGATCAATTCCAGCAGCTTTGATCTATAGGATTCAGTACAAAGTAATGAATACTTGTGCATCTAGAGTCCTGTTAAAACCTCAAAGAGGAGAAACAACTTTGTTTATCACTGATATGACAAAGGCTAACATTTCTCTCCCGAGAAAAATAAAATGGGATGAAGTAACTCTTCCCGAAAGATGGGTCATGGATAAGGCCACACCATCTATTCCCTGACCCGCTCCAACCATAGAGCAAATTAAGCAAGATAACTCCGGTAAGGTAGAAATAACCTTCAATAACAAAAATTCTTTTTCATCAAGAATAGAAGCCTCTAGGTCTGAATATGAGTCAGCCAGAAGGTCTTTTTCAGTTAGAACCCATTCAATTCTAGTAGGATTAACCAGATCTAAGTCACACAACCAGTTCCCTACTGTAAACCTCCAAGGATTAGATACTACTTCTAGCATACCTAGAACAACTTACAACCAAGAACAGGAGGACAACCAAAAGTCGATCCAATCCCCAACTTATTCTTCTATGGAACCTTATGATGTTATCTGACAACTTTAGCATTGATAAGGAAACCCTTAGGAAAAACTTTTACTTTCTCGAGAATGAACTCCAAAGGAGATGGTTTTTCCAACATTACAAGGGTGCAAACAGAAAACAGATCCAAGACAAGTTCTATGAATTTGTTGAAAGAGTCAAAATTAATGTCCTTTTCTTTGATTGGTTCCATGCTTATACCATCAGAAAAGATATAGATTACCCATGGAAGCAAGACATCATAGGTGATCGAACAACAAATGTCATAACAAACTGGCAAATGAAAGATGGTGAGTTAATCCAATCGGAATTACCTCCCGCAACACAATATCAACTACCAAATGTCAAAGATAGTAACAATAAGCCTGCCATGGCAGTTCCATTCAAAACCAAAGATGTCAATGAGGAAGTAACCTCCAAAGACATTAAAAGCCTAATGGAACAGGCAAATTACACCAACAAATATTTACAAGTTTTAGGAGAAACCATTAAAACTAAGGTCGTTCCTAAACAAAAATCAGTTGAGGAAGCTTCGCTGAGCATTCCCATTGAAAAATCATTGTTCAAACCTTTCAAAGTTAGTGATAAAGCTAAACGGAAAATTAGGGAACTTAGAAAAACTAAATCTTTAATTGAAGGAGTAGGAGACAACCATAGTGAATTACTAAACAAAATTGGTAGTTTACTTAAGGTCATTCCAGAAACTCCCCAAACTTCGAAAAATACTTCCAAAATGGTAATAAGAAGTATCTCAAAATTAATTAATGTTATTAATGAAGATAGTGACCAAAACTCAGAAAATGCAACTGAGATAGGATCAATATCAAGAAAAAATATAAATCCAATTAATTCCAAACACTGGAAAACACCCTCTAAATTATATTATCAACGTCCAACTGCCCCTGACCTTCTATTAGAAGAAAGAGGTGAAAACAATTATAAGAGTTTTAGTGCAAACAACATCTATGAATGGAACATAGATGCACAAATGGAGTATAACATCATGAATACACTCCAAGATATGACCATGGTAGCTACAACCTACCAAACATCCCATGAGTGTTCGGAAGAAACCATTATAGATATTTTAGTGGCAGGATTTTCCGGACAATTAAAAGGTTGGTGGGATAATTATATCACGAATGAAGAAAAACCAAAAATTTACGGCACAGTTAAGATAGATCTCAATGGAAAAGTCATTACTAATGATAAAGATAAAGAGATTCCTGACGCTGTTAATACATTAATTTTTACAATAGCCCAACATTTCATTGGAGACCCATCTCTGTGGAAAGATAGGTCTGTAGAATTATTATCAAACCTTAAGTGTAGAACCTTAGCAGACTTTAGGTTGTACAGGGATACTTTCCTAACTAGGGTTTATACTAGAGAAGATAGTCAACAACCTTTTTGGAAAGAAAAATTTCTAGTCGGTCTTCCAAGATCATTAGGAGACAAGGTTAGAGATAAAATCCGTAGTCAATCAGCTAATGGAGACATCCCATATGAAAGCTTAAGTTACGGTCAATTAATTTCTTATGTCCAAAAGGTAGCCTTAAAAATTTGTCAGGATGACAAAATTCAGAGGCAATTAGCCAAAGAAAAACAAAGAAAGATTTAGGTTCTTTATGCAAACAATTTGGCCTACCGGCATGTCCAAAACAAAAGAAAAAACAAACCTCTAAGAGAGAAATCCATGAAAGTAAACTGGTCAATAAAAGGAGATTTCCAAGGAGATACTCACACAAACCCTCAACCAGTAAAGAAATGGAAAATCCTAGACAAAAAATAAAATAAAAAATAACATGCTACAATTGTGGAAAACAAGGCCACATTAGTAAGTATTGTAGACTAAAGAAGAAGTTGAGAAACCTTAACTTAGAACCAGCTATTGAAGAGCAAATAAACAATTTGCTTATAGAAACCTCGGAGGAAGAAACAGAAACTTCATCCTCCGTGCTCTCCGATGAAAATCTAAACATAATCCAACAAGATGACCAACTATCATCAACAAATGATGATGGACAAATCAATACTTTAATAAGAGAACAAGATCTCTTGTTTGAGGCAATCAATTCTATACCCGACCCCCAGGAAAAGAAGGTTTTTCTGGAAAAACTCAAGAAAACATTAGAAGTAAAACCTAAACGAAAGGATTTTATTACAAACAATAAATTTGATGTAAGTAACATATTCAAAAGATTAGAAAACTTTTCGGCCAAGCCAACAACAATCCAAGATCTCCAAACAGAGATAAACAATCTAAAAAGGGAAGTGAGAGAACTTCGCCAACAACAAGAAATTCATCAGATCATTCTTTCTCAACTTGAGGAAGATAGTGATTCTGAAAGCGTCAACTACAATGAAGAAAACTAACCAGAAAATCTAGAAGATGATATGTTTATGGGATTAATTAACAAAATTAAAATCCAAAAATTTTACATAAACATAAAAATAATTATTAATGATTTCGTTTTAGATACGATGGCTCTATTTGACACAGGGGCTGATTCAAACTGTATTTTAGAAGGATTAATTCCTAAGAAATTCTTTGAAAAAACCTCAGAAAAACTCAGTACAACAAATGGATCTAAATTAAAGATCAATTACAAACTATCTAATGCAATCATTGAAAATCAAGGTCTTAGGATTAACACAAACTTTCTTCTAGTAAAAAACCTTAAGAACGAAGTCATCCTAGGAACCCCCTTTATTAGAGCCCTATTTCCCATTCAAATATCTAATGAAGGAATAACTACAAATTATTTAGGAAGGGAACCATTATTGGATGTTTTTACAATTCCTTTGAAAAACCCTTGAAAAGAAGACGTTGTAAAAGTTGCTTTTATAAAATAGAAAAGAAGAAGTATCTTTTAATAACATTCAAATACAATTGGGAAAACCCCAAATAAAATAGAAAATTCAATCCTGGCTAACCCATATCGAATCAACTGTCTGTTTTGACTTGCCACATGCATTTTGGGATAGAAAGAAACATATTGTCGATCTCCCTTATGAGAAAGACTTTAGGGAAAAACAAATTCCCACAAAAGCCAGGCCGATTCAAATGAATGAAGAACTCCTTCAATATTGTTAAAAGGAAATTAAGGATTTGCTCGATAAAGGCTTAATCCGGAAAAGCAAAAGCCCCTGGTCTTGTGCAGCTTTTTATGTCAATAAACAATCTGAACTTGAGCGTGGAACACCCCGCCTAGTCATAAACTACAAATCATTGAATCAAGCATTACAATGGATTAGGTATCCCATTCCAAACAAAAAAGATTTACTTAACAGATTAAATTCTGCAAAAATATTTTCAAAATTTGATATGAAATTTGGATTCTGGCAAATCCAAATCCAAGAATCAGATAGGTACAAAACAACGTTTAATGTACCTTTTGGGAAATATGAATGGAATGTAATGTCGTTTGGATTGAAGAATGCCCCTTCTGAATTTCAAAAAATTATGAATGACATCTTCAATCCTTACTCAAAGTTTATCATTGTCTACATAGATGATGTCCTGATTTTCTCACAAAATATTGATCAACATTTTAAACATATACAAACTTTTATCAATATCATAAGACAAAATGGACTAGCAGTCTCTAAATCAAAAATCAATCTTTTCCAAACCCGAATTTGATTCCTTGGTCATAACATATATCAAGGTACAATCATTCAAATAGAAAGATCAATAGAATTTGCTAACCAATTCCCCAACCAAATCTTAGACAAAACCCAGTTACAAAGATTTCTAGGTTGTCTAAATTATGTAAGAGAATTTGTTCCCTACTTAAACAATATTGTCAAACCATTACATGATAGACTGAAGAAAAATTCGCCTCCTTGGTCTGATTTCCATACCCAAATAGTTAAATAAATCAAGCTCAAAGTCCAATCTATAAAATATTTGTATCTTCCCATTCCGTAGGCATTTAAAATTGTCGAAACCGATGCATCAGACATAGGTTATGGTGGCATCCTCAAAAATATTCAACTGTTAAAAAAGAGGTTTTAGCAATTGTTTTGTGCATTTCCAAATTTCAATCTAATTTACTAAATCAAAAAGTTTTAATAAGGGTTGATTGCAAGTCAGCCAAAGACATTCTTCAAAAAGATGTTAAAAATCTTGCATCAAAACAAATTTTTGCCAGATGGCAAGCAATCTTGAGTGTCTTTGATTTTGAAATAGAATACATCAAGGGCACCTCAAATTCTCTACCTGACTACCTCACGCGTGAATTTTTATAGAAAAATACTGATGCCTCCTAAGGTGTCAAGCTCCTCCGGGAGAGGAGGAAGATCAAGTAGTAAAGGAAAAGAGGTTCTTTTAGCTCTACCAGAGCCAATAATCAAGAAGACAACTTCATCATCCTCTGGGTCACCTACCCAGACTGGGTCATCAACCCAAAAAACAAAAATTGAAGGGTCATTGACCCAAATAGCTACCATTAAACCTGAGTCATCCACTTAGGACTCCCCCAAACCAATAACAGCAAAACAGACCGTGGCTGACTACGCCTGGTCAATTCAAACCCTTCAGGCCTTGGAAGACATAGGCCAAGTCAAAATCCCAAAATTAGCCAAGAAAACCTGGGCAGAAATGGCCTCAAAATTAGACAATGATTCCAAAACAGATCTTCATAAACAAATCCAAAAGACCAAACAAACCAAGACAGTTTGTAACCCAAAAGAAAAATGAATGTTGGCTCAACAAGATCCAACACCAAAACCCACCAACTATATTCCAAAAAATAAAATTTTCAATGTCCTCCAAATGGTACCAGAATATTGGGACAAAAATCCCTTCAAAGCAACTGGCAAAGTCTTCCCCCAAGGATTCCATTATAGGCCAACAGCCCTCAATAAAACCAGAAAGTTCTATGAATTTATTCTAGTGGGTACAAATTCAGTATCCATCAAGCATTTCAAAGATTCAAAAGACCCAACCTTAAATACCCACTCCACAATCCAAATTCTAAAAGTAATGCAGCCCCGACATTACGGGACTAATCTTAACCAACCCAAAAAGTTTTCTGCACCATTTGACCCAGCAGGATACACTTATTGGGACTATATTGATGCCTGAACCAATGTGTTTTGGCATCAGAACAATAAATTCAAGCAGTTGTGGTTGATTTATTTCCAAAACAACACTGTATACAATTTTCCAAACCGGTTTCTCCAATGGTGGACTTATTTTGGTCCAATTTCACAAATCTTCCCAGAAGAAGTCCAACAAGGATTTCAACAGTTCAATAGATTGTTTAACAACCAGGAATCAAGAATTCCAGCCGATCTAATGTATTTTTTCAGCTTTGCTTTGTCATGGATCTTTTCATGGCAATACAAGTATGGGAAAACTGAAAACAACAAGCAATATCCACCTTTGTAGAAACATGCTTTTGTAAAATGTTGGACACAATTTCTCCAACCTGCTGATCCAGAAACATCATTATTTTTTAATCAGAAATCTCAGCTTGCGGCATTCTTGGCCAGTTCAAAATCTAAAGAAAGCCTTGCCCAGAACCTTAAGGAAGTTCTCCAGCTACTTCAACAAGAAGAAGAGGAAGAATCTTCAAAGAAGGGGGCCGGATCTTCAAAAGACGTTGATGACCAAGATGATGATCCTTTCTACCAGAATGAGGATGATTGTTTTTTCATCTCACTGGAAGATGATTAATTAGTTGTAATAAATAAATAATCATTGTAACTATTTAACCGGTAAAAAGAAATCATTGTTTAAGCTAATTATTGTAATAGTTCCGGTTGTTGTTACCGATACTGTAGAAACAATATTCCATACGTCTATTTAAGGAGTCCTCGTCTCTATTGTGAGGCACCCTTTTCAGACAGATAAAATTCTGAGCCCATCAAGAGGATAGAGGTGCTCTAAGAACAACTTTGTAAGCATTTGTCTCTGTTTTCAATAAAATGCAAGTTTCCCATTCATCTCTTTTCTCCCTCCTTGCCGATCCTGTGTGGCTCTGCCGCCGTTTCGGTTTCTCTTTTGCAAAAACCTGGGATTTGTAAGCCAGATTCCGGCGTGCCCTTGATATTTATTTTAAAAGAATAGATTTTGATTCATCATACTGCATTCTTACTTCCTATTAGTCTATCTGATCCCTTCCCGCTGGTATCTGATATATATATATATATAATTTTGATTGTGGGTCCTCATGTATTTATGATAATAACTAGCTAGTGAATCGACATTTTCTATTTATTCAGAGTGATTCTTATTTTGATGGGAGCTATTAAACCCCTCTGTTGTTTGAGAAGCTGGCAGAAATAAATCAGGAAGGGTCTCAGTGGACAGACTATGCAATAAGAAATGTTATCAATTATGTTTATCAAAATTTAGACAAGGTAGATTCATACATATCTTTTCTTGTAAGAGCTTCTTTATTATGTTATTTCATTAATTTTTGGAGACTATGGTTGTCTAAATTTTTAACTATATCATATAAGTACTGGATCAATTAAATTGTTCAAATAGTCAAACTATAAATGGACTCTGTTTGGGGTTCAAATATTATTAGCCAAACTGTATATATATAGTCGCATCACTAGCTAATTAAAATAGTGAAGGTAGTAGTCAAAATTTTGTGATAAAAGATTATTCACTACCCTGGAATGGAAAACCATATTTTGAGTAGTCAAAGCCTTCAAACTTTGGTTTGAGTAGAGACAGTGGTGTTGGTCCTTCAACGACACTAGTTTTACTAGTACACACACACACACACACATACACTGTATATATCCTTTTGTTTACTTAGATGTACTCTTTCTCTTGCACAAAGAGAGAGCAAAACTTCTTCAATTTTATTGGAAGAAGTTAATTTTTAATTTAAAAAAAAAACACATTCTAAGAAAATTATTTCAAAAATCGTCTTAGAATATTCTAGGATGGGTCTTTTGGGAAATTGTCTTAGAATCCTCAATATATTATTTTTTTAAAAAAAAAATATTCTAAGACGATTCTTTGATCTTTAGAGAACCGTCTTAGAATGATGACATTTAAAGATGGTTTTTAACTAAACATCGTCTTAGAATGATAGCATTCAAAGACGGTTTATAAAAAAAAGTCGTCTTTGAATGTTACCATTCTAAGATAGTTCTTAAAATAATCGTCTTAAAAGGGCACCCTTCTAAGACGGTTGTTAGCAAAAAATCGACTTAGAAGGACATGTTTTTCTAAGATAGGTTTTATGGAACCATCATAGAAAGTTGAGACTTTCTATGAAGTTGCCTACGAAGACGGTTAATAATCAACGTCGAATGTGTAAATTAACCGACATAGAAAGCACTTTTTTCAGTAGTGTCAGTTCACATAGATTATAATGCAAACCAATGTTAACTAAGATACGGTGACATTTTTGTAAATAAAGTGTTTTTGTTAACATCGGTTATTTTTATAACCTATGTTAACATCGGTTATTTGTTATCAATGTGTTTTTAATTTAAGAACCCCATTCTATTTCTCCCTTGTTACGAACAAAAATGTGGGGCTGTTTTGCTCAAACCCTTTTCTTTCTCTGTGTCCCTGACTCTTCATCTACTCCTCTTCCTCCAAAATGCTCCCTCTCCACCACATGCTAAACTCCATCTCGCTGCTTTCGCAACCCAGTCTCGTCCACCATCGAACCTCAACGCTGGATCATGCGCCTCATGATTCCTTCAACTATACTCCCCCGCCTTCTATGCCGCCTACACCACCGGTGGAATCCTCAGCTGTGGCCTCAATCACATGGTTGTCACTCCTCTTGACCTAGTCAAGTGTAATATGCTAGCCCTCTTTCTTTCTACCTCTCTCTATTACACACACACACACACACACACACACACACACACACACACACACACACACACACACACACACACACACATATATATCGATTCGTCTTAGTGTGATTAGATTGAGCTCTATTTTTGCTCGATGGTGTTGTGTTTGTTACTATTTTGCTTCATGACGCTTTAGACCTATGATTAAGTCATGGTTATCGCATCTTCATTAATTAGATCTACTATTCTTGGAAGCTATGTTTACTTAAAGGATCGTTAGCCTCATATTTCGTGATGTTTATAGGAAGGAGCAAAATAAAACCTTTCTCTTTGGTAAGCTAAGTCTTACTGTCACCAACCAAACCAAGAATCTCTTTTTCGTCAATTCATAAAAATAACATCTTTTGTTAATTCACTTTTCAGGGTTTGGGTTTGGATTGGTGGTTATTTCCATTTACGATTATTTCTTTAGATCCTCTCTTGACTCTTTATTGTTTATAAAATTGTGGGTTTGAATTTAATTTCTCTGGGTTTGTTGATTTTGTGGCAGTGATTAAGAGAATGGCTTCAAATCAGAAACTTCACACTTTCGAGGAGGTGGCAAAGCACAACTAGATCATGGATTGCTAGCTCGACATTTATGGCAAGGTCTATTTTTTTCTTTCTTTCTTCTCAAGAATTTTGATTTGCTTCAAATGATTAATTGTTTCTCTGATAGAAATATCAAAAAATTGAAAATGAAATCATAGGTTTTAGTATACATGCTTTTTTGGGGTTTAAGTAGATGCTTAATTTTCAATAATAACAATAATCTGTGTGAATATTTGGAGCATACATTATTTAGGAAAGCAATGAAACACCTACATATGCAGAGTTTATGAAAAGGAAACATAAATTAGTATGTACGATGGGTCATATGTGTGAGTACGGTGTGTGGTCCAATACATGTGTAAGTCATGGATCACAAGAACCTCAACAGAAGCCAAATTCATGTATATTTCACATGCCAGCCAGTCGTCCAATAGCTCCATCATTTTCCCACTAATTAAACATGTGCTTGTTGTTGCTGGCACCACCTTCAATTTAAGCCAAGCCTTTTCATTCAACATTTATATTTGAATGGACACCATATGTTTTCTGCTTGCAAAAGGTGATGATATTGTTCTATCAAGTTTAAAACATTTCATGTTAACTATTAGAATCAAAATTTGTTTTTATCATAACTTCCTTGAAGATATGTGTGATTGGATACATTTATGAGAAACTAAGGAGAAGGAATTCAAGAATGTGCCCGTGTTTATTTTGCTTTTGAAAAATGTGTCTAATTTTTTGTTTCATTATATATCTATGAAATAAGAATTTGCCTCTTAATAATGTGCCAGTTCGTTTAAATTAATTGAAATCATACGAACAAAATGCTTCTTACGCTAGACATTTCCAACTTATAAATTAACAGACAGGCCCATGCCCCTTAACTTTAATTTGGGAATGAAAAATGAAATTGACTTGTACAAATAATTAATTGTAAAGAAAGGTGATATTGTTATACAACTATTATATTCCATTCTTATGTATTAGTTATGTTCGCATTATAGGCACAAATACATCAAGCAAAATGTCATATTGATATATATATATATATATATATATATATATATATATATATATATATATATATATATATATATATATATAGCTATTAGTGTCTTAGGTTGTTTTACCAAGTTTACTTGTTCTAAATTTATTTCCATTTAAAACAAGTTGAAAACTCATGAGTACTTTTACTGTTTTGTATGTAGCAATCAAATTGAGTTCTTTTGTCATGAGTAGGAAAGTGAACTGGCATAAGGCCTTGGGCTGCTAGGGGATTCGAATAGCAAAGTAGTTTTCCAATTATGAGGATACTAATTATAGTTTCTTAAAATTTGACTTTGATTTAATCCATCACAACATTTATTGTGATCTTCATATAGTAGAGAAATATTTTGGTCAATCTAGTCCTGAAAATAAGATTTCACAAATATATACTTTTAAAAAAAAAACTAAATTAGATGGGAGGAAAAAATAAAAGTATCTACCTTTAAATAACATTCGGGTCAATCTGGTATCATTTTTTTTTTCTGTTTTGTGCAATTGGTTGTCTTTCTGAACTCCAGTATTGTTACACCTCTTAGTATAGACCTAGGAATTAGTTTCTAATCGCAAGCATTCAAGTTTAGCAAATTTAGGGCTTCCGGATTCTATCAGTTTTAGCACTATGTTTGTTATGTGGTTGTAGCTAAATGGTGAACTAAACTCCCCTTGGCATTTCTTATGGAGCCTTAGATTTAAGGATTTGTTGTTGCCTTTCAAAAATATATGTAGAAAACACAAACAAAATCCACTTAAGACCAATGCAATTAAGGTTGAACATATTTGATTATCAAACCTTTTCTATCAATCTATTACAATCACTACTAGAAAACGCAGATCAATGACGGTCCTTCACGACATTCCACGTTGGTTTTTGACCGTCATCATAGCCAACATCGTCAAATGTCACACCACATTCATTGGATTAATCAATATGCCAAATTTTAATAGAACGAAATGGTGACATAACAAAAATATATTAGTTCATTAAGAACTAAGGTAGCCTCACATAATGAAACTCAAGAGATATCAAAATTTTACTTTTCAAACACACACACACACACAAACACAAACAAATTAGCAATCAAATATAGAATTAGATACCCTCACTGAAACAATTATCTGATATTATTGTGGATAGTTAGCAATTTCAAGATAAAGGTACTTAAAATTCCAGATCTTTATGACAAAAAAAATATGCCAATGAAACCAAATTGAGAACAATACTGAAATTTAATGGTGAAATCATCCAAAACTGACAAAATTATGTTCAGTTGATAAAATAATATCAGCTGCAACTTATACCTAAGGTGAGAAGGATTCCTCAAAGAAATCTTACCCTAGATCTAGTTCTAATTGTAACCTTTATCTTTTCCTTCGTGTCATACCCTAATTTCGTCCGGGGACTATCGTTTGCTGATCTTTAGATCCTTGCTAGTCGACTTGCGATGTTAAAACCCCAGTTACAATGCGAAACAAATGATCATTCAATGTTTTGATCAAGGTTGCAAAAATACCCAAAGGGGAGGGCAAAAGGGTTATTTTAAGGCTTTTTCTGAACCCTGGCTCTGGCTCTCCTGGGCCACCAAATAACTTCATGGTGAAGTAACTAGCTTACCTGGGCGAGCAAGGTTGCTTCAGGATGAAGTAACAGTTCACCTGGGCGAGTTGTCATGACCCCAAATGCCTTGTTTTGCTATAAATAGGCATGGAGAGGGGTTGAGAGAGAAGTTATGAGGTCTAGAGGTGAAGGATTGGAGAGAAAGAAGTGAGAAGAAGAAGAAAGAAGAGAAAACGAAGCTGAAACATTGTCGAATCACGACCATGATCAACTTCTGCATCGTTCTTCATTCTTCATCCGGTTAGTGTTTTTCTTTAAGGATTTGAACATGATTCATGGACCCTTATGGGTCCTCTTTATTATTTTGTTCATCTTCATCTCCTTCTTCTATCATCGGTAATCATTTTGTGCCTGTAAAGCGAGTTTTAACTGATCAATAGTGCTGCAAGTTATCTTTAAAAAAGGGTTGAAGGTTAATAAGCAAAAACTAAGATATAACCAACTCATAACTAATTTCTTTTTACCAAATATCTCTTGAGATCATTTCAAGGTCCAACACCTTAAGATTCTCCCCGCTTTTCATCAAACATCATAAAAGATCATTTCAAGGTCCAATGCCTTAAACGACTCTCTCCGCTTTTCAAAGTTTAAAATATCATTTCAAGGTCCAACGCCTTAAACGACTTTTGTTTGTAATTAAAATAAATCTTTTAAAAAAACACAAAAATAATTTAACACAAACTTTCACACTATAAAGAACTACGTAGGTCTGAATTCCTCATCGCACCTGAGGATACGTAGGAGCAAGGGCAACACCCTTGTCGAACCCAAAAAATAAAAAAATATAAAAAAAGGGAAATACATAATTTTGAAGTCATGTTTTGCATACTTGATTAAAGGTTGTTGTCCCTTGTGACGGACGTGTGGGGTGCTAATACCTTCCCCGTGTGTAAACAACTCCCGAACCCTCATTTTCAAAATCTGCAGACCTTCGTCTTTTTGGTTTTTCTAACGTTTTCCTTGAATAATCGTTGGTGGCGACTTCGCTCGTTTTCTCCATTGAAGACAAACATTTTGTCCTTTTTGCACCCCCTGATGTGTCATTATTTTCTCCTATTTCTTAACCCTTTTTGTCACCATTTTAATTACTGATTAGCCTTAATTGTCAAATTAATTATGCAGTTTTATCATTTGGGCCTACTGGACTAATTTTGTGTTTTTAATTTAATTTCAGGAGAATTATAAGCAATTGGGCTTGAATCCGGAATTGGGTTTGGACTTGAAGAGAGCAGACAATTTTATTTTATCAAATCTTATCTTATCCAGATTTTATCTCATCTAGATTTTATTTCATCCAATCTTATCTTATCTTATCTAGATTTTATTTCATCCAATCTTATCTTATCTTGTCCAGATTTTATTTTATTTATGGGCTTGGACTTAAAACAGATTTGTAAGCTTTGGGGCTGAGAACCTATATAACAGCACCAGGGTTTTAGTTTTAAGAGTTTTTTTTCCTTTGGAGAGGAGAATAATTTTAGGTTTTGCAATTCCAATTTTTATTGTTCATGCGCACTATTCACGTAGCAATAAAATTCGTTTTCTGCTTCAATCTGCTATTTCGTTTTCTACTTATTAATGGAAGGCTAAGTCTCCAACATTGTTTTCTCTTGAGGATCAAGCACAACTCTCTTTGAGGTTTTGTTATTACTATTGAATTCTGATCAGTTTTTCCTCTTCACCAATTACTCTGTATTTGTTGCTATTAATCCATGCATGCTTAGTGCTTGATTAATTATCTTTGCGCTTAATTTATGTTCATATTTAATGATCAGTTTCGTTCATGATTAATTGGTGTATGTGTTGCTTAATCACATAATGACAGCCTTATGTTAATTTTCGCTTAGTAATTTAATTTAGGGTTGGATTAAGTGGTTGAACTGATTAGGGATAAATTCTCGTAACCTAGGATAAGAGACTTGCTTGTGAATCAAGGGGAAAAAACATGTTTTAATTTTGTTATTTTCAAATTCAAATTTGCTTGCTGTTTAATATACAAAAACAAACAACCCTCCCCCCCCCCCAATTCATTATTATTTTATTACTATCTGTTATGAACGTTTGGTTGACCATTGCTCGTTGGGAGACGACCTAGGATCACTTTCTAGATACTGCATTTTTAATGTTTATTTGATTCGGGTACGACCTCGATCACCCCCGTCAAAGGGTACGTTGTGACAGCTGGCAACTCTACTAGGGACTATTAGAGAGTTAGGTCATTCAATCAGTGTGCAATGTTTTATCATGAGTTCTTTATTTATTTTCCCTTTCCCCTTTTATCTTTTGTTTGTCCATATTTAGATATAACCTTTGCTATGTTGTTGTGTTTGGTGTGTGTTTGTCCATCGATTACATTCATAGTTAGAATTTTTTTTTCCTACACACACATGGCACCTTGTTTGGTGGCCGGCAAGTGCACCGGATCGCACAAGTAGTATAAAACGGTAACTGAATACTGAGTATCAAACTCTCGGGGGAACTTGTTTTACTTGGTAAAGCTGTGGTTCAATAAATAAGTGTCTTGGGATGAAAGTTTGGTGTGTGGTATGGACAAATATGTAAACTAAACTATTCAAAAGCAAATCACGTGAGTAGTGGTGTGTGAAGATAGATAGACAACGTGTTGGTCTTCCTACTGGGTGACTGATGTTATTAAGGATGTTCTCTACCTACCAATGTTCATGTGTTCTATGTTGTCTCCTGGACTACTAAACCCCGATGTCTCGTGCATGTTTAGTCTAATCCTAATCAAGCATCATCCTCATATGCCTCTTGTTGGACTAAACTTAACCAGAAACGCATTAAGGCATAACATAACAAAAACTAGGTTACCGTACCCCGATGTCTCGTGAAAATACAATAAGCTAGCCCTGCCCTATCAGGTTCTAAGGATCAAACCATTTCCCAATGTTGAGTGACCCTAACTAAGCATGCAGTTGCGTGATCAAGGCAAAGACACATTATAATTAAGTACTGATAGCACAGTGAACACATAAAACATCATTAGATAGATATGAAAATATTTACATCAAGTACCCCATAGGAAGAACCAACAGAGGATTTAGCTCTCCATAGCAAGGAAGCTTCCTTTACAACAATGAGAAGAGAATATGAAAGATAGAAGAAATACAAGTAGTAGGGATGTCTCCTCCACTTCTAGAAACCTCACAATCTCTCAAAATCTCATCCAAAGCTCTGCAAGATGGCTTCCTCATCAAGCTCAGCTCTCTCTCAGTCTCTACACAGCCAAAAACTCTCAAAAAACTCAACAACCTTTCCAAAATCGAGATTTCAGCTTTAAATAGGCAATCCTGTCGGTGGGCGCGCGCTTAGCAGAAGATGAGCTTGCTTAGTGCGCATAAGTGACTTTTGGCTTAGCGCCAGTCTTCTCGCTTAGCCTAAGGGTTAAAGGCGTTGCGCTTAGCGAGTTCACACCCACTTAGCACCTCTGTACAGCTCATCCTTCTTCCAAATTCTTCTACGTGCTTAGCCGGAGGATAGTGCGCTTAGCGGATGGCTCGCCCAGTGCGTGGCGTGGCTCAGCGAGTTCATAAATACACAAAATTGAAAAGTAATTAAAATACTACCAAAAACAACTATAAATGGGAGGAGTCATATACAATTTACAATAGTTTGTTACACAAAAGTTAGTCATATTGACCGACTTACAAACTCCCCCAAATTTACAGTTTTGCGTGTCCTCAAGCAAATATAGATCAACTCATTGGTCCTTAAGTGACAAAACATGAAGTGATTATGTACAAAGGTGTGTGATTCACAAAATATTAATTACATGATAACAAATGAAACAAAAATTATTTTATCAATTGATTTTCACAAGACATGCAATTTTTCAGAGAAAAGAACATGTTAGTCAGCAACATAACTAAATGAAGCTAGGCAAGAGACAGATTTCATGGAAAGATACTTAACCAAATTCTCGCGGCCACTGTATCACTCACGCACAAGTGTTTAAGCTATTTAGCAATAACAACTAACAAGAGGTCCAATTTTTGTACTTCATCTCATGCCATAATGTTAGAAATGCACAAATTGAATCAGAAGGACTTTTATTAGCTTGTAGTGAGGTTTGGCTACAAAAAAAAATATTGGTTTTTCTAGGATGCAAAAGCTTGAATTCTAAGAGAGCACAAATTCTAGACTTACCCAATTTGTCTTTTCAATCCACTTAGCTTACTCGCTAGTCTTTCACTTGACTTTGTTCTAAAAGCACACACACTTTATTTGAACTACTCTCTTTTTTTTTAACACATAAAACATTTTATTAATTTGTTGTGTGTGTTGTTGTTTCTTACCTTTTAAATTATCCACCAAACAAACTCCCCCAAATTTGGGTCAAAATTGTCTTAAACCAATGTGCTCTCCTAAAACCTAAGCAAGGTAAATGGAGATGACAATTTCAAAGCTTAAGGTTCAATTTGACAATTACAATTCAGTTCACAGATGGGTGCAAATGATATCATCATTGATAAACGGGTAAGCTTTTTAGTCAAGTGGCTTTCAAAACAATAATGGCCTTCATCATATCCACATTTATGAATTTCATTCTAAAATTCAGAGATTGATACAAAAATCATTGCTTTATGCTAGTCATTCACACTCTCAACAATTAAGTTCACTCTCTCACCAGGTTATGGTTCAAGCTTTTCTTTCTCAATCAATCAGCCCACTGACTAACATTTCTAATTGTGATCCTACTTTATTGTTCTTTCTCATCTACATACATGCTCATTCAAAACTCATGATTTCAACACATGCTTCACCCATTCATGCAATCAATTCACAACACCAATTTCACAAAAAAAATAGTTATGTTTGCACTGCATACTCAGATAATCAAGTCAAACTGTTCAGTATGCTTCAAGACATGCATACTACTATCCACAATCAAAAGTAAACCAATATCACAACAAAAAGTGTACTAAAGACATAAGTATAATAATTATAATAATTATAATATTTATAAAGAAAACAAGAACAGGAATTTAAAACTCCTGTGACTGGTCATCCTGCTGGGTATCTTGATCCTAAGTGCCCTCCTCATCTGTAAAATGTAGCACAAGAGTGGCTGGAGGAGTGGTAGTCAGTCCCAGGACTGGTGTGGCAGGGTCCTTTGGAATCTTCAGTAATGGAGTAGAAGGGTCTACTGGCATCTCATGCACTGGTGTAGGAGGGTCTGCTAGCTGTTGAGGAGAAGATTGATCCACCATTGGCAAGGGTAGATCTGGTGAAATCTGTGGTGACCTCTCTGGAGTAGCAGCCTCCTTCCTTACCTGTGTCCCTCCTACCTTAAAAACAAATGGCACAGGGATGGTGGCCTCTGATGATGCATTATGTACCTGCTGAGGTACCTGAGCACTGGGACCCCCACCTTCCCTCACAAGAGAAGGCTGAGTTCCTGGCCAGGCTACCTTCTCCATGAACTGCTCAACTATCAAGATGGTTCGTGGTGGAGCCACAACCTGCAGGCTCTACATTAACAATACATATCCCTGATAAAGACTCTGAAGCATGGACTCAAAGCGCTAAGAGACCTAGGCAGATGGGCCTGGAGGAGCTGGTGTAGGAGTAGTAGAAGTGGAAAGAGCTGGTGGAGTAGAAGAAGAAGGAACATCAATTGGTCGAGCCCTTGCCTTCCTTGCCCCTCTGAAGTTAACTGTCAAATCATCCATATTCCAATAGTTTTTCTTAATGTAGGCCAAGTTAATGGTCGGGCTCAGGCTCTCATAAGTTAGACTATCAGAGGTAACTCCTCTAGCTCTACAGAGGGCAGTGATCAAGGCTGGAAATCCAAGCCTAAAGGAGTTACTATGAGCAATAGAAGAGATTTGACCTAAGATCAGGGCGCCAATGTTCATATCCATGTGGGTTACCAAGCCATAAACCAACTTGGCTCTATCCATGTTCAAATTTGAGGTGTGGGATGTGGGAGCTAAGTTGGAGTAAGAGAAGACACTCCATGTCTGAGCTAGTGTAGGCAGATCCTTTCTAAGGTGTTTCCATGGTTGGCCCTTAGCATTCAAAACAAACCTGTTGCGAGGAATATAGAGCCTAGCTTCAATCTCTTGAGGATTAGACCTCAACCTGCAAAATCTAGAGTATGTGGGTAAAGATTCCCCCTCCTTTAATACCACTGGAGTCTGAAGAAACTCATTCAGGCTGTCTGCATCTATTTTGATCAGGTGTCCTCTTACTCTGGCTTGCTTTAAAGCTTGGTCCTCTAGGTTGTATAAATTAGCATAGAATTCCTTAACCACAGCCACGTGCTTCCATCTCGGAGGTTGGTGAGGCGTTTGTTTAGATTACGCCTCTCCAACTCCACTTTGAACTCATCGAACTCAGTATGATAAATCTTATCATTTCTCTCCGGAAGGATATTCTGGCCGAGAATGTTGTCCGTGTATCTATTCCAAGCTTCCAAAGATTGGAATCGCCTAGTATCATACTAAGCTGCAGGTCTAGAAGTAGTGGTCTTTCTCTTCCTAGATGTCATCTACAATAAAAAAAAACCTATCAGTTTATTAGACTAGAAGTTATCAAAATTGAAACAGAAAATAAAAACTGAAATTGGAAACATGCGCTTAGCCAGTTATGACAGAAAATTTTTCTCTACATGATTGGCTTAATGAGATACGCACTTGCTTAGCCTAGAGCACTTTTATTTCAAACAATGGCTTAGTGAGCAGCGCTGGCTTAGCCTTATGCATGCCGCAAGAAATAGCGCTTAGCGCGAGCAACACTTCAAAAATTTGACTAAGTTATGTGGGGTTAGCGATGAGACTCGCTTAGACCAATTATTGCCGCAACGAATAGCGCTTAGCTTAGACAAGCTAGGCTTAGCGCGAGGCAGTCAACAAAAAAAAATAAAATTTGTCTAAGGTACCTGGGCTTAGCGAGACAACACTCGCTTAGCCATAGGTTTGTCATTAATGATGTGTTCAGGGGCTTAGCGCACATAGATGCCGCTTAGCCATGATGTTCCTAAAGAAGATGAACATTCAACAACATGGATGAACTCACTTAGCGTAGGCATGCGGGCTAAGCGAGTTTGTCTGGAAATGCATATATTCAAGGCTTAATTGATGAACTCGCTTAGCGCATCAGACGCGCTTCGTGTGTTCATCGTGTTTTCCAGAAAAAACGCAGATGAAGAAGTCTTTCGACTTCTTCTTTTAGGCCTCTAATAGGCCTCTATCAGACATGCAACATAATCGAAATTATCTACCACTTAAAACTCCTAATAAAATCCTAACTTTTATTTATTCTACTTGCAATCTACCCCTAAAAATTAAATTGCTAACCTAATGTCTTCTATCCTAAGTTATTAACAAGAGAAGAAGCATAAATGAAGTTGGGAACTTACTTGGATCGAAGATGCTTAGTGAAGATTAGATGCAAAATGCAAGATTGAAGCTCAAAGATGCAATGCGTAAATTTCAAAAAGGAGAGGTTGTAGGAAAAATTTTGAAATATTTGGGGTAAGTGTAAGTGTAACTGCTGTTACACTTTACTTATCCGTTTTTCGACCAACTCGCTTAGCGAGTCAACCCGCTAAGCGAGAGAGAGATGTTTGGCTTCTCGCCTTCTCTCTTGGTGGGCCGACATGCTGGGCCCAATTTCAAATTCAGACATTATTTTTAACTGCGCTTCGGGCAAAGCAGTGCGTTAAGAGAGTTGTGCAAATAAGGAATCCTGTAACTCTCGCTAAGCCAGGCTCAAGGCCGACTTAGCGAATATACTGCATCCCGCATACAAAGGGGGTATATGATTTGCAATTGGTTGCTAGCTTAGCATTATTCAGGTCGCAAGGAATTGGGCTTAGCACGAATAGGTCACGCAACCAGTAATTTGATCGCAAGGAATAGGGCTTAGCGCAGGTACACCGCGCTTAGCCAACAAACACAATGCGCTAAGCGAGTGTACTCTCGCTTAGCCCAATTCAGATCGAATTGAATTTGGCTAAGGTCACCCATGGCCAATTTAGCGAGCCCAATTAGCTTGAGGTGCAGGGGTTTGAGTGCTTAGCGCAGGCTAGCCTTGCTTAGCGCATGGATAATCCTAATCTTGTGCTATTTGCAATCAAAATGTTATGCTCTATTCCTAGACATGCAACGTAAAGAGTAAATTCATTTAGTTCAAATTCTAAGAGTACTTTATAGTCAAGCTTAAAATCCAATTTCATGAAACTGGTGATCAAATAGAATCAAGCATTACGAACATAATGAAATCACCAGTAATGAGTAGAAAATATTCATACATATGTAAAATATCAAAAGAAATACATAAGGGTACAAAGATTACATCCAATCCTTTGGATAAACTAGCTGATCATTGTGTAGAGCACAAGATCAATAAAAGAAATGATGAAGGATGCAATCCATGGTCACTTCTCTGTAGCTCCAACTCCACTTTTCTCTTTTCTCTCTCCAAGCTCAATGGTTCTTCTTTCTGGTTTTGCTTTCTGCCTTCTTCCTCTAGTTTGCATGGCTTTTTATACAAAATAAGCCAAGAGGTTCCAGACCAACTTGCCCAGGCAAGTTGGTTGCTTAAGGCTAAAAACACTCACTTGCCCATGTGAGTTATACTCGCCTAGGCGAGTTGTTTGCTTAAATTTGAAGAAACTTCACTAGCCCAAGCGAGTTAGTTGCTAGCTTGGGCGAATGGTATCTGAAATATTGCAAAAATGACCCTTTTGCCCTTCATCTTTGGCTTGGTTTCTGGATCTAACAAACAACCATCAAAACATAAGGAATCCATGGATGAATCTTTCATATTTAAACAAAAATACTAATAAATGTACAATATATAAAACAACTAGATTTAAGTGAAGTTTATAAGAAAAATATTACAATCAAAAGATAAGTGCTAACATTTTAATCCTAAAAATAAATAAAAAATGAAACTTCTCAGTAGCCGACTTTAGAGCTTGAGGACTGAAAGGGGCCCTTGACCTCTTGCACTGACCGAACCCCCCAGCCTCCTCAAACTGCTTTACCAAGGGCCACCATTCAAAGTCGGCCATTATACCTACAAAGATAGATGAAAACATAACAAAGGTCAATATACTAAACAAACACAAAAGAGGGAGAGGCAAGAAAATTTACCATCCAAAACAAAGGTTACCTTAATGTTTTGGATGACAATCGTTCCAAGATAGCCTTGTCTGCCCTCTCCTCGTAAGACATCAGACGCTCATCGAAAGACTTAAATCTTGTGGGGTCCGATTGCCAGTAAAAGAGGAAACAAGGTTCCTCAATCCCATCATGCATCAATGGCAACCCGTAATCAATGACGCTGGTTGCCTTGACCTTGAAGAAATGGTCCTTAAATTTGCGAAACATGTTAAGGTCAAACTCAAGCTTCTTCTTAAACACGCTGTTCAGTGACACCCAACCAATCTTCTCAATCAACTTCATTTGAAAGAAGTAGAGGAACAAGGGCACGCTGGGTCTGATATTGAAAAATGGACACAAGACCTCAAAGGCCCTCGCCATTGCCCAACTATTGGGATGAAGTTGGAAATGGGCCGCGTTCAAGTGCCTCAATAAAGCACATCATTGGAAGGTGTTTATCGAGAGGTCAAGTTCAGGACCTCGAACATGGAATGGTAGACATAAAAGAATGGTGGACATCCTGGAGCAGCGCGCATGAATGGGAACTCGTCTTCCCTACAAGCCTAGACAATTATCTTGCAGGAGTCACCTGGCTTGGCCAGCTCAAGCTGGCGCCATAGAGCCCTGACACCCACTGAGGATGTTATCGAGGAGCGATACTTTAGAACATCATTCCTCACCTATTCGAAACCAACAACGAAGGCAAAGGACGAAGGCATTTCATCGCCACGACGACACTTGTTTCGTGCTGAAACCCTAACTTCACCGCCGCCATTCCTTCTAGTAGTCACTAAAGAGGAAGAGGGAAGCAATGTCGTGACATGGATTAATTCTTCTTCCAGAGGGGTAGTAAAGGGCTTCACCCCTTCACAGGGTTGGGAGCTGCCCTCACCGACATGACTCGAGCCCATCAACCTCTCGAAGAAGGATGACACGCTGTTAGAAGCCTCATGAGGCGACTCCTCCAACGAGGAATCACCAATGGGAACCACTTCCCATTCCACCAGCAGTTGTTGGATGGAACCCACAGAATTGCTTCCACCTATACCCAATGCGGAATTAGAAATAGAGACATTGTCGAGAATGAGGAGTACCTAAAATGAGAAAGAAAATCAGAGCAAGGATCCAACAGTTCCATATAGCGTTTGGGCGGAGTTATAAAGAACACAACAATCAAAGCAAGAAGTTGAGGAGATGAAGGCAAAAGAGGTGCTTAAGCGTGAAGATGACAAAAACCTAACGTAGACTCCATTTAAATGAGGATGCGACCTTTTGGTAATTGGCGTGAATTGAAATGACGCCCTAAAGACCTACACCACGGCGTAACCGCCACCAAACCTCGTAACGTATCTTTAAGGCATGCCCTATCGTAGAGTGACATGTGTATAAAAGCATCGCGCGTGCATATCACGAGCCCACCTTGAAGTAAAATGAAATGTCTCTCTTCAATGTGCTTTCTAATGGTCAAAAAAGTCAGAATTTTCAAATAAAGGGGCTTCTCACATAAGAACATCAGACTCTACCTGAAGGGACGAAAAGCATGCTCACCCTAGACAATCTGTCAATTTTAACTTGGACAACATTTGTCCAGGCTGGGGGCCTTGACCAGCCCGCAACCCTTAAATTTGTCGAGGTTACCACCTTTGACATTGAACAACCTCTTTTCCCAACAAGTTGGACTCATAGCTTAGGGGACTTGTGTACTGTCCGGGGTCCACAAATTGATGTGGTGTTAAAATATACACGTCAACCCTAATACAGGAGCATAGACACTACTCGCTCAACATCCAGAAGGTTGGGCTGATGAGCTATTGATATACGTTTGAATTTTAATGATAATGATATTATCTCCTTATCAAATTGTAGGTACCCACTTATCTAGTGGCTACAAATTATCTATAGAGTTGTTACGCTACTATAACAACTCTGAACAATCAAGGACCCAAGGCTCTCATCCATTGTTATAAATAACTAGGTTTTACCTTCACTTTTCATTCATTCTCAGCTCACTCATATACTTACTTGAGCGTCAAAGTCTTTTTTGCATATACTCCCTCTCATTCCCCTATTGGAGGACACTTGCATATTTGATATAGGAGATTGTGGAATCCATCTTGAGAGTAGTTTATCCTTACATCAGTCCAATCTTGAGAGTAGTTTATCCTTACATCAGTCCAATCTTGAGAGTAGTTTATCCTTACATCAGTCCATTCTAGATTTTGATAAATATAAACACTCATCATATACAAGGTGTTAGCAAGAGAAGGATTGGAACTGGTGGTAAAAACCAGAAGAACGATGGCTTATATAGACACACATGTAAAACAATGGGTGAGAAGTTTCAAATATGTGAAACAGTCCGTGAATATAATTGAATGACACATCAGAATCAATCATAGGATATGACATAACAAGAAATGAAAAGACAATTTGTAAGGTATATTTTGTCTATCATGCATCACTGAAATTAGAAATCAGAAATGAGAAAACAAAGTATAGAAGAATCGAAAGCTCGAATCTGAATCATAAATCGGAATTAGGAATAGGAATAAAGACAAATAGGTATATCAAATAAGAATCTGTAACAATGTAAAACAGTTCCTGTTCATGTTTGCTTTCTAAGTCAACATGTCAAAGGATTGTTTAGAATAAAAACCGTACTCTTTACTCGGATAGATAGGCAAGTTATGTAACCAAAAAAAAAAAAAAACGAAAGACAAAAAAAGACGAAAAAATGTGGTACTGTTATCTAAACAGTACCAAAAACCCCTAAAAGAGTCCCGAGTGTAAAGTTAAAGATATAGATAGAAATATGATGATAATAGATATAGTACATAGTATAATGGTAGATTATTTTTCAACCTAATTAATTAATGGTTATTAGTTTTTTTTAATCTTTATAAGGTTGATAATGTATTTTTCATTTTAATAATATATAGTATTTATTATAAAATTACTAAGAATATTTAGGTAAAAAATAATTAATAAAAAAAGTTTAAAAAGAATCTTATAAAAAAATCTAATATTTTGGGACGAGGAAGCTAATATTATTCAAAATAATCAATTTATCAATTTATATAAAAAAATATAAAAATTTATAGTATAATGTAATATTTAAGTTAAATTAAAAGCAAAAATACACGAAAGGTGAATATAAAATTCTTGAATGAATTGCTGGAGTGAAATAAAGCAAGATACTCTCTATCTTCTGAATTTTCTACGCATCTTTTTCAAGATGAGGTAAATGGCTTTTGAATTCAGAACTTTCTCTACCTGCTGCTCTGGCACGTTATCCCATTTTTCCAAAATTCCTCCCCAGGATAGAAACTGACTAAAAAAATATTAAAGCTCCTCATTCAACAAAATCAACAGGGTAGATCAACAAAACAAATGATAATGCCCAAAAAGTCCACCCAAAGTAGTTGAGCTAAACCTCCATTACATTACCCCTTCTTACATACTTACATCACCCAAAGACTCATTCATCCCCAAACTCTTACCAAATCCACATTACCCTCTCTCCCTCCCTTCATGTCCGGAGAGCCACGGCCGTTGGAGATCCACCTGAGGGTCAACTCCAAGAGAGGCACCACCATGGTGCACCCCGTGGCGGCGGCGGAGACGGTGGAGGTTCCGATTCAGTACCCCAGAGAGGAAGAAGTGAAGCATTACAGAAAGTGGTTCTCTTGGCTGATACCTCTCTTTGTGGTTGCCAACATTGTTATGTTTGTGATCACTATGTATGTCAATAACTGCCCGCGTAACTCTGTCTCCTGCATTGCCTCCTTCTTGGGTCGCTTCTCCTTCCAGCCCTTCAAAGAAAACCCCCTCTTGGGCCCTTCTTCGTTGACGTGAGTTCTTGTATTGTTGTTGTTGTTGTGAATTTGTTTAAAAGTTTATTTTAGGTAAATAATAGTAATATATATATTTTTTTGTTAAAAAGGTTTTTGAAGAGTAATTGTCTTTTTAAAAGTGTTGTTCAATAATTGATTAATTAATTGATGATAAATTCATGGATTATTTCACCAACGTTTTAAATTGTGGTTGTTTAACCAAACAGGCGCACTGGTGTAAGATCTCTCTGTGTTGATATGTGGGGGATCGCCCTATTTAATGAGAGAACATGTTAGATTTTTCTTCCATGTGAAAAATTTTCTTGGGGTCAATGGTAGTCATGTACAGTGAACAAGACTAGTCTCTGACCTAGGTTGAAACACCCGTGGTCTCTGACCAAAGCAAAAAAAATTGTGGTCATTTTTGGTATTGTGGAGAATTGTGGACAAATCATAGCCGTAATAATTATCATGATCCTTGATATAAAAGAATGTGGATAAATCCAGATATAATTGCAGTCACGATGGGATCTGAAAATATGTGGTTTTAATTTCGGTTGGTGACTAATTTTTAAGACTTCTAATTGTATTATTATTATTATTATATATTTGAAGGTTTTAGTACTTTTTTTTTCTGATTTTTCTTTTACTTTACTTTGTTAATATATGTTAAATTTTCAGTTATAGTCTTAAAATTTTAATTCATGATCATGGTTTCGGTTTTAGAGCAGGGGAAAGAGAGGTACTCTGTGCTTATCTACATTTTTTAAAATAAAAATAAAATAAAGAGGGAGAGAGACGATGAAGGTTAAATAGGAAATGTAAGTATGCTTATCTACAGGTTAAATAGAAAATGAAATGTGCAGAAACATGATAGTTACTTTTTTTTTTGAAAGGCATGGTAGTTACTTAATAAAAATCAAGGATAAAAGTTCTACGAAATAGGATATTCCCATTATAATTGTTATAGATTACAGATGACTATAACTACAAAAAAGTGTATCGGGCTAGGTGAGGTAAGCTGCATGGATTACACAACGTTATTCAACTCGGTTAAAGACTGTGATCCATGTTAGATATATGTTTTATTTTGGTTGCCACGGCATAATGCTACCCTCTTTCTCTACTCAGGTTTGAGACGGGCTATGATACCATAGGTGGTGTTTATTATTATATTAATATATTATATAAATTTATTATTTACTGTTAGTGGTAATGGTGGTGACAGTGATGGTGATGATGTTTAAATGGTAATAATAGTATTTATGTGATAGTTGGGACTGAAATTTATGGATGTTTCTTGTGAGTAGTTTTAATTATCAGATGGGAAATTTGGATTATGAAATTGACTGTTACTGAGATTGAACAAGTGGGGATTGTTTGTTGTTCAGGCTGCAAAAGATGGGGGCTCTTGATGTGAGCAGAGTGGTTCACAGACACCAGGGGTGGCGCCTCATCACTTGTATGTGGCTACATGCTGGGGTTTTCCATCTGTTGGCAAATATGCTGGGTATTCTAGTCATTGGAATTCGGCTTGAGCAAGAATTTGGGTTTGGTATATGTGACATATTCAAGATTAAAGCTTATTTCTTATGTAGCTTGCTATTATCAGCTTCTTTACGACTTTAATCTTTCGTAGTATCAAATATATTTTTGGTCTTTCAAATATAGTAGATTTTGGTTTTAAACAGTCTCTCTAAAATTTGAGTGTTGACTTTTGCCTCTTAGCTTTTTAATAGTGAGCACTTTTGGTCTTTGCCATTATGATAGATCCATTAAGTGCTACTAATGACAAGAACTCAAGAACCAAAATGGACTGCTTTTTAAAAATAAGGAACACAAGCCAAAATTGATATTTTATAGGGACTAGAACCAAATTTTGGTATTAATTATAGGGTGGCCAAACATTTGTTTAAATCTTGCTGTAAATAACATATGCCAGTGACAGAAGTAGAGGTTTGTGGTTTTTCTGCTTATAGTTCTTCTGTTATTCTGTATTGCTCAAACTTTTGTACTCTCTATGGTTTTGAGTTGAAAAGTAGATAGAGAAAACAAACTGGACGATAATAAATTGCTACTTTATTCTGAAAAAGGAAAGTATGTCAACAAAAACAACGAAGGTAGGCTACAACTAGTAATTGACATTAGGTTAAGGTTAAAAGCATGGTAGCCTCTTATAGACTTAAACACAACTTTAAAATTAACATTTAAAAATCTGATTTGAGGAATAATGTGAGCTGTACTTCTTATTTCTGGTAAATAGATAAAAATGACACCAAAGATGATCCCTTTTAGACTTTAGTTTCTATTCTGAGAGGTATGATTTTCTTGTGTCATGTTAAGGTTTGCCTGGTTTAGCTCTAATTTTATTTACTGATTCTTGCGTGCTTGTACAACAGTGCTAATTGGACTGCTATTTGTCATATCTGGATTTGGGGGGAGTTTGCTTTCTGCTCTGTTTATCCAGTCAAACATTTCTGTTGGTGCTTCTGGTGCACTTTTTGGCTTGCTGGGAGGCATGCTTTCAGAACTCATTACTAACTGGTCTATATATGATAACAAGGTGCTTAATAAATTTCTCATTTAACTGAGTTTTTCAAAAGGAAAGATCATGCTTTTAAAAGCAACCTACTGACAATCAAGATTTTCTTTTCATGTGAAGCTAACAGCACTCCTCACCCTTGTGATCATCATTGTTATCAATCTAGCAGTTGGAATTCTCCCACATGTGGACAATTTTGCTCATATTGGAGGCTTTCTTACTGGATTTCTTCTCGGATTTGTGTTTTTGATACGTCCCCAGTTTGGATGGGTTAACCAACGATATGCTCCCCTAAATTATTCTCCAGGACGAGTGAAGCCTAAATTCAAGAAATATCAGTGCATCTTGTGGGTCTTCTCCCTGATCATTCTAGTTGTTGGGTAAGCATTTTTTGAAGTGCCACTTTTTTTCTGAGATCAAGTTGCTCTAGCTAATGTATGATGTAAGGAGAGACTTGAGCATAATTAACCCTGTTCACAAAAACATGAAACTTGGACTTTCCTTAAGTAGTTGGGGTAGATGCAGTTTTGGTTTACCTCAAGTAGTTAGAGGTTTTGAATTCAGTTTCTACTATACTAAAAGAGAAATACATATAACATGAGAAAGCAAGTTATTTGCTTTAGGAAGAATCTAAAAATATATTAAACCCCTCTGTTACATTTACTGTATATTAAAACTCAGTTTCATGATTCTAATTATTTTAAAATCATTGTTCTTGATACTACTAATAAGATAAATGATGGTAGTTATATGAAATTTTCAAAAGACTAACTGCTATTTCTACTTGAGTCTCTCAGGGCTAGAGAGAACTCAAAATTGTGATTGCAAGTGGCACTAATGAAATGAGTTATTTGGATTTAGGAAATTTAGGCTTATAGTATAGAAACAAATACTAGATCATAGGGTTTTGGTAACAAAACTTAGGTAAAAGTTCTGTATAGCAGGAAGCATACTGTAAAATAAGAGAAAAATATGGAGGGATATTTGTGTGTATACTGTGTATCAGAGTACACAACAGATGATTGTTTATATAGACAGGTAGTATTGATTACACATAGTTAGAGGATATTCAGGTTCCTCTAAATTAGATATCACATCGTTGTACATTAAATTCCTGATTCTCGACACATACAATGATAATTGGTTCTTTCTTTATCTTGTAAAGCTTGTCTGTTTTATACTCACTCTCTCGTTATTGTTGATTGGAGTTATATAGAAGATAAAATGTCACCAAATATAATGAGAAATCTGTCTTAAATAATAAAGATTGAAAAGAAGCTTTGGTCTTGCTTTTCCTTTTATTCTTCTTTCATTTTGACCACTTGTTCTGTCTATGTCAAATTGTCTAATGTAACAGGCTTTCTGTTGGGCTGGTTGCACTTCTCCAAGGTGTTGATGCAAATGATCACTGTTCCTGGTGCCATTATCTGTCTTGTGTTCCAACTTCAAAATGGAGCTGCCATACAGAGGCAGCATATTGTCAGGTAAGCATTTTTTTACCTGAAAGCCTCTTCATATGAATAATATTATCAGATCCTCTGAAATTACTTATGTTTCACCGACATTTTTATGAATGGGTTATCTTTAACCCCTTTTTCATGCATTGTTATTATTTGAATCATTATATCTCTAAACAATTTGGTGATCTCTAAAAGTATAATCATACAGGTGTTACCATCAATTAGACAAATGTTCTTGGGTTAAATATGTTTCTAATCCCTACAAATAGGGCAATAGTTGTTTTTATTCTTTAGTCCCTTAAAAATAAATCCTCTATTTTTAGTCCCTCATTTATGAAAATGTTGGATGTGGTTCTTGTTCTTCACAAAAAATTGTTTCGGTTTGGTCCCTCGGACCACATGACACTTTTTTATTAAATGAGGGACCAAAAAAGAGATGATTTATTTATGAGGAACTAAAACTAAAATCCAATGTTATCTTATTTGTAGGGATTCAAAATATATTTAACCAAATGTTTTCATTACGTGTCACTTTTTTTATTAGTATCAAAGATGCCTTGTAGTTAATGTTAACCATTTCAAATGTCTTTTTTGTTATTTTCTTAATGCTTGATATTAATGTTGTTGAAATACCACAAATGCAGTCAAACCAACTTGGCAACCAGTTGAACGTAACATGCTCAAGCAATGGTAAATCCAGTACATACTTCATGCAAAATCCAACCAGTTCCCAGATCCAGCAATTGTGTACTCAACTTTGTAGTTGAGCTTTGACAAAAGTGATGATCGTTGGAATGAGATGTTCATTTGTTCATATTAGTGTTTCAGGTTCTCACGAAAAACTGCACACTGCAGTGCTCTTTCGTTTATACCTTCTGCCTTACATTTTGCCTTTGTAGATTTGTTCATTTTCTTGTGTACATAATATTTTGCTTGATTTGCCTTTTTTGGGTACCTTTGTGTGAGATCAAAGTTATACTTATAGATGATTAATGTATCACCCTAACTTGTGTTTGCTAATAACTTTTCTCTGTGACAGCATTACAAATTAAGTGAAAATAGATTAAATAATCATTTAATTTGATTTTTAAGATTTTAATAATTCATAGAAGGGCACAAAGGCCCAAAGAAACAAAACAACTACCTGTCAAAAATGACAGCTGACAAATCTGTCAGCCCATGCAAAGATATAAAAGCTGGGGGAATTTCAAATCCCCTAAGACCAATATCCAAATATTTTGTATAATTTACCAGGGTATCAACTACTGAATTAGCTTCTCTACAGGTATGCTTCCATGACACCAAAGTCAAGGATGAAGCAACAAATACATAAGAAAATATGATTATAATTTAAGTTTGAGCTGATGGTTAAGTTAATATTGGACTGCGTTCATAATAGAGTCTAAGCTAATGAGAACTTAATAAACACATTTGAAATGAAGTAATGTTATATTTTTAGTGTTGGTTGTACTGAGATTTGGGCATGGGCATGAGCTCGACCGAAAATAGAATGGATTTAGCTTTTACCAATTTAATTAAATTTATTTTCAATCACACACATCAAATATTCACTTAGTGCATGTGAAATTACAAAACTATCTCTAATACAAAAACTAGTCTAGGTGTCCTAAAATACAAGGGCTGAAAAATCCTATATTTCTAGGGTACCTTACCTACATTATGGAGCCCTAAATACAAGGCCCAAAATTAATGAAACCTTAATCTAATATGTACAAAGATAAGTGGGCTCATACTTAGCCCATGGGCTCGAAATCTACCTTAAGGCTCATGAGAACCCTAGGGCCTTCTTTTGCATTTTTGGCCCAATTTTCTTGGAGTCTTCTATCCAATGTCCTTGGGGGGTATGATTGCATCATTCCCTCTCCCTTGAAAAGGATTTGACCTCAAATCCAGAGGTTCTTGAAACTCATGGATTCCTTCCTCAACACTTGTAAAAAGAATGAAAACATATGTATTAGTGATGTTGGGTATGTTAGAGTATGGTAAGGACTAAAAATCCCTTTCTTGGCCATCTTCCCATGAGAGAATATAGTTCCTCACCAACTCAATGAATGGTGCTATAAGTATAGAAAAATATGGGACAAACCTTTTGTAAAAGTTTTTTAAGATATTGAAGCCCCAAATTTCCCTTATACTTGATGGAGTAGGCCACTCAAGAATGACCTTTATTCTCTTAGGGTTCATGGGAAACCCTTGATCACTATTTAAAAAGTTAAGGAAAGTAATGGAATAAAACATACATTTTTCTTTATTTTCATGTTGATTATTCCTACAAAAAATTACGACAAACCTAAGGTGTCCCACATGAGCACCTATGTTTGCATTGAAACAAAAAATAAAAACAAACCTATCTAATGAGTCCCTATGTACACAAATCATGAAGATGTTGGGTGCATGAGTGATTTTACAAAAGAGTGTTGCACCACTCAACACATTCATTATACCACCTATCATAGGGATTTGGTGCCTAATAATACCTATTTTAGGCACCAACAAAGCACGAGGATTTAAACTCTTGCGAACCAAACCCTCATCCAAAAACTCCTTTACTTGAGGAATAACCTCAAGCTCAAGAGGTATGGCGGTGCTAAGGGATGTTTCCCTTGATAGGAGAAGGTAGAAAGATTGTTTAAGAAGGAGTGCCCTTTTAATATCACCTTGTGTTGCAAAATGATTTTCCTTCTTAACAATCTTCTTGGAGGAATCCTTTTCCTCCTTTTCCTTCCCCTTGGCCTTTGAAGACAAGGCCTTACTATCCTTCTTTTTCTTTTTGTTTTTCTAGTTTTTCTTCCTCATCCCTCTTATCTTTCATAGTTAGTTCATCTTTGGCCACATGTGAAGGTGTTTGAGGATGCAACACAAATTTAGTGCCAAGATGGGTAAGGGTAATTTCATTAGTTAGGCCATTGTAAATGATCTTTCTATCAAATTGTCATGGCCTTCCTAAAAGAATATGGCATGCCTCCATGGGAACTATATCACATTTAACTTCATCCTTATATGTCCCAATGGAGAAAGGTACATTCACTTGTTGGTTAACTATCATTTCCCCTTGCTCATTGAGCCATTGAAGTTTATAAGGTTTTGGGTAGGGAATGATAGTGAGGTTCAACTTGGAAACTAATCTTATGCTACAACAATTGCAACAAGATTCACTATCCACAATGAGAAAATAAGTTTGATCTAAAATTTTGCATCTTGTATGAAAGATGTTCTCTCTTTGGGATTGAGATAGATCACAAGATTGACCTCCAAGGAGCCTTCTAACCATTAAGAGGTCACCTTCTTCATGGGGGTAGACTTCCTCACTAGACTCTTCACCCCTTATTTCAAATTCACTTCCACTAGAGGAAGGGCAAGAAGTAGTCTCCTCGTGACTACTATAAATGTCTTGATCCCTCATGATCATGATTTTCTTTGTGGGGCATTGAGAGGCAATGTGACCTTTCCCAAGACATTTGAAGCATTTAATGTTGCTAGTCCTTTCTTGGGAACTAGTCTCAGGGGTGTATTTCTCTATGGTCTTACCCTTATCTTCCTTGAGTTTTGAAGGTGCAACCCCTAAAATTCCATGGGCTTGGTCCTTCCTTGGATAAGAGTGAGAGCCATAAGATTTTGAAGAAGACTTTCTTTTAAGTTGTTGCTCCACTCTTATACAAAGTTAGACTAACTCATTTAGGTCCCTATATGGCAACTCACAAGCAAGGAAACAAAGAGACAAACAATAACCAAAGACCAAAAAAAATGAAATGAAAGCTAAACCAATATTGTTTTAACAAGACAAATTTTCAAGGATTATTCAACAACTAAAGCAATGAAAAGCACAAAAAAGCAAGTTAGGACTCAAAGAGAAACATAGAATGGCTCTAGAATAGAGTAGAAAAACAAAAAAAAAGACTCAAGAAACCTCTAGTTTTGGGAATTGTTTTCACAATAATTTTCAATTGAAATTTCAGAACTAGGATTTCTATAAAATAGGCACCAATTATAAAACAAATTTTGAGCCAAAACAACAAGCACACATCCCTTTCACCTTTTTTTTCCTGGATGCTGATTTTTCAGCCAACTTGTGTGATTTTTATTATTTTTTACTTTAATCCAAATCGCTTGGTTCTTTATTCATGATTTTGGTCCAGATGTCTAGAAAATGCAGTAAACATTTCAGCTCAAAACACGTAGTGACCAATTCCCAGTAATTTATACAAGTTCGTATGTTCAAGCTGCCAACACCAGCGATTTCAACCTAGAAATCAAGAGTAGTATTTATGTTGTTTAAGACTTGGATAGTTACAATTTGTGTTTGCTTATGCTCAATTATCTTGAATAAAACAATTCAAGAGAGCTTAAGACTTATTTTGATTCACAAATCCAACCACAACTCAACTTCATCATAAGCATCATGCAGGAAACTTCGAAAACAAAAAAAAGAGTTCAACAAGACTACTTCTAGGAATTGATTTAGAACATGTTATGAACTAAATAACATGCATGAATTAGACTCAAAATTCAAAAGATAGGCTAAGAATGACAAGAATACATGAACAAATGTATCTAGAATTCAATCAACAAAATAAAAATTCAACACAAACTTAGAACATAATGTGACAATTACTATGACTAAACGTAACTCTAAGACAACATGGATTAAGTGATTTACACTTAGATTTTTGTGTTTTTTTTTCTAATCAATATTTTGGAAGAAAATTTAGATCTAAGGTTCAGCACAAGAATATTATAAATGAAAAATGATAGAACCTAAAATCAACACAAAAACTTGATTCAAGAGTAGATCTACAAAATTTGAACCATAAAAATGCAAGAACAAGTGTAGATCTAAGATTTAATTGGTTTTTTTTTAATCTACTCTAAATAGCACCAAATCACAAGACAATGGAGGATATACATGGAGAATAAGATGAAGAACAAGGAATTAAAGAGAATTCACCGAACAAAAAGATAGAGGAAGCAAAAGAACATCACCTAGATGAAGATGCTCTGATATCACATAATGTAAGCTCCATTGGAGCTTGTAGGCCTAGGATCTTCTTCATCAATGAATTCCTTTGCTTCTTGGAAGATGAATGACAGCGGAATGGAGAAGGAAGAGAGAGAGAGGAGAGGCCACTTCAAGGAGAAGATGAGTCTAGAAGAAGCTCACCACCATAGGAGGCCATGGATAAGAGCTTGGAGGAAGAAGGAGATGAATGAAGGGAGAGGAAGAGAAGAGCACGAAATTTTGTGCTCTAAAAGAGCTCTAAAATCTGAAGATTAATATTCAAATCATCAAAGTTGAAAAAATGCACACACAAGACCTCTATTTATAGCCTAAGTGTCACACAAAATTGGAGGGAAATTTGAATTTCAATTCAAATTTTACTTGAATTTGAAATTGAATTTGTGGAGCCAAAGTTTGGAGCCAAAATTTCACTAATTATGATTAGTGAATTTTAGTTATGGTTCAGCCCACTAATCCAAGATCAATTTCAAGATTCTCCACTAAGTGTGCTTAGGTGTCATGAGGCATGTAAAGCATGAAGGACATGCACAAAGTGTGACTATATGATGTGGCAATGGGGTGTAGTAAGCAAATGCTCACCCCCCCCCCCTCTAAAATTTAATTGGATTTGGCTTCTACCAATTCAATTAAATTTATTTCCAACCACACACATCAAATATTCACTTAGTGCATGTGAAAATAAAAAACTACCCCTAATACAAAAACTAGTCTAGGTGCCCTAAAATACAAGGGCTGAAAAATCCTATATTTCTAAGGTACCTTACCTACATTATGGAGCCCTAAATACAAGGCCCAAAATTAATGAAACCTTAATCTAATATGTACAAAGATAAGTGGGCCCATACTTAGCCCATGGGCCCGAAATCTACCCTAAGGCTCATGAGAACCCTAGGGCCTTCTCTTGCATTTTTGGCCCAATCTTCTTGGAGTCTTCTATCCAATGCCCTTGAGGGGTAGGATTGCATCAATATCCATCCCAGATCTAAACCCCGTGACCTCATTGTCGATTGTGCATAACATCACCAGAGTCCCAACGACATCACGTGCCACTTCTGACTCCAGATTTGCTCATGCGTGACCCCTTTGGCTCAGCCACTACAACACCGCTACAACACTACCTCTACACCTCTATCCATGTCGCCACATGTTCTCACCACCATCATGTCCGAACACCTTGGATTTCCATCAATCAAGCCCCATCGACCCAGACCTTCACCATCATCATCAAATCTTGATTGGCTCAACACTTTCTCCATTGTTTGTCTTATGATGAGGAAGCCGCCCTTGCTTATGAAGATGATATGTTTGACTTATTGTGTCTTGTGTGTATGTATCAAAATTTTTTATTTATTGAATATAAAGGAAATCAGTTTTTTGTTGTTGTAATTTAAAGGTATAAAAAATGTAACAAAAACACAATTTTGTGTATATTTAATAAAATAGAATTGTGTTTCCATTACTTTTTTACGTCCTTTTATTACAACATCGAAAACAAAATTCTGCAATAATTGTTTTTGGCATCCCAAAAAACATAATGAATGTATCATTCCGTTGGACATGCACAATAGAATCGTGCTTTAGTTTATTACTTTTTCTTCATCCCGCAACATTGCAACAAAAGTATGTTTTTGCCATACAATGTCCAATGGAATCATACTTCCACGGGGAAGGATATTTTTGAATTTTTTTTTTTAAAAAAAACCACCAATAGCAATGCCTTTTTCAAACTTAACTATAGTGAACTTATAAAGGCTAGGGTTTCACTTCTCATCAAAGCACTAGCCTCACTTCCTCATCTTTTTCCTCTAGGGTCTAACATCTTTTTTCTCCTCGCTATTTCTTTCTTTTTCAAGAGGGAAAAAATAAAAAGAAAGAAACTCCTTTTCTTTCAAACTTAATATTCTTCCCTTAACTTCATTTTTTTTATTAATGGGAAATAAAAAGAAAATAAGAAGGAAGCAACTAAGAGACTTTACTAAGCATACCTATAGCATCTTCAAACAAAAGATGAGACAATCCCGAAGGACAAGTCTCTAACACAAACAAGAGAATATCCCCAGAAGATCTCTTATTGGTGAGCTAGTCAACACAGAAGTTTCCTTCGTGAAAGGTGTGTCGAATCGAGACGATCAAAGCTTCGACAACAAGACCTTTGATAGCTTGAATAAGAGGAGCATGAGTTTGAGAACTGTTCACTCCCTGGTTTATCATGTCCATGACGCATTGGGAGTCTGATTCATAGATGAGGTAGCGATATCCTGATTCCCACACAAGCTTAAGGCCATTTAAGATACCACAAAGCTCAATACATAGAGACGTGGTGTAGTCATAACTGCCAATGAAACCAATTAGTTGTACACCAAGAGAATTTCAAATGAGACCTCCAAACCCAACATCACCAAGATTGCCAAGCGAGCCTCCCTCAACATTGAGTTTGACAAAGTTATCAGGGGGGATCCATTTGATGTAGCGGCATTGCTTATTGACAACATGCTTGGAAAAGACCTTCTAGATGTCATGGAATGTTGATTTAGACTTGTTGATCAGGAACCACAAAGAACATTGCTTGTCATTTAAAACAACATCATTTTTGGACCTCCAAAGAAACCAACAGATGGTTGAAAAGAGTTGGCATCTATCACCTGTTGTGTTCGTTTCGAACCATTGAGAGTTGATTTTAGCCTTAGTTTCACTTTAGTTATTAGTCAATTCAATCAAGAAAGAGAAATCCCAAAGAGAAACGTCCGATTGATTTTCTTGGTTTATTTTACTAAAATATATTTTTTGATTATTATATTATTATTTTACCTCTTTTTGGTTTCCAACATGGTTACGGCATGACCGAACGGTCGGATTTTATTTTAACAGAAATTAACGGATATTACAATTCAAATGATTAGTGGAAATTTATTTTATTTTTTTATTATGCGAGAAAATGACTTAAGTAAATGACTAAAGCACGTCAAAAGGGGGTGCTGAAAGTAAATGAAATGAAAATAAAAGCACGCGAAACAAGTGGGGACCACTAAGGGTACATAGAATGAATTGAAAAGTTCGATTTCGGGAGCTTACCGGTTGAAGACCGAAGAACGACGAAGAACGAACGACGAACGACGAAGAACGGTTAAAAATCTTTGCGAAATCACCCACGGAAACGTTACGGAAGCGCATCGGCTTGGATTTTCTTCATGGAAACAATTTTCATCACTAATTTTAAGTGATTACGAAATGCCAAGAGGGCTGAACCCTTTTCTTCTTCACTCCTCCCTCTATTTATAGAAAAATAGGGGAGGAGCTTGCCACCCAGCTTGCCCAGGCGAGCCAGGTTGCTTCCTCCAGAAGCAACCGCCTACAAGAGGAACATCCTGGAAGGCCCAAGTGGGCCTGGTTGCTATTTGCACCCTTTTTTTTTACTAAATACACCCCTTTGTTTTTTTTTTGTGATTCTTTTTCCGTAACATTATGAAACTTTACGAATTTCATAACGATACTTGTTTTCTTTCCGTAAGGTTACGGAACCTTACGGGTCACATAATTACTGCTTTTTTGGCTTTCGAAAAGTTACGAAACCTCACGGATTGCATAACAATGCTTCCTTTTGATTTCCGGTATGTTACGGAATCTCACGGATTGTGTAACAATGCTTCCTTTTGATCTTCGGCATGTCACGAAACTTCACGTACTGTGCAACAAAGGGTGTCAAATACCTCGAAGCGGTCAAACAAGGGTTGCATGCCATCAAACAACGGTACCCGGACGAAATTAGGGTATGATAGTTGCCCCTCTTTACTTACCTTTTATCGGAGATAAGAGGAAGGCAAAGATAAAGCACTGATTTCGTCCGTCTTCGCCCTCTCCGTGATTAGTCTATGACGACTCCCGTCTCTCTTTCTTCTTTCTCTGCACAACACAAAACAAACACAAACAAAAGACACCAATAACATAATATATACATATACACATGTTTGGCGAAGGAACCGATCGGGAAAATAACAAAAAACCACATTTCCCAGTCACCGGAGGCTCCGCGCTTGATAATGGAGGACACATGAACAGCGCTTGACAATCAATTCATAGGGCTCTGAATAGGACGGTGGAGGATACACGAACAGCACTAGGCAATCAATTCGTGGGGCTCCAGACTTGATGGTGGAGGACGCATGAACAGTGCTAGGCAATCAATTCGTGGGGCTCCAGACTCGATGGTGGTGGACGCATGAACAGTGCTAGGCAATCAATTCATGGGTCTCCGAATAAGATTTGAGGGTGGAGGATAGACGAACAACGCTAGGCAATCAATTCGTGGGGCTCCAGACTCGATGGTGGAGGACGTATGAACAACGCTAGACAATCAGTTCATGGGTCTCCGAATAAGATTTGAGGGTGGAGGATAGACAAACAGTGCTAGGCAATCAATTCGTGGGGCTCCAGACTCGATGGTGGAGGATGCATGAACAGCGCTAGGCAATCAATTCATGGGTCTCCGAATAAGATTTGAGGGTGGAGGATAGACGAACAGTGCTAGGCAATCAATTCGTGGGGCTCCAGACTCGATGGTGGAGGATGCATGAATGACAATCAATTCATGGGGCTCCGGATAAGATTTGTTGGTGGGACCGAATGGTCCACCGGGTTCTTTCACCTAATAGGCGAACATGCTTTAGTAAGGAAAAATAAATCATTCACGAGAGCACCATATTTTAGAGAAATAATATACTCATGCCAAAAGTAATTTTCCTTGTAACCGAAAATGAGGGGCAGGATGTCAACATTTAGCTTTTAAATGAACATTCAGGGGAAACGTCGGGTCAAACTGAAACTGGGAATAAAATCACTCATAGTGTATCAAAACTCCCACAGGTAAGTGTTTTATCCTAATCCCAAACCATAGCTGCTCCATGACTTTATTTTGCACATGATTTCCTGTCGAACCAAAAGATCACACGCACGATCACGGATCAATAGGATTTTCTCGAGGGTAGTGTTTTTGGAGAGGAAGCTGGGTGTTTCGGTCTTTTCCTCTTTGTTTAGGTGGGGCAGGACATCGCCAGTTGAGAGTGACTTCGAATGGCAATCCCAAAGGAAGAACCACTTTAAAAATGGGTTTTCCCTTTGCCGGCGGTTATTTACCTCGCCGAAAATTTATCTGGCCCGAAGATCTCCTGTTCTCTTTCTTGCTTTCCATTATTGATCGGGAATAATTCTATTTTCCTCCGATCTTTTCCTTTTTACTTTCTTCCGATCTTCGATCGGGAATCCTTCTTTTCTTTTTCTTTTATTTCTTTTCATTTCTTCCTTTCCGATCTTTGTTTAGGAATTCAGGTTTTAGCATTCGTTATTCGCTCTCCCATGAGGAGATTCGGCTGTCCTTTTCTTCGGAGGAAAAGATGAGGATTCTTTTCATGGGCCAAGATTCAAGGTAGCTTAAGGTTGTGTCTCAACATGGTCTTTTCATCGTGCGAGCTCGATTTCGATATCTGGGGCAAAACAAATTCGTGTGTCAAGGTGTCGATCTCGGGTTGAATTTCCATATTATTTTCACGAGGCATGCGTAACAATGATGATTTGGGAACAACGTGCAAAATTAGTCATGGCTACAGCTAGGTGGGTACTCAAGCATCCAGTTTATGACATTGTGATACTAATGCTTGGGATTTACACAAGTAGACCCAATATTTCCAAATTATGTTCTTTCATCGGTTCAACGAATCCATCCATTCTTATCTCGGTTATTCCGGAAAATAAACTCTTAGCGTCTGTCCCTTGTTTCCAAAAGATATGTTTGCTCTCTGCGAATGATTTATGCTTCCTAGGACCATAACATGCCGACCTTCGAGGTCTTTCTTTCTTTTTTCTTTTTGTTTCATTTTTTATGTTCGCAAAAACTATACATCCATCGCCATCTATGAGAAAAGCTTTTCTTTGTACACCTACATTCCTATACACGACAAACTTTTTCTGTATACACATGCATTAAAAACTCTTTCTCCTTATATCAACACGGTCTATATAACAACTCTAGTCCTGTTCAAAGATTTTTTTTTCGTTTTTCAACATACACTTGTGGTTTATACAAAAATTTCTTTATATACATTCATTGCTCACACACAAGAATTTCTTTTCACACATTATTTACACACACACACAAAATCTTTCCATACACTTTTTACATATAAAAAACTCTTTTCTTTTCTTTATAAATACGACATTTGTTCACAATGCCTCTTTCTTTTTCAATTCTTGGTGTTATCATGATTTTTGTTCGTTTTATTTTAAGGACGACGTTCCTAAAGGAAAACTCTACAAGGTTCCGGAATTTCAACAAACATTATCGATAATAACGAAGTAAGCACTAACGCGACAGTCCAAACAACATGTATGCACAAAACAAGAGACAATCAAAAAACAAAACAAACGTTAGTCCCTCAAGTTATAAAAATAAAATGGTATGTAACAGATAAAAGAGGAAACATAAAAGATAATATGAATCTGGGTATCTCCCGGTCACGTGGCTCCACTCCCTCCCAAGAAACCAAGTAAATCTGTCATCTCCTCATCCATACGGGCCTCCTCTGCATCGCCGGGAGCCTCTGCGGGCGCCTCCCTTGCCGGAGCCTCAGGCTAATCTCCGGGCCATGTGACCTCTGCCCTGAACTGATCTGGAGTAGGGCATGCAAAAGGAGCGAAACCCTGGCTTTGCTGACTGAGGCTGAGCTGGTAGAGACACTCATGAATCTGCACCTGCCCCCTGTGGTTGGCTGCCTGATGGCGAACCAAGTGCTGTAAATACCGCTCCATGCCAAATGACCCAACTGGATCAGCCTGATGAGGCGGTGGCGGTGCGTCTGCGGCCTGCGGTGCATCACCCTGCGCCTGTCTAGCCGTGCAACACTTCTCAATGAAGGCCCGGGTGATCGGCGGTCGAATCACCTTACTAGGTGTGACAGGAACCCCGAATGACTGGCAGAGAGCCGTGATCAATGCTGGAAACCCCAAGGCCCTGTTAGACTTATCCGGGTCTAAAGGGTGCTTGGTAGGTGGCATACCTACAAATAAATAAATGGCATCAGCGGTAAACTGAGCCACATGGACGCTCATCCGTGTCAGGATGGCATACACTAGCTGACACTTCCGCAAAAGGAGGTCAGAGTTATGATCGCTGGGCGGGACGTTGCTGAGCAGCAACGTCATCCACATCTGAGTCAAGGTGGTCATGCTGGTGCGCATGATCCGCACCCGCCTCCCGGCAGCGGTTCGGGCAAAATCCTGACCCGGTATGCATAACAGTTGGGCGATGGCCTCCTCGTCAAACCCATCGGCCCGGTTGGGGCCGTGCTATTTTATGACACATACGCATTTGCGCACATAAAAATTTGTGAGAAGCATTTTACGACACATATCCATGTACATATTTTTTGACAAACCTTTTCATGCTACTTCCTATATATACACATTTTTTGGAAGGCTTCTTTTGCTACCTACTCGCAAATACACATTTTTTTGAAATGCATTTATTTGCTATACATTCACACTTTGCAAGGTATTTTTTTTATGCCATATATTCACACACTTCGCACGGCATTTCCATGCTATATACATTCACATATATACATACCATTGAAAGGTATTTTCCATGCTACCTAGGTGCAAGGTATTCCTCATGAGGCAGCCAAATTTAAATCCTAATCAAAAACCTCTCAAACATGTCCTAATATTCATGCCTTTTTACATTTAAAACCAAAACTTAGATTCCTAGGCGTAAGTCATGCTTCCTTGTATTGAGATTAAAAGCTTGGGTTCCTGGGCTTAGAATCGCATTCGGGCACTCATTTTAAGCTCTATGTGCTGTCCTTATACATATAAACCAGCCCCACAATCCAAAGTTCACAAAACCATGCCCATATGTCATTGAGGCATTTCACTGAGCACTTGGTGGGCGCATGTTTAGGCATGAATAGCAAGAGAGTGGGGGCAATGTGGCATTGTGGCGTCCCTAAATTAATGACTGGTTTAATAGTAATAATTTAAATAACAAAAAACCACGGTAAATTTTTTTTTTCTTCTTTTTCTTTTTCATTTCTTTCTCTTTTCACCAAAACAAGGTTTAGAAGGAAAATCCCCACTATAGAGTCCTGAATGGCCAGTTCACAACTCTATTCGGAGTCATTTCTTTCTTACCGTTCATAATCTCTAAACTATTTTGCTTTTTCAAAAGGAAGAATGTACCAGCCATTACTTTAGGTCGTCACGTGAAAATAAAAGAATAAAATACGGTCGATAAACTCTTTTACAAATAAAGTTGCTAATGCTTTCTTTTCAAATAACAAGATCGATCATAAATGCATTCATCATTTAAGGCTGTCCAAAATATGGGAGTTTTACAAAATATATAGTATCATCCAGAGCAAAGGTGTCCATAGTGGTGGCTTCAGCCACATGTATACAATCATCAAATGCCTATACATCAGGTCTACCCATACAAAAACAAAAGAGTAAACCTAACAGTCAGTCCTAGATACGCCCACCCTAAAAAATATACAAAACTAATCCAAGGAGTTGTCCACTCCACCGTGCGCTGAAGCGTCCGTGCAGGTTCATCTGGATGCACCAAAGAAGTAGCCGTGAATCGAATGGTGCCCGAAATCGGCACCTCGTGTTGCCTTCGAGGGTCTCCCAAGCTCCCTCTAGGCACTCCATCTCTACTCGATCACGGATTAGCTGCGCCGCCATCACGATCTACAAGAAAGAAGAGAAAGGGGTAGACTCTTTCACAAGAATCTAACTGCGCTACACACAATTTGTCTCATAACCAATACATGCAAGAAAAAGGGGTATTTAAGACTTTCCATCTCTGGTGATCGATTACACAACCTTGGTAATCGATTACCAGAGGCTAAACTTGAATTATACAGCCTCAGGACATGAAATATGCAATAATACACTGTGTAATCGATTACACATGCCTGGTAATCGATTACCAGTGACCCATTCCTCTGTGTAATCGATTACACAGGCTGGTAATCGATTACCAGAGGCTCCCTAAGTTTCCTGACTTCGTTTTCAAGCCTGGTAATCGATTACACCCCTTGGTAATCGATTACCAGAGACCATCTTAGCCTCCTGTCTTCAATTTTAAGCCTTGTAATCGATTACCCACCCTTGGTAATCGATTACCAGAGGCCACAAATCACATATTACACAAAATTCACAGCTGGCCAGCCACCACAAGCCTCCTTGCTTTGTGGTCTTTGTTCCTTTTATCTGTTGACTGCCAGGAGCTCGCCTGCTTAGGTACATCACAGGTTCTCACTGACCGACTATGCCCGGGTTGGGTCGGGATTGGTCAAGCTTGGTTTTGGGCAATAGCACCCCACCTGACGTCCCCAAGGTCTCCTGACCCCCGCGACATATCTCCAGGTACCACTCTGTGGTCAACAATAAAAGCAGGAAGTTTCACCCTTCAACACTTCCTCATCTCAAGCTTGTAGGATTATGGGGTACCCATCACATGTGGTACTAGGTGGCGGTCGGGCGATGGTGCACAACAAGCTTTCCACATCCACAATGCGCGCATAAACCCACCATCCCCTGTTGCCCACCTCCAACTGAGCTCACGTACTCCCACGTAGCCCATATCCTCGTTTCTCTCAACACCGGGTCCCCATCAATCCTCTCAAGCTTCCACAACATCCAAGCAAAACAACATTCAAACAGCACAAGCTATTACAGCCAAGCAAAACAGAGCATAGGCAGAAAACTCTGCCAAAACACCAACCAAATCACAGCTTTTTCTCACTTAAGACCCCAGTAACAATTCCTTCCTTCCGGTTCATTAACCGTTGGATTGACTCGAAAATTTTACTGGAAGTCTATAGTGCATAAGCCTACATTGTGACCGTTGGGATCTACTAGCAAACATCCAGAACTCATTCTGTACTACTCTTTCCACAGTCAACCACACACAAGCATTTTCTGCACCAAGCTAAAATCCTGCTGCACCTATTTGACAGCAAAATTCTGCATAAGTGCAGATTTTGAAAATCCCACTTCCTCTCATCCAATCTTGCCCAAATCAAATCCTACAAGTCCCAAATCATGTATCAATCATGTCTAAACCAAAATCAAGCTTTAAAGCACAGCAACACAGAATCTAGGTGTCCAACACCCCTCCATTCAATGGGTTTTCTAGGTTTGAAAAGTGAAATTTAGAATGAGGTAAATTTGAAGCAAACTCTCACCTCACACAAGTCCATAACATCAATCTAAACTTGCTCAAACTGAATTTACACCTAAAATTCCACCGAATCAAAATTTGACTCTTCAACACCCAATTTTGCCCTAGAAATGGCTCTTTATTCACTTTGATCATTTGTTTTTTTTTTTTTCTCTCTAGCACAGTCCAAGCTTTCTCCCAAGTCCTAAATGACATTTCAAGCTAGTATTAACTCACTTTAACCTCCATTTACCACATAATTCAGACTTAGCCTTCCAACCCTCAAAGCCTCACTCTTTTTTCCACTCATAACATCACATTCTCACTTTCTAACCCTAGGTTAGTTCTACCCTCCATCTCTAACAGCTTTCCATCAGCAATTTCAGCATATAAACATCACAAATATCATCACAAAAACCCTAAAACAGAATGGGTATGTCTAACTCACCCAAACATGGCAATTTCAACAAGCTTTCAACAAGTTCCTTCACAAATAATCATCACACAGCAGAAAACTAACAAAACCACCCATCATATCTCCCAAAACCCCATACCCACGAAATTTAAGAGAGAAAGAAGTCCACCCAAACCTGGATTTTCGAAGTCCCACTCGTAGCCACGCACTTCACGACTCCGAAAATGCTCTCCTTTCACGATTTGGAGCAGAAATGAGTACCAAAGGTTGGAGCTTTGTTGGGGTTTCAATGGTGGATGGGAGAAAAGAAGAAGAAGGCTGCGTGAGAGAGAGGGAGAGCTGTCTAAAATTTTTGTGGGGCTGAGTGAGGAGAGAGAAAAGCTTTTGGTCTTAAATAAAAGGTTTTCCTCTTTTTCTATTATTTTATTCAAGCTCTGCCACATGTCCCTATTTGATTGGAGCAAAAAGGGCCCACTTTCTCTTTTTGACTGTGACCCATACTCAGTCACAAAAGTGGGGAAAATCTGACCTCTGAAACGCTAAAATCCTGCCTCGGTTTGCGTGCCGTTTCTCTGGTTCCAGTTTCTCGCGTTTCTCTGCGTCTGCCGGGGCCAGTTTTCGAAAGCAAGCAATATATATATCAAAACGCTCAGAATAAAACCCCGAGCGTGGTTCAGAGGTTGGTTTCGTTAAATTTTAAGTCGCACGCAAAACGATGATTTTTAACTAATTAATTAGGAATTAACCCATAACCTCCCAGTTATGGATTTCTCTCCCTTAATTAGTCCAACCCGCATATCTTGCCCCCGCTATTCTTACTCTAACCAAGAACATATATGCATATACACTGAATAATACTTATATATATAATCATTCAAAATACATCTTTTTTCGAAAATTCCGGGTAGAAATTTCCAGGATGTTACAGGCATGCCCCATTGCTTCAGAATGCACCCTAGGCCTAAGGCCATCCCTTACAACCCCTCAATTCAACAAAAACAAGCAACAATTTGAGGATAAATCCCTCACGTTTTTTAGCAAATACATGCAATTTAGAGCACCAAAATACATCAATGGAAAGCTAGAGAGCCCAAGAATGAGGTAATTACTTGTTGGAGACGAATAATAGAGCAAAACAGAATCAAAAACGCAAAAAATGGTGACCTAAGGGCTGCAAAATCCGTGAGTCCCGTGAGCTTTCTTTTTTGAATGAGGGGGGAAGTTTTTGAGTGCAGAAACCTTCCCCCTGTAGAAGCAAGGCTTCATAGTGAATGTGATTCAAAGGTGTTTTGATGATAACAATATGACAAAGGTGATGAACAAAAAGCTCAAAGATCAAAGAACAACTCAAGTGAATCAAAGAACATCTCAAGTGAATCAATAACATGTCAAGAGTTCAAGAAAAGATTCAAGAAGGATTCAAGACTCAAGAAGAAAGCCTAGATTCAAGAATCAAGATTCAAGGTTCAAGATCTCAACAATCAAGATCAAGATTCAAGAATAAAGAAAAGACTCAATCAAGATAAGTATTAAAAAGTTTTTCAAAACTTTGAATAGCACATGAGTTTTTGACAAAACCTTTTACCAAAGAGTTTTTACTCTCTGGTAATCGATTACCAGATTGCTGTAATCGATTGCCAATAGCAAAATGGATTTGAAAAAGTTTTCAAATTGAATTTACAACGTTCCAATTAATTTCAAAAGGCTGTAATCGATTACAATGTTTTGGTAATTGATTACCAGTGCCCTTGAACGTTGAAATTCAAATTTAAATGTGAAGAGTCACATCCTTTCACTCAAAAGCTTTGTGTAATCGATTATGAGATTCTGATACCAGGGGACAGATGTCGTACCGGATGTCACGACATCACGCTCCAGAACATGCAGATTATATGTGTCCGTATGAACAGATTAAACAAGTAAATAACACAAGAGAATTGTTTACCCAGTTCGGTGCAACCTCACCTACATCTGGGGGCTACCAAGCCAGGGAGGAAATCCACTCTCAATAGTGTTAGTTCAAGGTCTAACAGCCCCTGTTTACAACCTTCTCACCTAACCACTACCCGTGCGATCTCTACCTAAGAGCCACTCTTAGATATGAGAACCTCCGCTCACTCCCTCTCACTCACACTCCCGTGTTTACAATTAAGTCAAAGACACACCAGAGATCAACTCTGAACAAAAGAGATCAACTCTACACACTAGAGATCAACTCTAGACACAAGAGATCAACTCTACACACATAGGTCCAACACTTGATGTTAGGGTACCATCAAGGTGGCTCACAAAAGACTCAAGTCCCAAAAACTCACAAACTAACTCTTCAATCCCGGACTTGGTCCAGAACTCGTGCAGCCTCCATGATTATATAGCCGTGTACGATTCTGGGCTGCAACTCCTTGATGCTGGAGGAGATCTATCTTCTTCTGAAAAATCTGCAGTTAAAGAACTAAAAGATAACTTTTGATCTTTTAGTTTGAATCTTTAATCTTTAATCTTTAATCCCTGAACGAACTCTTCTACTTTGAAATTCGAACTTTAATGATCTTTTAATTCGTTCCTAAAGATAGATCTTCTAATCTCTTGCTAACTGCACAATAATCTGTTAAAGATATAACAGATTTATATGTCCAGTATTATCGGGCCGGATGTCAGGACATCGTGTCCGACATCGTGGATCCTGCAGCTTCACTTCTGCACTTGACTTTTATCTTGCATTGTACAGCAACTCCAGTATTCTCGGGCAGGATGTCAGGACATTGTATCCGACATCGTGGATCCTGCAACTTCAATTCTTCATTTGACATTTTATCTTGCCTTGTGCATTGTGCAGCCCGATCTCATTCCTTGACATAACGTTGGACATCATGTGCAGCAACTCCAGCTTTCCTTCATTGTCTAAGTGCTTATGTTTTAACAAAATCTTAGCCAATCTTTTAAAGCTCAGTAGAGCTAAACACTAACAATCTCCCCCTTTGGCAAATTTTGTCTAAAACATACTTAGACACTTCCTGAGCAGGTACGAGCAGTTATGCAAGTGGGATCAGCAACTTCCATTATCAGAGTAATCAAGCACAGCGGAAATTCTTCAAGTTGCAAATCTACAAGTCTTCTCCAGGATGTCAAGACATCTCTCGTGACATCAGCTTTCTGCTTCTGCTCCCCCTGTCTTCAAGCTTACTGCAGCATCTTCTATCAGCTACTAGTCTTTTCCAGGATGTCGAGACATCTCATGTGACATCCGCTATCTGCTCCCCCTGTCTTCATGCTCTTTACTGCAGCATCTTCTAGTAGCTTACAACAGTCATCATCAGCAGCAGTCTCCCCCTCAAAATCGTGTACATACAACTCCCCCTCAAGGTCATGAATCATGCATACATCGTATCCTACTGCCATACATCTACTATTGCATACATAGTATCCTATTACTCAAAATCATGCATAATAGCAAGCATAATACTATTACTCCCCCTTTTTAGACATAAATTTGGCAAAAGTAGGATGCATGTGCGAATATTACAGACCAATAACAATCAATTGTTCAAAGGGACATGCCCCTTTAGCTAATAAAAGTGAAAAGCAAAAATAAGGGTCTGATGATCATGGGGTGGCTTCAGAATCATCATCATCTGATTCTGTCTCTTCTGCTGCATCTTCCTCTTCCTCAGCAGCTTCTTCTTCTTCTTCAGCTGCTTCTCCTTCTTCCTCAGCTGCTTCTTCATCATCTTCAGCTGCTTCTCCTTCTTCCTCAGCTGCTTCTTCATCATCAATGCCACTCTCTGAGAGCCTTTTGATCAGCAGTTCCAGCTCCATTTTCTTCTCTGTGGTGGCTTTGATGGTTGCTTCCAGCACCTTGCATGTGTCCTTGAGTTCAGCAATCAGAGCATCCTTGGACACAGCACCTGAAGCAGCTTTCCCTGATGTCGAGACAATGTCTGGGACATGTGTCCCCTCAAACAGTTTGTAATGCAGGGATAGAGGAGATTCTCTCTTTATCACAGAGTCAGTGTAGTTTAACATATTGGGATGCTGACTCAACATAATGCCACACAATACAGTAGGGAAGGCAATGGGTAATTTGATAGCAAAAGATTCTGAATGCTTAACAGTTTGATCAAAGATATAGTTTCCAAAATTAAATTTGGATTTGGTTCCAACAGCATATAGAAATTTACCCAAACCTGTGGCAACAGTGGAAGTATGATTGGTGGGAACCCAGTTTGCAGCTCCAATCCTGTGCAGAATTGCATACTTCACACTTAGCTTCCCTGCTGAAAGCTTCCCTTTCTTTGGCCAATGCTGGACTCGTTTGGCTGTGATTTCCTTGGCAATTTGATGCTCAGAAACATCAATATCTATCACTCCATCAGTAGGTCTGCCCAGATATTTGTTGATCACAGCAGGGGAGAATCTAACACACTTTCCTCTGACAAACACTCTTTGATAATCATCACTTTTTCTATTTGATATGTCAGAGGGAATGTTGACAATGAATTCCCTGACTAGGCCTTCATAACAGTCTCCCAACTTGGTGACTGTCTTCAGTAGTTCAGCAGCCTTGATGAGTTCCATGGTCTCCTTGCAATCCAAGGCATTTCTTCCCAGTTCTCTTTCAACCGCAAGTCTGCGTTGATACACATATTTCCACTTTTCAACATTGCCAATGGAGTGGAAAGAGATGTTGTCCAATGGTGCATCAGGAACATTTTCAGGCACCTTTCTTCCAGATTTCTTGGCCCTCTTAGATGTCGAGACATCTAGTTCGACATCATCATCAGAATCGGATGAGGAAATTTCTTTCCTTTTCTTGGAGGGGATAGCAACCTTGCTTCTTCTGGATGTGGCAGGAGTGACTGGAGTGCTCTTCTTCTGGGCCATAGTCTTGATCCGTCCAGACCTCTTGATGGGGGTTTTTCCCTTTCGGCTTTGTAACCTTTCTGCAATGCCAGGTGCCAACCTGTTGGCAATGGGTTCTTCATCAGATTCGACTTCTTCCAAGTCAATGAGGTTACCTGGAGCAGGTTCTGGTGCCCTTGGTGCAGGGGTCTCCTCTGAGGCTTGATCCTCTTCTTCTGTTGATTCCTCTTCACTGGGTGAAGGGAGGACTTCAGCATTTGGAGCGGAGGATGTTGGAACATCTTTATTGACATCAGGCACAGAAACATCTGGGGTGGAAGATGTTGGAACATCTTTCTCAGCATCAGGCACAGAAGCATCTTTCAGAATGCTACTCACAATACCGCGGATTTTCTTGTCCATCTCCGTGTCTACTTCCCTAGGACTTGTTGCAAGGCTAGGGTTTTCAGCAATCTTCACTCCCTGTTGTCTTCTGGGAACCAGTTTCTCAGGGACAGAAGCTTGACCAGGAATTATTTGTATGGGTTGAATCTTGAATTCCGGTTGTTCCTGGTGCGGAGATGATGGTACAGCGGGTGAACCAGAAGCGGAAGTTTCTTTTGGTGAGGAAGCCATGGAAAAACAGAGCGTTTGGAATGATTTCGTAAATCTCAGAAAACTATTGGGAAATGCTGGAGAAAACACGAATGCCAAGCAGATATAAATTTGACTGAAGAATGTAGAGGGGCGTGTGAAGCAACGGTCGAATTTGCTTTGTGGTGAACGTGCTATTAATGTTAAGTGATTCGTTTGGGCACGTTCAGATTGCAGTAGCTGCTATAATTCCTCTAGCAAACAAATGCCCAGCTTGCCCCTCAGTTTTTCAAACTGATTTGCATCCAAAGCCTTTGTGAAAATATCTGCTATTTGTTCCTCAGTGTCAACATGCTTCAGTGTGATCACTTTATCATCAACAAGATCTCTGATATAGTGATGTCTAATGTCAATGTGCTTGGTTCTGCTGTGTTGAACAGGATTTTTAGAAATATTAATAGCACTCATGTTGTCACAGTACAATGTCATGACATCTTGTTCGACATTGTACTCCTTCAGCATCTGCTTCATCCAAACTAGCTGTGAACAGCTGCTTCCTGCTGCAATATACTCGGCTTCTGCTGTAGATAGGGACACACAGTTCTGCTTCTTGCTGAACCATGAAATAAGGTTGTTTCCCAAATAGAAGCATCCACCAGAAGTGCTTTTTCTGTCATCTGCACTTCCAGCCCAATCAGCATCGCAATACCCAACCAGCATTGAATCTGAACAATGACAGTACATAATCCCATAGTCACTGGTGCCATTTACATATTTCAGAATTCTCTTTACTTGATTCAAGTGACTTATCTTGGGATTGGCTTGATATCTTGCACAAACACCTACTGCATAGGTGATGTCGGGTCTGCTAGCTGTTAAATATAGTAAGCTCCCTATCATGCTTCTGTACAGACTTTGATCAACACTGGTGCCTGCTTCATCCTTTGACAGCTTCAAGTGAGTAGGTGCAGGTGTCCTTTTATGACTGGCATTCTCCATCCCAAACTTCTTGACAATGTTCTTTGCATACTTGCTTTGAGAGAGGAATATGGAGTCTTCCATCTGCTTCACTTGGAGTCCCAGAAAATAAGTCAGCTCTCCAACAAGACTCATCTCAAATTCAGATTGCATCTGTTGAACAAAATGTCGAAGCATCTCATTCGACATCCCTCCAAACACAATGTCATCAACATATATCTGTGCAATCATCAAGTTTTCAGCATCTTGCTTGACAAAGAGAGTCTTGTCAATTCCTCCCTTCCTATACCCTTGCTGAGTAAGGAACTCTGTTAGCCTTTCATACCAAGCTCTTGGAGCTTGCTTCAATCCATAGAGAGCCTTCTTGAGCCTGTATACATGATCTGGATGAGTCGGGTCTGCAAATCCCCTTGGCTGCTCCACATAGACTTCTTCATTCAGGTATCCATTCAGAAATGCGCTCTTCACATCCATCTGGTACAGCTTGAATTTGAGGATGCAAGCTACACCAAGTAATAATCTGATGGACTCAAGTCTAGCAACTGGGGCAAAAGTCTCATCAAAGTCTACACCTTCAATCTGAGTGTAGCCTTGAGCAACCAGTCTGGCCTTGTTTCTGGTTATGACACCTTCTTCATTGGTTTTGTTCTTGAAGATCCACTTGGTGCCAATCACATTAGTTCCCTCGGGCCTAGGAACTAGCTCCCAAACTTCATTCCTTTTGAATTGCTCCAATTCTTCTTGCATAGCATTGATCCAGAACTCATCAGTCTGTGCCACTTTCACATTCTTGGGCTCAATTTTGGAGACAAAGCATGAATTGGAGACGATCTCCATCTCCCTTGATCTTGTAGTGACTCCTCTGTTTGGATCTCCTATAATCAGCTCCTTGGGGTGCATCTTCTGGATTCTAATGGAGGGTCTCTTGTCAGGTTGGTTGATGTTTGATTCATCTGTAGCAGAATCAGAGTTTTCTGCATTTTCTCCACTTTTAGCTGCATCTGCTACATTGTCTCCAGATGTTCTGACATCTTCTTCGACATCCTTCTTTCTTGCTGGAGTTAGATCATCAACAACCACATTGATGGATTCCATCACAGTTCTGGTTCTGGAATTGAATACTCTATATGCTCTGCTGTTTGTAGAGTATCCCAGGAATATTCCTGCATCACTCTTGGGATCCATCTTTCTCCTTTGCTCTCTATCTGCCAAAATGTAACATGGACTTCCAAAGATGTGGAAGTGCTTGACAGTTGGCTTCCTCCCTTTCCAGATTTCATACAGAGTGGTTGGAGTCCCTCTTCTAAGTGTGACTCTGTTGTGGATGACATAGGCATACCTCTTTCCTCCAAGGCTTTCAACTTGCATAGGCCCCATCAAGTCCATGTGAAGTAGTTCCAGCACCCTGGAGGTGGTCTGATGTTGAAGCTTCTGGTGGGACATCTTGACTTGCTTTCCAATCTGACATTCACCACAAATTCTGCCTTCTTCTATTTTCAGATTGTGAATGCCTCTAACAGCACTTTTGTCAAGGATTTTCTTCATGCCTCTTAAGTGCAGATGTCCAAATCTTTGATGCCATATTCTGACTTGATCTTCTTTGGAGGATAGACATGTGGAGGAGTAGCTGGTTTCTTGGGGTGTCCATAGGTAACAATTGTCCTTTGATCTGCTGCCCTTCATTAGAACTTCACTCTTCTCATTTGTCACCAAGCATTCTGACTTTGTGAAGTTTACATTGAATCCTTCATCACACAGCTGACTGATGCTGATCAAGTTTGCAGTCAGTCCCTTCACCAGTAGTACTTTGTCCAGACTAGGAAGTCCATTATGAACTAGCCTTCCCATTCCAATGATCTTTCCTTTAGAGCCATCTCCAAATGTCACATAGCTAGTGGAGCAGGGCTCAATGTTCACCAGGAATTCTTTAACTCCTGTCATGTGTCTGGAACAGCCGCTATCTAGGTACCAATCTTCCTTAGCTGCTGCTCTAAGTGAAGTATGAACAACAAGACTAACAGTCTTGTGTTTTGGAACCCACATCATCTTCTTCCTGCTGTTGCTGCTTTGAGTTCCATGATGTGGATGGCCATGTAGATGATAGCAAAAGGGCTTTATGTGACCATACTTGCCACAGTAGTGACACCTCCACTTCTTTCTTTTGCTCTTTTTCTGCTGCATTCCATGATGTCGAGACCGATGTTGTGACATCGTGGCTCCAGTCCTGTTTTTGACAGGAACAAATTCTGTCATGGTCGTTCTGCCAGCAGACTTAGGATTAAATCCAAGTCCTTTCTGGTTTCCAGCATTCTTTCCAAGCAGCAGCACCTCATCAAGCGTATCTGAGCCTTTATTCAGCATCTTTATTGATTTGGTCATGTTTTCCAATTTAGAGTTCAGAAAACCGACTTCTCCTTTAAGCTCAGAGATCTCCTCTTTATGTGCCTCCTTATCAGCCTCCAGATCTGCAATGATCTTCTTCAGTTGTGCTTCCTGCTGAAGAATCTTCTCACTTTTGAAGCATAGTTCTCTATAGGATGTAGCAAGCTCATCAAAAGTGATTTCACTATCTGTATCACTTGAATCTTCAGCAGTTTCAAATCTCCCAGTGAGAGCATTCTCATCTCTGTCAGAATCACTTTCTTGTTCACTCTCTGTATCAGATCGACATACAGAAAGTCCTTTCCTCTGCTTCTTGAGATGAGTGGGACATTCAGCTATGATGTGTCCATAGCCTTCACACCCATGGCATTGAATTCCTTTGCTGTGACTGGGCTTTACATCTGACCTTTTCTGGTATTTACTGCCTTTCCTGATGTCGAAAGGGATGTTCTGGACATGTGGCTTCTGCCTTCTGTCCATTCTGTTCTGCACTTTGTTGAACTGCTTTCCAAGGAGCACAACTGCCTTAGTCAGACCTTCATCAGTATCCAGGTCATGCTCATCTTCTTCTCCTTCATCATTGGACACGAACGCCAAGTTCTTGCTCTTCTTTTCAGCCCTATCCGAGAGTCCTAGCTCAAAGGTTTGAAGGGAACCAATGAGTTCATCCACTCTCATGTTGCAAATGTCTTGGGCCTCCTCTATTGCAGTGACTTTCATGTCAAATCTCTTAGGCAAGGATCTGAGGATCTTTCTCACCAGCTTATCATCTGTTATCCTCTCTCCCAAGGCAGTGCAGGCATTGGCAATTTCAAGAATGTTCATGTGGAAGTCATGAATACACTCTTCCTCCTTCATCTTCAGATTTTCGAATTTTGTAGCCAATAGTTGCAATCTGGACATCTTCACTTTGGAGGTTCCTTCATGAGTGATTTTCAGGATCTCCCATGCATCTTTGGCCACTGTGCAAGTGTTGATCAGTCTGAAGATATTCTTGTCAACTCCATTGAATAGAGCATTCAAAGCTTTGGAGTTTCCAAGTGCCAATTCGTCTTCTTCTTTAGTCCAGTCTTCTTCTGGCTTCAATTCATCAGTGGGCTTTCCTTCTGTGTCCAGCATCTTGGGATGTTCCCAGCCTTTGATGACAGCTTTCCAGGTTCTGCTATCCAGTGATTTGAGGAAGGCCACCATTCTTGCTTTCCAGTATTCATAGTTGGTTCCATCAAGAATTGGTGGTCTGTTCACTGGTCCTCCTTCTTTCTCCATGTTCATCAGAATTTATCTCCCTAGATCTCACTCTGTGATTTCGAGTGTTGGCTCTGATACCAATTGAGATTCTGATACCAGGGGACAGATGTCGTACCGGATGTCACGACATCACGCTCCAGAACATGCAGATTATATGTGTCCGTATGAACAGATTAAACAAGTAAATAACACAAGAGAATTGTTTACCCAGTTCGGTGCAACCTCACCTACATCTGGGGGCTACCAAGCCAGGGAGGAAATCCACTCTCAATAGTGTTAGTTCAAGGTCTAACAGCCCCTGTTTACAACCTTCTCACCTAACCACTACCCGTGCGATCTCTACCTAAGAGCCACTCTTAGATATGAGAACCTCCGCTCACTCCCTCTCACTCACACTCCCGTGTTTACAATTAAGTCAAAGACACACCAGAGATCAACTCTGAACAAAAGAGATCAACTCTACACACTAGAGATCAACTCTAGACACAAGAGATCAACTCTACACACATAGGTCCAACACTTGATGTTAGGGTACCATCAAGGTGGCTCACAAAAGACTCAAGTCCCAAAAACTCACAAACTAACTCTTCAATCCCGGACTTGGTCCAGAACTCGTGCAGCCTCCATGATTATATAGCCGTGTACGATTCTGGGCTGCAACTCCTTGATGCTGGAGGAGATCTATCTTCTTCTGAAAAATCTGCAGTTAAAGAACTAAAAGATAACTTTTGATCTTTTAGTTTGAATCTTTAATCTTTAATCTTTAATCCCTGAACGAACTCTTCTACTTTGAAATTCGAACTTTAATGATCTTTTAATTCGTTCCTAAAGATAGATCTTCTAATCTCTTGCTAACTGCACAATAATCTGTTAAAGATATAACAGATTTATATGTCCAGTATTATCGGGCCGGATGTCAGGACATCGTGTCCGACATCGTGGATCCTGCAGCTTCACTTCTGCACTTGACTTTTATCTTGCATTGTACAGCAACTCCAGTATTCTCGGGCAGGATGTCAGGACATTGTATCCGACATCGTGGATCCTGCAACTTCAATTCTTCATTTGACATTTTATCTTGCCTTGTGCATTGTGCAGCCCGATCTCATTCCTTGACATAACGTTGGACATCATGTGCAGCAACTCCAGCTTTCCTTCATTGTCTAAGTGCTTATGTTTTAACAAAATCTTAGCCAATCTTTTAAAGCTCAGTAGAGCTAAACACTAACAGATTACACTTATTTGGTAATCGATTACCAGTGACTGGTTCTGAAAAAATCAGAAGATGTAACTCTTCAAAAGGTTTTTGACTTTTTCAAATTGGTTTTAAGTTTTTCTAAAAGTTATAACTCTTCTAAATGGTCTTCTGGACCAGACACGAAGAGTCTATAAAAGCAAGGCTTTGTTTTGCATTTTCAATTCAATCCATTCAATCTTGAATACTTTTCCAATCAATCTCTTACAATCCTTTACAAGCCTAGAATCTCTTTGAACTTCTTCTTCTTTGTACCAAAAGCTTTCTGAAGTTTTCTGGTTTTCCAAACCTTGAAAACTTGTGCTATTCATCTTTTTATTCTCTTCTCCCTTTGCCAAAAAGAATTCGCCAAGGACTAACCGCTTGAATTCTTTTTGTGTCTCTCTTCTCCCTTTTCCAAAAGAACAAAGGACTAACCGCCTGAATTCTTTTGTGTCTCCCTTCTATCTTGTCAAAGAATTCAAAACGACACAGTCTGAGAATTCTTTTGATTCTTCCCATTCCCTAATACAAAAGTGTTCAAAGGACTAACCGCCTGAGAATTCTTTTGTATCCCCATTCACAAAGTATCAAAGGTTTAACAGCCTGAGATCTTTGTCTCAACACATTGGAGGGTACATCTACTTGGATTTGACTGAGAACAAGAGAGGGTACATCTCTTGTGGATCAGTTCTAGTGGAGGGTACATCCACTAGGTTCAAAGAGAACAAGGGAGGGTACATCCCTTGTGGATCTTTGCTTGTAAAAGGATTTTTACAAGGTTGAAAGAAATCTCAAGGACCGCAGGTCGCTTGGGGACTGAATGTAGGCACGGGTTGTTGCCGAACCAGTATAAAAACTCTTGTGTGTTTGTTTCCTTCTTCCCTACTCTTTTACTTTCCTCTGTGCATTTAATTTCCGCTTTTACTTTCTGTTAAGTTTCTCTTCTACTCCTCATTCTCTTAACAATTTAGTAAAAATCTTAAAAGAGTAGTTTTTTAATTAGTAAAGGTTTTGGAATAATTAATTCAACCCCCCTTCTTAATTATTATGAGGCCACTCGATCCAACAAGTGCTATCAGAGCAGGTTTCTTGTAGAATGGCCTCTCTAGATTCTTTGTCTTTAAAAGTATTTTCAGGAACAGGTCACTCAAAAATGATGATGAAGACCAAGTCAACATGTGTCTCATGACAAAATCTGATGAGAATAACAAAGAAGATTCTGTAAATAAGAAATGGTACATAGACAGTGGATGTTCCAAGCACATGACTGGTGATGTATCCAAATTCACAACTATTTCTCCCAAGAAAAATGGACATGTTACATACGGCGACAACAACAAGGGCAAAATTATTGGAGTCGGTAAAATAGGTACGAGTTCTTCTACTCCTATTGAAAATGTGTTGCTTGTAGAAGGTTTGAAGCATAGTTTATTAAGTGTTAGTCAATTATGTGATAAAGGATATAAAGTATCTTTTGATTCTGAAAAATGTGTTATTAAGCATGAGCATGACAAAGATATTGAACATATAGGTTTTAGAGAAAATAATGTCTACATGATTGATCTAAAACAAAAATCTGTAAATGATAGATGCTTTTTAAGTAAAGATTGTGATCCATGGTTATGGCATAAGAGAATTGCTCATATTAACAAGGATCATCTAAATAGGTTAATTTCAAAAGATCTAGTTATTGGATTGCCTAGATTAAAATTTGAAAAAGATAAGTTATGTGATGCATGCCAAAAAGGTAAACAAACAAAAGTATCCTTTAAATATAAAAATATTGTTTCTACCACTCAACCATTGCAATTATTACACATGGATTTGTTTGGACCATCTAGGGTCATGAGTTTTGGTGGAAGTTACTATGCATTAGTAATTGTTGATGATTATTCTAGATATACTTGGACTTTATTTCTTACTCATAAGAATGATGCATTTCAAGCATTTAGAAGGCTTGCCAAAGTCATTCAAAACAAAAAGAATCTCAAAATCATCTCCATCAGAAGTGATCATGGAGGTGAATTTGAAAACAATGACTTTGAAATGTTTTGTGATGAGTATGACATAGAACACAACTTTTCTGCACCAAGGACATCCCAACAAAATGGAGTAGTAGAAAGGAAAAATAGAGCCCTAGAAGAAATTGCTAGAACTCTTTTAAATGACACACCTCTTCCAAAATACTTTTGGGCAGAAGCAGTTAACACTGCATGTTATATTATGAACAGAGCCTTAATTAGACCTATTCTTAAGAAAACCCCATATGAACTTTTTAACAATAGAAAACCAAATATTGCACATTTACATGTTTTTGGATGTAAATGTTTTGTTCTAAACAATGGTAAAGAAAGTCTAGGAAAGTTTGATGCCAAGGCAGATGAGGGTATCTTCCTTGGGTATTCCTTACATAGTAAAGCATTTAGAATATACAACAAAAGAACTATGACAATTGAGGAATCAATACATGCTACTTTTGATGAAACTAACATTACCTCCCCGAGAAAGGAGTTTGTTGATGATATTGCAGATACTTTGGAAGATACTCAAAATGAAGAAAGAAATCTGAAAAGAAAGAGAGATAATGAAGACAAGGATGATCAAGATGACACAACACAAGAAAATGATAATCTTCCTAAAGAATGGAAAACTTCAAGAAATCATCCTCTTGATAACATCATCGGTGATATCTCAAAAGGGGTAACAACTAGACACTCTCTTAAAGATTTATGCAATAATATGGCATTTGTTTCATTAATAGAACCTAAAAACTTTAAAGAAGCTATTATAGATGACCATTGGATAGTAGCTATGCAAGAAGAATTGAATCAATTTGAAAGAAATGATGTATGGGAATTAGTAGAAAAACCTTTAGATTATCCAATCATAGGAACTAAATGGGTATTTAGAAATAAATTGGATGAAAATGGTATAGTAATTAGGAATAAAGCTAGACTTGTAGCAAAAGGATATAACCAAGAAGAAGGTATAGACTATGAAGAAACTTTTGCACCTGTAGCTAGATTAGAAGCCATTAGGATGTTATTAGCATATGCATTTATTATGAATTTTAAACTATATCAAATGGATGTCAAAAGTGCTTTCTTAAATGGTCTAATTCAGGAGGAGGTATATGTGGAACAACCTCCTGGGTTTGAAGATTCACAAAAACTAGACCATGTCTATAGATTAAAGAAGGCACTTTATGGCCTAAAACAAGCACCTAGGGCTTGGTATAAAAGATTAAGTAAATTCCTATTAGAAAAGAATTTTACTAGAGGGAAAGTAGATACTACCTTATTCATTAAAAAGAAGGATAATGATATCTTGTTAGTACAAATTTATGTTGATGATATAATTTTTGAATCTACTAATGAATCTTTGTGCAAGGAGTTTTCTATTGATATGCAAAGTGAGTTTGAGATGTCCATGATGGGTGAATTAAATTACTTTCTTGGACTACAAATCAAACAAACAAATGATGGGATCTTCATCAATCAAGCAACTCATTAAGAGATTTGGAATGGAAAACTCAAAACACTTGGCTACCCCTATGAATACAAGTTGTTATCTTGACAAAGATGAATCCGGTCAACCTGTTGATCCAAAGCAATACAGAGGTATGATTGGATCTCTAGTTTACTTATCTGCAAGTGACCAGACATTTTGTTTAGTGTATGCATGTGTGCAAGATTTCAATTAGATCCAAAGTTTTCACATTTAATGGCAGTAAAAAGAATTATAAGATATTTATTAGAAACAGTTAGTTTAGGATTATGGTATCCTAAGAATTCTTTATGCAACCTAGTAGGATACTCAGATTCAGATTTTGCTGGATCAAAAACAGATAGAAAGAGCACTAGTGGTACATGTCAATTCATAGGATCTGCACTTGTTTCTTGGAATAGCAAGAAACAAAACAGTGTAGCATTATCCACAGCAGAAGCAGAATATATTTCTGCTGGTAGTTGTTGCACACAGATTTTGTGGATGAAGCAACAACTATCTGACTATGGAATAGTATTAGATCATATTCCCATAAAATGTGACAACACAAGTGCCATAAACATATCTAAAAATCCAGTTCTTCACTCTAGAACCAAGCATATAGAAATTAGGCATCATTTTATTAGAGATCATGTTTTAAAAGGTGATGTTGTTTTAGAGTTTGTAGATACTAAAAATCAACTTGCAGGCATCTTTACAAAACCACTAAGTAAAGATACCTTCTATAACATTAGAAGAGAATTAGGACTAATAGATGTTAGTGACTTATCAAAATAATTCTCTATATTATTATGTTACTTGAACAATTTACTATTTCCCTATTTTGCATGGTATGTTTGATATGTTATTTGACTATATGGGTTTTATAGTTAATCTATTTATGATTGTTGCTTCATGATTTTCATGGTTCCTGCTTCTTACTTCATGATTTGATTGATAGTTTTTCATGAATGTTGTATGAATATTTAGTTATATTTGCATACTTAAATTTTGGTACGCACTTTGGCTTTTTGTTGATGCCAAAGGGGGAGAGAAATGGGATTAAATCAAGAATTCACTTAAGTAATCAACTTATTTTTAAGATAAGCATAAATTCAAAAACAAAGGGGGAGAATTTATGAGAGTGATCGACTAGGAAAAAGTGTGTGTGTGTTTCTTGATTTCAGAAGTTGTCATCATAAAAAAGGGGGAGATTGTAGAAGCAAGGCTTCATGGTGAATGTGATTCAAAGGTGTTTTGATGATAACAATATGACAAAGGTGATGAACAAAAAGCTCAAAGATCAAAGAACAACTTAAGTGAATCAAAGAACATCTCAAGTGAATCAATAACAAGTCAAGAGTTCAAGAAAAGATTCAAGAAGGATTCAAGACTCAAGAAGAAAGCCTAGAATCAAGAATCAAGATTCAAGGTTCAAGATCTCAATAATCAAGATCAAGATTCAAGAATAAAGAAAAGACTCAATCAAGATAAGTATTAAATTTTTTTTCAAAAATTTGAATAGCACCAGGGGATTTGCGAGGCTTTGTTTGATTTTTTCGAAGGCCTCTTGGTAGTCGCTGTTCCACAGGACCGCCTGGTTCTTACGCAATAGTTTGAAGATGGGCTCGCAGGTAGGGGTGAGTTGCGAGATAAATCTCGCGATGTAGTTCAACCTGCCCAGGAAACCTCGAACTTGCTTCTCCGTGCGTGGCTCTGGCATTTCAAGAATGGCCTTCACTTTCTCGGGATCTATCTCAATCCATTTCTGTCTCACGATAAATCCCAATAACTTCCCTGATTTCACCCCGAAGGTGCACTTGGCGGGGTTTAGTTTCAGTTGGTATTTACGCAGCCTTCCAAACAACTTATGCAGATTGACGAGGTGTTCATCCTCGGTCCGAGATTTGGCAATCATGTCATCTACATAGACTTCTATCTCCTTATGCATCATGTCGTGGAACAAAGCTACCATGGCACGTTGATAGGTTGCCCCAGCATTTTTTAGCCCGAAGGCCAGCACTTTGTAGCAGAATGTTCCCCATAGGGTGACGAAAGTAGTCTTCTCCACATCTTTGGGTGCCATCTTTATCTGATTATACCTTGAGAAACCATCCACAAAAGAGAAAAGGGCGAACTTGGCTGTATTATCTACCAGTATATCAATGTGTGGCAAGGGAATATTGTCCTTAGGACTGGCTCGGTTTAAATCCCGATAGTCTACGCACATTCGCACTTTGCCGTCCTTTTTTGGGACCGGGACAATGTTGGCTACCCATTCCGGGTATCGAGCTACAGCCAAGAAACCCGGATCGAACTGCTTTCTTACTTCTTCTTTAATTTTCAAAGACATCTCGGGTCTCATCCTTCGTAGTTTTTGCTTAACCGGGGAAGACCCAGGATTCAATGGCAACTTATGTTGCACAATGTCGAGGTCCAGACCTGGCATGTCTTGGTACGACCATGCGAAGATGTCTTGATATTCTTCAAGAAGGGTTATCAAACCTTGGCGGATAGGTGCGGTCATACCGATTCCTACTTTCACTTCTTTCTTTCCCTCTCTGGTCTCTAAGTTTATCAGTTCGGTTCCCTCTTGGTGAGACTTCATTTCGCGTTCTTCCTGAGCGATCAACCTCTCCAACTCTGGTGAAAGGACGTCCTCTTCCTCTTCTTCGTTTATTGTTTGACTTCTCGGTCAAAATCGATTATCAAACCCTCGTTGTTAGGATCCTCAAAGAATCAACCCTCACATCTATACCATTCAAGACAAAAAACAAAAAGCATGCCAAATGATATGAGAAAAGGTGGGATCGCAAGAACAAAAGAAACAAGATCTCTTTGTTATTTAATAAGGTAGATTTCACAAAACAAAAGAGAAAGGAATCTATAGCCTCTAATTACATTGAATCAGCGGTATAGGCATCCGACTGGCTCATCACGCGCCAGTTCCCCACTTGGGAATTGGGATGGCACGGTCGTACGAAACTTGGCGGATCTTGTGGAGACTCCTCTCCTATTGCTGCCACCTTTTCCTCAAACATTATCCCGGCACTTGTGAAACACTGGCTGACATGGTCGGGCCATGCCCTATCTGCCCGGAGTCTTGACGGCGCATTCCTTCTTCCCGGTTTTTCGGGTTCATACCCCAACCCATATTTGTACGGGTTCCCCCTAATGTCGACCACATCGGCATTCCCGTGGCTGTCCTTGCCCAGACCCATTCTGGGCTCATAACAGTGCCTGAGCATTACCCGTGTCACCATTAGGGACGCATTAGAGAGACAAGGTAGCAACAAAATCATTTCCACAGAGGCACAAATCACCACCTCGAAGGATTGGAAAACTGTTTCTACATATGGTGCGGAGGAGGGGCAGCTTACCAACATATCTTCTTCGCCTAACACTATTACCAAAAGTCCACCAACCGCAAATTTCAATTTCTGGTGAAGCGTCGAAAGGACAACTCCTAGCGCGTGAATCCAAGGTCTCCCCAAAAGGCAACTGTAGGCGGGATTTATGTCCATCACTTGAAAAACCACATTGCAAGTGTGAGGACCTATCTGAATGGGGATGTCGATTTCCCCCATCACCTCCCGCCGACTACCGTCAAAGGCTCGTACTACCATCGAACTTGGCTTTAGACGTGACGCATTGAAAGGAAGTTTCTCCAAGGTGGTCTTTGGCATCACATTTAAACTTGAGCCATTGTCGATGAGCACCTTAGCGACGACATGGTCCATGCATCTGACAGACACATGTAGAGCTTCGTTGTGCCTTCTCCCCTTGACGGGAATCTCTTCTTCCGCGAACACGATATAGTTATTGATAGTTATATGATTAACAATTCCTTCAAAACCCTCAACTGAGATGTCGTGTGCTACGTGGGCTTCATTGAGGACCTTTACCAATAGTGCACGATGAGGCTCAGAGTTTATGAGCAGTTTGAGCAAAGAGATCCTTGCTGGAGTTTTATTCAGTTGCTCAACTACTTTAAACTTGCTTTGTTGGATGAGACGAAGAAACTCATGAGCCTCTTCCAAGATCACCTCCTTTCCTTGAAGACCTTTTTTCTTTTCAGCTCCTTTTACCACCGGGGGACCCACTTCTTTTGAGGGGGGGTCATGTCTGCGGGCTCTTGGATCATGGGTGCTTTCCCCTTGGAGGGAAATTCCATTGCGTGAGGGGGAGCGAACACCCGACCACTGCGGGTTACGCCACTAAGGCCGATGATGTTGGTCACCTTGGCTGACAAGGAGTCAACCTCGGTTGCAGCTCCTTCTCCAAAAGCGGGAGGGGTATATTTCCATGGAACGACCTTATTGCTTTGATAGGAAAACGGCGTTGGCTTGGACACTGTCAGGGGATACTTGGGCCTGGAGTCGGTCACATTCCTAGTGAAACATATTACTAGGGCTTTGGGGGTTGGGGGAACCTTCCTTTCTTCCGACTGCCTGCAAATCTGCGGTTCTTCCCTATCTCCCTTGGACACTTCGAGCTGCCCCTAGTCCATGAGCCGTTGAAGTAACTCTTCAACCACGGGGCAGGTTTCCATGTCGTGTGATTCCCCGAGATGAAACAGACATTCGTCACTTTCGTCTCCGCCACGAGAGACCATGCATGCTGCCTGCAGCAACTGGTAGATGAATCGTCTAGACGTAGCTACATCTTCTTATCTCTTTGACCCTGACGGCCTATCCTTTTCGATGGCGTTTACGCTAGCCCCTCCATGACTGGCTAGTGGATTGGTTTAAACGTTGGGGCCCTCTTCTTGAAATGATAGTTGGCCGACATTTATTAGGTGTTGCACCTTATACTTGAATGGCAGGCAAGAGTCAATGTTGTGTCCGGCGGCTCCACTATGGTATGCGCATGTGGCATTCGAGTTGTACCACTTGGGGTATGGTGGCTGGAAGACCTTCCCGGGTATGGCCACCACCAAATGATTTTCCAATAATGAGGGCCACAACTCAGAATATGCCATGGGAATAGGAGAGAACTCGTCTTTCGGGAGGCGTCGTGCATTGTTATAGCTCGCGCCAGGAGTTGTATTATTGGCTGGCTGGGGAGTGGCTGGAGCTGTGTGTTGGGCAGGCGCTTTTTCTGTTGCGGGAGGCCCTTCCATTTGAGTAGAGAGGGAACTTCCGGCTCGGATCAAAAAGTTCGGGTGGTTGTGTTGGTATGAGTTTTGGGCATTTTGGGGCGTTTTCATCCATGTTGGGGCGGTGGTGACCGCGTGGGTGTCTCCTTCCTTTTTCCGTGTGCCCACCATTGGAGCTCTTTTATTGTTGTTGAGGGCAACGTTGGAGGCATATTCAAACTTGCATTTTCTCAGTCCGGACTCGATTCTTTCTCCGACGAAGACGAGGTATGCAAAGTTAGCCGGCATATATCCTATCAGCTTCTCGTAGTAGAACGTGGGCAACATATTTAGCATAATCGTGATCATTTCCCTTTCAGTCATAGGCGGGAGGACTTGGGCTGCTGGGTCTCTCCATCTTTGAGCATATTCTTTAATGGACTCATGTTCCCGCTTGGTCATGCTCTGAAGTTGGTTCCGATCAGGAGCCATATCCGTGTTGTATTGGTACTGCCTAATGAAGGAAGTTGCCAAGTCTTTCCATGACCGGATCTGAGAAGCTTCCAGATTGGTGTACCACGCCACTGCTGCTCCGGCTAAGCTGTCTTGAAAGAAGTGCATTAACAGCTTTTCGTCCGTAGAATATGCCCCCATCCTTTGGCAATACATCCGAAGATGACTTTTTGGACACATCGTCCCTTTATATTTATCAAAATCTGGTACTTTAAACTTGGGGGAAATGATGATGTCAGGTACCAGACACAGATCTGCTAAATCCGAGAACGGATAGTTGCCGAGGCCTTCTACCGCTCTCAGCCTCTCTTCAAGTAGATCAATCTTTCCCTTGTCTTTTGCAAAGGGAACGAGTTCCTTAACGGGTGCGGATGGAGACGGGACGTGGCAGACTATGTTTGGTTGGGGCAACTCATGGGGGGATGGTTCCTTGAGGGGAAGTAGAGGGCCTAAATGGGCATCTCCTTCATCATCTTCTTGCAGAGGATAGTCGGCGTGAGGAGGGAGCTGCCCCTCGAAGGTAGGGGCTTGGCTCAAATTGTCTAGAGCGGTACGGGGAGTGAAGTCTGGAGGAAAACCATAAGGGTAGGCTTGAGGACTATACCTCCGATTAAAACCCGTCGCGTTTCTGTCTCGGCACAAGTTTATTGCGGGCTGTAGCACCGGTTCCGCTTCCCTAGCTGTATTGGAAGCGGCCGCCGTAGCATTATCTTATATAGTTTTTTGAAGTTTTAGCATGGCCTCCGTGATAGAAGCCATTTGATCTTTTAAGGCCGATAGGTCGGCCTTCATCTGTTCTTGCACTCCCTCTTCGTTATGCATCTTACTTCTGGATCGGGTGTTATAGGGGAGCCTTTGCGCTTTTTTAGTTATGGTGAGTTCCCTTAAGAAACAAACAGTGGTGAGTATGCCACCAAAACATGAATATGCTAATGAATGATCAGAGCACCTGGATCCACCTCAAGGCCTTTTTTAGACAACGTGATGAGTTTTAGAACTTCTCTTTTCAAAAAAAAGGAACAAAAGCTTTTATCTAGCCAAGATCATACAAAAGTGTTACAACAGAACCTAACGGTTTCTAATTATATGGGCCATCAAATCTATCATGTGTTGACAGTAATTGATTAGCCTGTGAATTTCCTCTGGGGCTGAACACGCTTCAGCGATGGCCTTTGCTTTGGCTAGTAGTCGCGGGAGGTCTTGACTTCCATTTAAGGTCAAGGCGAACCTATCCATCCACATGGTCGCTTCTTGATGCAATTCATCAATCACCCTCCCTCTTGCTTCCTTCTCGGCGTACGCTTGTGCGAAGTCCTCTACTAGTTTTTGTTCATGGGTCAAAGACTGGTTTAAATCTTCTTTGTACTGCCCTATTATAGCTAGCATGCTTCGCTCCGTGGCTTCTAAATGTTGGGCCAAACTCCTCTTGGATCTTGAGCAAGCAGCTAACTCCTCCTTTAAGACCATGCCATGTACTTGTGACTGGTCTCTTTCCTCTCTTCGGAGCTTGAGCTCATTGTTGTTGCCCCACAAAGCTCCTTGGAATTTATCTCGGCCATGCTCTTCCTTGCGAGCCCTCTTGGTTTCTCGTTCGAGGGCTCTTGCGGTAGCCACATTTTCCTCTCATAATTCAGCACACTCTTTCCGGATGTCTGTAGCGACTAACTTGAATTTTTCTTTGGTGAGTCTTGCCTTTCCTAGCTTTGATTTTAGAGATTGGACTTCTTCATCCTCTTCCGGAGCTTCGAAGTTCTCCTCGTTGATAATTTTCAATTTGGAGAGCCAATCTAACCCTTGTGTATGAACTCTTAGCCATTCATGATAACCATCGATGATGCCATTACGGATGCCCCTAAGTTCTTTATCTTTCCTTAACGGGCTTTCCCACGCCTTGTGGACTCTTTGTACAATCTTGAGACTTTGGGCGCCGAAATCTCTCACAAGGAAAGGCGAGAGGCTCTCTTCCGCCGGTGCTCCCCTCATGGGGTACCCTAACTGTCTTATGGCAAGTGCGGGATTATAGTTAATACAACCCCTCGTCCCTATCAACGGAACGTTTGGGTAATCCCTACATGAGAAGAGAACTCCCTCCTTTCCTTCCTTCCATCGAGGAAACCAGTTGATTGTGCTGCCTCCTATCCCAGCCAAGTATTGGTCCCAATCTACCATTCTCTTTTCGACGCACGAGCGATAACTTTGAAGCGGACACGGGTGCCTTATGTCTTGTTGGAATAGGTGCGAAACCAACCACACAAAGAGCGGGCAAACAGCAGACAATCCGTGCGCTGTTCTTCTCGCACCTTCGGTCAAATGTATCAAATAAGTCCGCCAAGATAGCTACCACCGGGCTCTCCTTGCTATGGTGATATGCAAGGAAAGCATCAATTGCGGCTAGGTCCACCAAACCGTCCACGTTTGGAAATAGGACAACCCCAAAGATTAGCAAGGCTAGTATATCCGCAAACGAGACCCACTCTTCTTGACTCGCCATATCCCTTGCTTTGCCTTCCAAGTATTTCCGTGGTAGGCCCACTACGCCGTTTCGAGTTTGCTTCATACGATCCGACTCTCTTGCCGAATATCCGACCACAGTTGCAATCTTGCTCAAGTTGGGAAGAAACCCAGAGAAAAGATACGTTTTTCTTCCCCCAAGAGGGCATCCTAGAATCTCCTCAAATTCTTCAACAGTCGGTACTATTTGGAAGTCCCCAAACGTGAAGCATCTCAACGGCTGGTCATAGTATTGGGCGAGGGATACAGCGGCTTCCGTAAATACCTCCACTATGGTCAAATCTAAAATCTTTCCGTACACTTTGCGGAAGGCTTGCCTTTGGAGGGGTCCCATCAACCGTCCCAACTCCTTAAGACTAGTGACATCCAGGCCCTTAATCTTGACTTGATAGAATCTTTTTCCGTTTAGATTTGTCCCCATCATTTACCTAAAAAAGGGGTGAATCAAGGCTCCAATATGAATGATGCAATGAGTATGCATGAAACGAAAAGAAAAACAAGTGGTAATTTACATATACGAGACCGAAAAAGATCCATCCTTTTAATACTACGTTCTAGGCATTGTGGTGCCCCAACGTATGCAATAAAATGTGACGCATTACTTTAAAGAGACAAAATATCACTAGTTATACAGCAAGACTGTAATTTATGTGCTATTCGCAGAAGAATGCATGAGAACAAATGGCACAGAGCGTGTTTGCTCCATGCCCCTATTTGGGGACCTATAGGATAATATCTAGGGGTCTATAATAACTACTCCCAACGATCTATATCTCACATGGCTGTTTTCTAGAGGTATCATCACTCAAGATAATAATATTGCGGCGGTATGGAATACCAGCGACAACACATTATAAAGAGAGAAAGCTCTAGACGAGGTTTCACTATAATCAAGCAAGTCGGAGACCTAGCATGACCATAGATTCACCTCCACTCCTTAGATTCCCATGGACCCGGGTATAGGGCCCCTTTTTTACTCAAACCCGTGGGTGCTTAGAATGCAGTGTAAAAATGTGGAAAAGACAGCATTTATTATATTTACACAGTTAAAAAAAAATGCACACCCAAAGTCTCACAATTCCACAATTTCCTAAAATAGGCCTAACTCACAAAAACAGTCCCCAGTGGAGTCGCCAACTGTCGCAACCTACCCTTTTGCAGGCGAGGGAGGCGAGGCTCACGGGCGCGTCTTCCAAAGGAGGAAAATGCGTGGAGTCGCCACCAACGTTTATTTGTAGAAAATGTCTGAAAAACCGAAGGAAACCGGTCATGAAGAATATTCCAGATTCGGGAGTTGTATTTATATTTGAGGAAGGTATTAGCACCTCTCACGTTTGTCCCAAAGGACAACAACCTTAAATTAGAGTCGTGTGAAATTGTGTATCTAAACTTTTTCTTTCTTTTTTATTTTGAGGTCGACAAAAGCGGGACTCTTGCTGCTACGTACCCTCCATCGAAGAGGAAATCAGATCTACGTAGTTCTTTTTTAAAGGGCGAATCAAGCGATTCTTTTTACTTGGAAGGTGGTCCTTTTAAGGCGTTGGACCTTAAAATGATCCATTTTTACTTGGTGAGAAAAAACTGAGGTATCGAACCTTAAAATCCTTTTTAGTGATTTTTTGCGGACGAGCTTGACTTTGCGAGTTGATTTTAGCCTTAGTTTCACTTTAGTTATTAGTCAATTCAATCAAGAAAGAGAAATCCCAAAGAGAAACGTCCGATTGATTTTTTTGGTTTATTTTACTAAAAGATATTTTTTGATTATTATATTATAATTTTACCTCTTTTTGGTTTCCAACATGGTTACGGCATGACCGAACGGTCAGATTTTATTTTAACAGAAATTAACAGATATTACAATTCAAATGATCGGTGGAAATTTATTTTATTTTTTGATTAGGCGAGAAAATGACTTAAGTAAATGACTAAAGCACGTCAAAAGGGGTACGAAAAGTAAATGAAATGAAAATAAAAGCACGTGAAACAAGTGGGGACCACTAAGGGTACATAGAATGAATTGAAAAGTTCAATTTCAGGAGCTTACCGGTTGAAGACCGAAGAACGAACGATGAACGACGAAGAACAGTTGAAAATCTACGCGAAATCACCCACGGAAATGTTACGGAAACGTTACGGAAGCGCCTCGGCTTGGATTTTCTTCACGGAAACAATTTTCCTCACTAATTTTAATTGATTACGAAATGCCAAGAGGGCTGAACCCTTTTCTTCTTCACTCCTCCCTCTATTTATAGGAAAATAGGGGAGGAGCTTGCCACCCAGCTCGCCCAAGCGAGCTCAGCTCGCCCAGGCAAGCCAGGTTGCTTCCTCTAGAAGCAACAGCCTTCTGGAGGAACATCCTGGAAGGCCCAAGTGGGTCTGGTTCCTATTTGCACCCTTTTTTTACTAAATACACCCCCTTTTCTTTTTTGGTGATTCTTTTTCCGTAACGTTACGAAACTTTACGAATTTCGTAACGATACTTGTTTTCTTTCCGTAAGGTTACGGAACCTTACGGGTCACGTAATTACTCCTTTTTTGGCTTTCGGAAAGTTACGGAACCTCACGGATTGCGTAACAATGCTTCCTTTTGATTTCCGACATGTTACGAAATCTCACGGATTGTGTAACAATGCTTCCTTTTGATCTCCGGCATGTCACGGAACTTCACGTATTGTGCAACAAAGGGTGCCAAGTACCTTGAAGCGGTCAAACAAGGGTTGCATGCCATCAAACAATGGTACCCGGACGAAATTAGGGTATGACAGAGTCCATAATATGGACATAATCAAATAAGGGACCAAGAGCACCACGGGGTGATCAACAATCAAACCAGACTAACAAGTTCCCTTTACTAACTCAAAAATGAAAGCCCACTTCAAGAATTTTAGTGGCCTTAATAATGGACTGCTAAGAGTAAGAATGTAACACCTTGAAATATTTATAGTTATAAATTGGTGTTTAATTGTATTTATCTTGTTATTTGACTATATAGTTGACTTGAATGATTAGAGGTATGACTTGAGTTAGTCGTGTATGAATTTCTTGATGTGGATGCTGAGTTCTGTGGAGTTTTGTTGAACGAAGTTGAAATTATGAGATTTCAGAATTTTCCTAAACCTATCTCAGTAAAATTGTGATCCCGGATTCGTTAACCGTTGGATCATCTTCAAATTTTGTCTGGAGCTTCCTAAGACATGGGGAGCCTGAACAGAGCTTTGGGGACCAAGATTAGACTATCTTCAGCCTACCATCCTTAGACTGATGGCCAAAATGAACGGACCATACAGTCGCTGGAGGACCTTTTGAGGGCGTGTGTCTTAGAGCAAAACTGGAGTTGGGAGAGTTTTCTGCCGTTGATAGAGTTCACTTATAACAATAGTTTTCACTCTACCATTGGCATGACTCCCTATGAAGCTTTGTATGGTAGAAGGTGTAGGACACCTCTGTGTTGGCTAGAGCCCGGAGAAGACCTCACCTTAGGACCTAAAGTGGTACAACAAACCACCGAGAAGGTCAAGTTGATCCAAGAAAGGATGAGGACTGCTCAGAGTAGGCAGAAAAGTTATCAGGATAAGAGGAGGAAAGACCTGAAATTCGAGGTTGGTGATCATGTATTCTTGAGAGTCACTCCGTGGACTGGGGTTGGTCGAGCATTGAAATCCCGAAAACTCACACCTCATTTTGTGGGTCCTTTCCAAATTCTTAAAAGAGTCGGTCCTGTGGCATACCAAATTGCATTACCCCTATCTCTTTCTAATCTTCACAATGCCTTTCATGTGTCTCAACTCCGTAAGTATATCCATGATCCATCACATGTGGTCGAATTGGATGACATACAAGTGAAGGATAATTTGACATATGAAACACTGCCTTTGAGGATCGAGGATAGACGAACAAAGCACCTAAGAGGGAAGGAGATTCCATTGGTCAAGGTGAACTAGGGAGGTGCATTAGAAGAAGATGCCACATGGTAATTAGAGAGTCAGATGCGAGCAGCCTATCCATCCTTGTTTGAGTCAGGTAAATTTTGGGGATGAAATTTCTAAAAAGGTGGGAGAGTTGTAACACCCTGAAATATTTATAGTTATAAATTGATGTTTAATTGTATTTATCTTGTTATTTGACTATATGGTAGACTTGAATGATTTGAGGTATGACTTAAGTTAGTCGTGTATGAATTTCTTGATGTGGATGCTGAGTTCTGTGGAGTTTTGTTGAACTAAGTTGAAATTATGAGATTTCAGAAATTTCCCAAACCTATCTCAGTAAAATTGCGATCCCAAATTCGTTAACCGTTGGATCGTCTTCAAATTTTGTCTGGAGCTTCCTAAGACATGTTTCCACAATATGACTGTTGGGATATGGAAAATAAAAACTTTTGATGTCTCGCTAAGCGAGAAGGGTGCCCTAAGCGCAATTCCAACCAAAGAGGGAATTGCACTGAGCGAGCAGAGGCGTGCTAAGTGAGCCATAATGCAGTGAAAGTTGTGCTAAATGCGAATTCTCGCGCTAAGCGTGAGTTCTCGTGCTAAGCACGAAAAGTGGACTTCGGGTTAGCGAGATGAGCTCGTTAAGCGAGATCTGAAGGTTATAAATACGTTCTTAGCGTGAAAAACACGATTTTTCACTCTCCTCTTCGCCAAAACACCACCTAAACCCTAAAACCTCATTTTCCACCACCCAAGACCACCGGTGGCCGCCGTGAGCCACCGTTGCTTGTCGTTGAACCCCCACACCAAGAGGAACACTTTAATCGGAGCGGAATCCTTAGAATCCTCCTCAAGGATTCAATGGAGAAAATCCCCTAATCCTTCATTTCATAGTTTCTCTAAGGTAATCTTGATTTCTAAACCCTTCTCCTAGTTAGTTTGAGTTCCTCTTAGTGTCTCTTGTGTGTTGGGTACTGTAATAGAGTATTTTTACACTTCATTTGAAAAACCCTAGAGAATGAGACATTGTAAAAGTTATCTTTTATAACATTGATGTTATTTTTGTGACTTTCACTGAGCCTCGGTCACAATTGTGTGATCAGAATTTCAAAATGATGTTTCCTTTTAGTAAAATTCAAAACACCCTTCAGCCCTTATGTTTTGACAGGGGTATTTGAAATTGAACGTTGTTATTAACCTTGTTCCTAAAATCTATACTAAATTTCCTTCAATTTGGTATATAGAACCTCGCGTTTGGACTGACGAGTGTGAACGAGGGGGACTTTTGAGCAACGCACAGAGGAACTGAAGGAGAGCTCACAATAGGTGAGGGGAGTTCATTATAGTTATAGTTTTTAATGCCATAGTTAGGGGTCAAGGAACCTAACTATGGGGATGTATGCATGTCACTGTTGCATGCTGGTTTTCAAGAAAAATAATGTTTTCGACTAATGGGATGCGACATATCTATCATTGCTTAATAACTGATGTGCCATTATTTTCTCCTATTTCTTAACCCTTTTTGCACCATTTTAATTACTGATTAGTCTTAATTGTCAAATTAATTAGGCAATTTTATTATTTGGGCCCATTCAGCTAATTTGATGTTTTTAATCTAATTTCAGGAATTAATGAAGCATTGGGCTTGAATCCAGAATTGGGCTTGAACTTGAAGAGGGGAGACTATTTTATTCTACAAAATTTTATCTTATCTAGACTTTATCTTATCTAGATATTATTTAGATTTGATCTTCTCTAGATATTATTTCATCTAGATCTTATCTTATCTTATCTAGGTTTGATTTTATTTATGGGCTTGGATTTAAAAGAGATTTGTAAGCTTTGGGGCTGAAAAACTATATAACAGCACCAAGGTTCTAGTTTAGGCTTTCTCTTCTCTCTCTCTTCTTTCTCTCCTGTTTTCATTTTTAGTTTTAGGCTTTTCTTCTTTTAGACACTTTTTTCGTTTTGCAATTCCAGTTTTTACTTTTCGTTTCAGCAATAAAATTTTGTTCTTCAATCCATAATTTCGTTCTCTATTGATTAATGGAAGGCTAAGTCTCCAGCGTTGTTTTCTCTTGAGGATCAAGCACAGTTCTGTTTGAGGTTCTATTATTACTGTTAAATTCTGTTCAGTTTTTTTCTCTTCACTAATTACTCTAAATTTGCTGCTATTAATTCATGCATGCTTAATGCTTGATTAATTGTCTCTGCGCTTAATTTACGTTCATGCTTAATGATCGTTTATGATTAATTGGTGTATGTGTTGCTTAATCACATAATGAATGCCGTATGTTAAATTTCGCTTAGTAATTTAATTTAGGGTTGGATTAAGTGGTTGAACTGATAAAGGATAAACTCTCGTAACTTAGGATAAGAGACTTGCTTGTGAATTAAGGGGAAGCAACGTGTTTTTAATTATGATATTTTACACTTCACATCTATTCGCTGTTTAATTTACAAAAGCAAACAACCCCCCAATTAGTTACTATTTTCCTACTATTAGTTATGAACATTTGGTTTATCATTTCTCGTTGGGAAACAACCTAGGATCACTTCCTAGTTACTGCATTTTAATGTTTATTTGATTCGGGTACAGCCTTGATCAATAACCTTAGTGTTAGACTTGTGTGGTCTGAAGACCTGGGAAGTGTGAATCTCAGACATGAACTATAGATGTATGTATAAGTGGAATGTGACTTACTGTTGTTGTTGATATGATGTCATTAATTGATATGAGGTGATGTTGAGAATTGTGATGATGTTATTGATGATTATGTTAATATGAGAAGATGTTTTTGTTATTGATAATGCCATTGAGAATGAAATAATGTTCATGTTGAGAGTGATGCCGAGACAAGATGCTGATGATGTTGAAATTACATTGTGATGATGCAAGTTGTGTATGTACATGGGGGGTGCATTGACCTTGTCGGATGTCCCTAGTGGGGGGAAATAGAGTGGTTAGAGAGTCTAAGCATCTCTTGAGGGTGATGGCTTAGGATATTTAATCTACCCATGGTCAGTGTACTTAATGATGCCATGTTTCATACGTTGCATGTTGTGTATGTAGATGGGGGGTGCATTGACCTTGTTGGATGTCCCTAGTGGGGAAAATAGAGTGGTTAGAGAGTCTAAGCATCTCTTGAGGGGGATGGCTTAGGATCTTTAATCTATCCATGGTCAGTGTACTTGATGATGCCATGTTTCATACGTTGGATGTGTACGTTCATGGGGGGGGTGCTTTGACCTTTTCGGATGTCCTTAGTGTGGGAAATAGAGTGGTTAAAGAGTCTAAGCATCTCTTGAGAGGGATGGCTTAGGATCTTTAGTTTATCCATGGTCATTGCACTTGATGGTGCCCATGTTTCGTACCTCATTTGACATGGAAATAGTGTAACTTGGTCAGTAAGTACTTGTAGTTTCTCGTGAGGAGAAATACTTGTACTAGGGGGTGTGTCACTCGGTTTGGAACTACCTTGAGACTCAAGCTGATCACCATGGGGGGAGTTGCCTGTGCACGGCGGGGTGGCCTCAACAATTACTGCCTAGTTTTTTCCTAAGTGGGAGTGTCGTATGGACACGCTTAGACTATTTCCTTGGGGATGGTACCACATTGCATCTAAGAGTTGAGGTCAGGTGCATGCATCATACTGAGCATGATTGTTTGGAACGATGGACTGATGATGATTGTTGTTGGCTATGTGTTGGACTAGTAAATGTTTGTGTGCGCTTATGATATTTGTTAATGTTTTCTATTTGTAATGAACTCACTATTGCATTTTGTACCGTGTGGTTGGTACATGTGATGATCACGAATCCTTGTTCATGGGAGTAGAATGAATACAGTAGAGGACGAGGAGTGAGATTCTTTTGTGGAGCCGTCGAGCCGACGTGATGACGTTGGGATTATTTTGGGAGAGAGTTGTGTTTTGTTAATCAACTCCTCCATAGCTAGTTCTATAATTCTTTTGTTGATATGAGGATGTAAATCACAAATTTATTTATATGTACGAACAAATTTACCTTTAATTTTGTGAATGATGTGTACTGCACTACTATACTCATGTGTATGTATATGGTTAAGTAATGGTACGTTGTCTAAGAGTGTGTATGTATGTATATATATTGTGGAGTTCAGATTTACTATAATATTTTTTATATAAGCAAATTAACGAAGTTTTCATTAAAAATCTAAAATTTTCTCACATTTTTGAGTGATGATATCGTGATGACGAGGCAGATTGTTACAAAGAACTTCCTTGGTAGTCTTTTATATGAACAATAGATCCCCATTGAGATATTTAGATTGGAGCATATCAATCTAAAGTCTCGGTTTCTCAAGAATGAGATCATAAGTATACTTGCCTAGGAGGGCCACATTTACTTCCATGGTTGTGCAAATGCCTAGGCCCCCTTTCTTATTTGGTGTGGAAACCAAATTCCAATTAACCCAATGCTTATGATGACCTCCCCATATGAATTTACGAGTGTGTTTGTCGATAACATCACAGACACCCAGAGGAAGTCACAGGTTCTGCATCACATAATTAGGTATAGTATTAAGCACTAAGGATGTCAGGACCACTCTCCCTACCCTTCCCAGTAAATTTGACTTACAACCCATCAAGTGCAAGTTCATTCTATCTAGAATAAAGCCAAAGTTTGATTTCTTCACTCTCCAAATTAAGATAGGGAAGCCAAGATATTTGCCAATATTGGTTGTGGGAGTGAAACCTAAGATATCTCTAAACTTGTTCACCTTGGCACGACGAATATGTTTAGAGGTAAAAAGCCGAGAATTGTGGAGATTTACATGGAGGCCAGAGGCATTAACAAAGGAGTCAAGGACTTGTTTCACCAATTGCACCTATGAAGTCTTTGCCATAGTGAAAAATAGATAGTCATCTACAAAGACTATGTGAGAGACCTTTAGACCACCATGAGAAACTTGAACAAGTTGCCAAAGGTCACCTTGGACTTTCTCTTGGATCAAAATAGCATGCTTCTCCATGCTTAGGTGATAATTTCTTTTCACACCTTATTTTGCGAGCCATTAGCTTAACTTTTCTTTAAAATTTTTGTGCATAATTGTTGTTCTTGTTAATAAATTGTATAAAATGGCATTATGAACTTAAAAAGACAGTTTTTGATGTTTTTTGGTGTAAATTTGAATGTTACAATAGAAGATTTTGATCATCAAAGAATGAAGAGCTGCAAACATGACCTCGCCACAATGAGATGTGTTTTTGCCACAACAAAATAGGGCGCTTGATTAGTTGAAAATAACAGAGATTTGCCTTAGGAAAGGTACATTTTGCCACAACAAAACTACAAAGCTGAAGACCTTGGAGTTAAGAGACACTGGCCATAGCAAGTCATCCATTCGCCCTAGCGAACAAGGTTCCAAGGCATAAAGATCAAGAGCAGAGTCCTTAGTTTATAAATGTAATTTTGCTTTAAGGGAATTATGCTTTCTTTTGAGCAAAAATCCTTTGAGGCACCAAAAAATAATGTAATCTCTTCTCTATTTAATGAGCTTGTAACATTTTTTGTGTAGAATTTTGGTTTAATTGTGAATTCTCAAAAATAGAATCTCCCTCTCTTTCTTCTCTCTCTTTTCCTCCACTTTGACTCTCTTGTGGGTCTATTTGGATCCTTCATGATCCAAATGAACGAAATTTCATAACTATTGAGTGATTGAAGTAGAATTCAAGTATGTAATATCTATTTTTCTAATCAATTCTCGTAGTTAATGTGGTCCTATTTCAATTCTATGCTTTAGAGGCATGCTAGGAGTGATCAACCTAGCTTTTTGGGATTTTGGTTGTGTGGAAACAATTTGAAACCCTAGATCTAAATTAAAATTGTGCAAGACTTTGATGCCAGGAATGAATTAAATACTTGTATTTGCAGAGATTCACGGATTTAAATCTGCATTTCTAGGTCTAAATCACCTAAGGAATTAGGGATTTGACTTAGAACTTATAGATTAATCACTAAGGAATTAGGATTAGTCATTGTAGTTTGGATCTTGCTTGCATTGAGCTAGAAGATTGATTAGGAACGAGTTTCATATGAAGAATCCTATGGATTTCATTTCAGCAACACTTTTCTCTGTTTGAACATATTTCCACTTTAAAATGTTCTTTCAAAAATTAAAAATAGTTTAATTCACCATAGCAAATTGGTGCCTTACTACAACAAAACCTTTCTTTTCTAAAAACTGAAACTTAACACATCTACCATACCAATTTGATAACTTGCTACAACGAATGTGTAAAAATTGTTTGCTAATTCCCTTTATGTTACACATAATATATGTGAATACAATAACTCAATACTTAATGTTTCTTTCTACAATTAGACTAGGTTCACATAAAATTATCACAAAAAGGAGGGGTTGAATTGTGTTTTCACAAACTTTTACTTCTTTTTGAAAATGAAAAGGTTTTTTTATATAAGTTAAGAATGAAGAACTATTCTGAGCTCATAACGAAAATGCAAGCATTTTTGATAAAAAGTGCTTTTCATAGTTCATAGGTGTTCAGTCGCGGCAAGTGCATCGGATCGCGTAAGTAGTATAAAATGGTAAGAACCAAGTATCGAACTCTCGGGGAACTTGTGTTACTTGGTAAAGCTACTTCAGTGAATAGGTGTCTAGTATGAAAAAAGACGTGTGGATTATGCACAAGTATGTAAACTAACTATTAAAAGGAAAATCCCATGAGTAATGATGCGTAAAGACAAGTAGACAACACGTTGGTCTTCCTAATAGGTGTCTGATGTTAAAAGGATATTCTCTACTTAACAATGTTCATGTGTTCTATGGTGTCTCCTGAAATGCTAAACCCTGATTCCTCATGATAGTTTAGCCTAATCCCGACCAAGCATCATCCTCAGATTCCTCTTGTTGGACTAAACTTGACCAGAACCGCATTAAGACAAACATACAAACAACTAGGTTACCATACCCCGATCCCTCGTGATAATACGATAAACTAGCCCTGTCCTATCAAGTTCTTAGAATCAGACCAGTTTCCATTGTTGAATGATCCTAACAACACATGCATCTTCGTGATCAAGGCAAAAGCATGCTAGAATGAAGTTCTGATAGCACATTGAACACACAAAACATCATTAAATAAATATATAGATATTTACATCAAGTACCTACAAGGAAGAACCAACAGAGGATTTAGCTCTCCATAACTGGGAAGCTTCCTTTACAATAAAGAGAAGAGAAAAATGAAGGATTGAAGAAATACAAGCAGTGAGGATGTCTCCTCCACCTCTAGAACCTCACAATCACTCACAGACTCATCCCATGCTCTCAGGACGACTTCCTTTTCAAGCTCGGTTCTCTGCAGGTCTTCGCACAGCAAAATCTCAAAACTCTCTGGAACTTGGACCTTTCTCTCTCTAGAAATCTCTAGACACACAGAAGCTTCAAGAAAAGGCCAAACTCCTCTCCAAAATCTTATTTCAGGCTTAAATAGGTGACTTTGTTTGTGCTAGCGCGCTTAGCGCAACTCTGAACCGCTTAGCGCGCTTTAGTAGATTTCGGCTTAGCGCGCGCTTTTCTTGCTCGGCGGATGGACTGAAGCAGTGCGCTTAGCGGGATGACCCTTCCCTCAGTGAACATGCATAGCTCATTCTTCTTCCATATTCTTCCTCGCTCACAGCCGAGGAGTGTTGCGCTCAGCGAATGGCTCGCTAAGCCAGAAGATTGGCTTAGCGAGAGGATGAAAATCAACACTTCACAAACTTGCCTAATTAAACTGAAATTGAGAGGAAATGATTATTAAACACACAAAATGGAAATACTAAGTATTTATTACCTATCTTTAACAAAAAGTAATTACAATACTACAAAACAACCATAAATTGGAGGAGATTTGGTACAATTTACACAAGTTTTATACACAAAAGTTAGTTGTATTCATCGACTAACAACTCCCCCAAATTTACAGTTTTGTTTGTCCTCAAGCAAATATAGAACAACTCACTGGTCCCTAAGTGACAATAACATGCACTGACTATGTACAAAGGTGTATGCAAAAAATTTTATTGATTGCATGATAAAAGAATGAAGCAAAATGCCCTCATCACTTGTCTTTCACAAAGCATGCAGTTATTCAAAGAGAGGAATAAAATGTAACCTGTACAGTTAGATGAAGTTAGGCATAAGACATATATCAAGGAAAGTAGCTTAAACCACAGTCTCACGGCTTCTGTTTCACTCAAGCACATGTGTTTAAGCTATTCATTAATAACAACTAGCAATAGGTCCAATCTTTGAACTTCATCTCATGTCATCAAGTCAGGAATGCATAAACAAAATCAGAAGGACTTTCACAGGCTTGTAGTGAGGCTTGGGTACAAAAAAATCATTGGTTTTTCTAGGATTCAAAGGCTTAGATTCTAAGAGAGCATAAATCCTAGATTGATCCAAATGTTCTTTTCAATACAATTAGCTTACTCACTAGCCTTTCACTTTAATTTGCATTTGAGCTTATTATAACAACACACATTTTCTTTGATTGCTTTTTTTTTTAACACACCACTTATTTGTTGTGTGTTTTGATGCTTTACCTTTTACTTTACATCCCAATTAACTTCCCCAAATTTGGGATAATTTGACTTGAACCATATGCTCTCCTAGAATCTAAGCAAGGTATCTGGAGATATTCATTCAAGTTCAGGGTTCAATTTTGAAAATGTAATTTAGCTCACAAAGGGTGCAAAGGATACAATTATCATTCAAGGCAAGCCTTTTGGTCAATTGGCTTGTGTATACAATCATGGCCTTCATCATGTCCTCATTCATACATTTCATTATAGATTTCAGAGATTGATGCAATGACCTTTACCCAAAGCTAGTCGTTCACTCACAATTTAAGATCACACTCTCACCGATTATGGTTCAAGCTTCTCTTTCTCTCAATCAACCTGTCTATTGACTAACAATTCTAATTGCAGATTCACATTCTTGTTCTTTCTTTGTCTAACATACATACTTGCTCAAACTTATGAAAATAAACACAAACTTCATCACAATCATGAATTCAATCCAAAATCAATTCATAGCACCAATTTTCACAAAAAATAAAAGTGTTTCACTGCAATATCATCAAAGTCAAGTCAAACTGTTCCATATGCTTCAGGATTTTAAAAATTTTTCACAACAAAAAGTGTACTGCAAAACATACTAATTCATATGTACTAAAGACCATATAATTACTATACCACGCAAGCATAATCATTAAAATGTACTAAAAACAATATAATTAATATAATAATATGGCAGGTGGGAGAGCTGCTTCTGGTGCTGGAGAAGATGGATCCACCACTGGAGATGGTGGATCAACTGGTACTGGCACTAGCCCAGGATAAGCAGCCTCATTGAATCTTGTCTCTAATTTTCCTTCCGAAAAATCAACAGCTCCAGGGATGGTGGCTGCAGAGGATTGGTCATTTTCTGGCTCTGGCTCCGAAAAATCAACAGCTTCCATTATCCCTCACAAAAGAAGGTTATGCTCCGGGCCAGGCCACCTTCTCAATGAATTGCTCTACACTCATGATTGGCCTTTGTTGGGAAAATTCTTGCAAGCTCTGCAACCTAGCATCTGATGTCTGGGAGCTCTGGGCAGATGGGTCTGCTGATGCTGGAGGTGGAGCTGGAGTAGAAGATGAAGGGATGCCAGCTATTGGTGTAGAGGAAGAGGGAACATCATCTGCTTTGAGCTTGGTCTTCCTTGCCTCTAGAAAATTAATTGTTTAGTCATTCACATTCCAACAGTTCCTTGTAATATAGGCCAAGTTAATGATCGGCCTCAGGCTCTCGTAAGAAGTAAGAGCATCAGATCCAACTCCCCTTGACCTACACAAGGCTATGAATAAAGCTGGGAAGCCTAGGCGAGAAGAGTTAGACAGAGCCATCACGGTCATCTGTCCAGAGATCAAACCGCCAATGTTCATGTCCATCCTTGTAGTTAAGCCATAGACCAACCTAGTTCTATCTGTGTTCAAATCTGAGGTGTGGGAGGTAGGAGCTAGGAGCTAGGTTAGAGTAAGAGAAGGCACTCCATGTCTGGGCTAGGGTAGTAAGATCCTTTATGAGGAGCTTCCATGGTTGGCCCTCAACGTTCAGAATAAAACCCTTTCCCGGAATGCATAGGCTAGCCTCCACCTCTCTGGAATCAGACCTTAATCTGCAAAATCTAGAGTAAATGGATAAAGATTCCCCCTCCTCTAATAACACTGGAGTCTGAAGAGACTCATTCAGGCTGTCTACACCTATCTTGATTAAATGGCCTTTTACACTGGCACACTTGGGAGCTTGGTTTCTGGACTATACAAATTGACATAAAATTCTTTAACCACCGACACATCTATGCTCCCTTCGTGAATGTTGGCGAGGTTTTCGTGAAGGTTATGCCTCTCCAACTTTGTTTTAAACTCGTCGTACTCAGTATGATAAATCTCAACATTCCTCTCTGGAAGGATCCTCCAGTCCAAAATGTTATCGGTATATCAATTACAGGCTTCCAATGATTGGAATCTCCTGGTATCATACTAAGCCTGTGGCATAGAACCACTACTCTTGCGTTTCCTAGAAGCCATCTGCAATTAAAGGAACCAAACAGTTAATCAGAACCCCAGTTATTTAAATTCAAAAACTAAAAAATAAAATTGAAAAAGGCACTGGCGGCTTAGCGAGACATGGTCCGCTTAACTGGTCTTCACAAAATATACACAACCACTTAGGGACACGTGGGGCCGCTTAGCGAATGTTGTAGAAATACAGCTTCTGCATAATCGGCTTAGCTGGAAACTGCCCGCTAAGCCTGACTATTGCCACAAGAATTTGCGCTAAGATCTTCAAGGTTTACGCTTAGCAGCACCATACAATTCAGAAAATACACAAAGTATGGGAGCTTAGCGAGCGAGGCTCGCTTAGCCCCACAGTTGCCACAATGACATGCACTTAGCTCAGGTACGCTTGGCTTAGCGCGCGACTTTAAACAAAAAATTTGACAAAGTTACCTGGGCTTAGCGAATCAGCCTCGCTTAGCCCTAGGTATTTCAGCAAGAGGATGAGTGTTCATCCTCACAAGATGAACTTGCTTAGCGTGGTAGGCGCGCTTAGCGAGTTCTTCCGAAAACACATATATTCAATGAATATTGATGAACTCGCTTAGCGCAACATGCTCGCTTATCAAGTTCTGGTTCATCGCGTTTTCCAAAAAAATGCAAAAAACACAGTTCATTTTCTTCCACAATAATTTATATCTTTATAATCATTAAAATAAAAGGCAAGAATGGTTCGTCTTGTGGTCAATGAATCGTTCAGACCTAATAATCTCCCACTTTTTGATGAAGACAAACTTTATAAATGATGAACAAGATAAAACACAATTATTATAAGATTGAAGAAGTAATGCATGATTATGAGTTATGTATAAGAGCATATTAGAACATATATATATATATATATATATATATATATATATATGTATGTATGTATGTATGTGTGTGTGTGTGTGTGTGTATGTGATAGTGGAAAATAAAAACACACAAGAGTTCACCAAAAACCACTTATTCAAAATTCATTAACCTTCTCCCTCTTTTGTCATTAACAAAAAGACGTAGGGTTCAAAGTAATACATAATGGTTGGACATCATTGTCACTCTTGAATTAGTGGAGGCGGAGGTGATTGATATGGTGGTGGTGAAAATGGTGGTTTTGAGGATCCGTTTGACTTATTTACAAAACCTCATCAACTTTATCTCCATTGGAAAATGTTGGCTCTTCTTCCATAACCTTTGTGTTAGTGAGATCATTGAGGACCTCATTAACAATGGCGTTGTTGACAACCTTTGCTATTATTGCAACAACTTCAACTTGTACTTGAAGGACTTTACCTTTTAATGCTTCACCTTCTTTAACAACATTTTCAGTAGCCTTCTTAGCAACAAGGTTTGTGTTAGTCGTCTTATACGACTAACTTTTGTATAGAAAACATTTTCCAAAACTTGTATAGTTCCCAAATTTATAGTTATTTCGTAGTAGTTTGTAAATAAATCTTGTTTTATTCTTAAAGCTATCTATAGAATATGTCCATTGGATTTAATGATGAAATATGTGCAATTTCAGGTAAAAAAGAGGCTAAGGCATGAAGTGCTAAAAGTGACAGTTGAGCTCAACTCATCAGTGGGGCTAAGCGCGCATCCATCACTAAGCGCAGCTTCAGCGCGATAGAAGAATCTGGCAGAGCATCAATATCAAGGCCACGCGCTAAGCACGAGATCAGTGCACTAAGCGCAACAGTTGTCTTCAGCCAAGCTCAGTGCACGACTGGCGCTAAGCTCAAATCCACTTACTCGCGCTAAGCGTGAGGGAGGCGCTAAGCGCAACGCCGTGGATTCAAAGCCTATTTAAAGTTGTTTTGTGCAAAATTAGGGTAACAATACAAAAAGGGATGATTTGCACAGAATTCCGGAGCACACCATAGTGACTATTTCGGGAAAAGAGCTCTAGAGGCAGCAAGATGAGCAGTTTTTGCAGAGAGACCTAGGTTTTGTAATTAGAGAGAGATTAGTGATGTTCAGAGTGATTGTGAGATGCTGAGAAGAGGAGGAGGGATCCCCTTTCTTGTGTAAGGAGCAGTTATTCTCTACTCTTAATCTCATTATTGTTAGGGTTTTTCTGTAATGGCTAGCTAAGCACTCTTGTTGGGGATTTCTAAAGAACAGTTGATGTAATTACTGTAATATATAATTGATTGTGTTTCTTGTGTTCAATGCTTCTTTCAATCATTAAAGATTGCATGCTCTTGGTCTTATCACCCACTTGTGTGTGTACTGTTAAGTGACTTTAGCATTGGGAAATGTATTGTTGCCTTAGAACTTGATTGAAGCAGGATTGGAACTTAGTCTTAAATGAGGGATCTGCGGATCAAGTTTTGGTTTTAAGTATGTTGTTACAATAGTCTAGTCCAACAAGAGAGATTTGAGGACAAAGCTTAGGTTAAATTAGTCTAAACTTTCGTAAGCTATTTAAGCTGAGTCTAGTCTAACAAGAAGGATCTGAGGACGAAGCTTAGTTTAAGTTAGTCTAAACCTAGGAGGGCTGTCTAAATTAAGCCTAGTCCAACAAGATGGATCTGAGGACGAAGCTTGGATTGATAAAGTCTAACTAGGGATCAAGGTTTAGTAGTTTAGGCTACAACATAGAACACAAAAGCATGATTGATTAGAGAAACATCTTTATATACATCAGCTGGTTTGTTAGAAAGACCCAACACCTTTACCTACTGCAGTCAATCTTACTTGCATTTTTACTATTTTTAGCCTAGACTCAGTTTAAGTCTATTCTAAATCATCAATTATCATTGTTTCTTTCAACATTGCCTTATTTCTGAATTTAACCCTGTCTAATACTAGTTCCTTAAGTTCAATACTCGGATTCATCCATTTTAATTTTAAATACTTGATGATCCGGTGTGCTTTCTGGCAAACCGGATTTCCCTTTGACATATTTTTATAAAGAAAAAGTGGACCAAAATGTAACTGCAGGGGAAATCCAACAAAGTATTTATGGCACCATTGCCAGGGATCTAGATTCATTAGAAAAGTTTAGTTTAGTTTTACGGCATTGCTTTATATTTTTCTCTTTGATTCATTAATTCTTTTGTTCATATTTTAGTTACTGTACATTCATTGTTCTTTTGAGCTGGATAATTGTTGTTGTATCTTCTTGTATGCAAAGAAGATCTACTGCAGGTGATTTGATCCCCATTGATTTGGGAATTAATGCCACTTGTAGAAGGCATAATTCAGAGAGAATCATTTTTTTTTTTGCAGGATTTAGAAGCAGTAGCAACTCTAGAAGAAGAACCTCAATCTTTCGAGGCATCTTCTAGTTTTCCTTTTGCAGGGCATTCTCATATAAAACCTGTTGAAGACCAAATCATGGCTGAAGAGCCAAGAAGAGTAACCCTGGAGGATTATTCAAGTTCTACTGTGCCATAATTTTTCACTGGTATTGCACAACCAAAAGTTCTAGCTCATACAATTACATATCCTCCTTCATTGATATAGGCAATTCAAAATAATTTGTTTCATGGTCTACCCAATGAAGACCTTTATGCTCACTTGGCCACCTATATAGAGATATGCAATACTATTAGGCTAGCGGGTGTGCTTGCGGATGCAATTAGGTTGAGTCTGTTCTCATTTTCTTTAGCTGGAGAAGCTAAGAGATGGCTTCATTCTTTTAAAGGAAACAATCTAAAGTCATGGGATGAAGTAGTAGAGAAGTTCTTGAAGAAGTACTTCCCTGAATCAAAGACTGCAGAAGGCATAGCTGCCATCTCTTTCTTCCACCAGTTTCCAGATGAATTGTTGAATGAGGCACTTGAAAGATTTAGAGGTTTATTACGGAAGACTCCCACTCATGGTTTTTCTGAACTAATACAACTCAACATATTTATAGATGGGTTGAGACCACAGTCTAAGCAGCTCTTGGATGCTTCAGCTGGGGGTAAGATCAAAATGAAGACCCCCGATGAAGCAATGGACTTAATTGAAAGCAAGGGTGCTAGTGACATTGCCATTCTGAGAGACCGAGCCCACATTCCTACCAAGAAGAGATTATTGGAGCTAACCTCATAGGATGCTCTGTTAGCACAAAACAAGTTGCTATCCAAGCAACTAGAGACATTAACAGAAACACTCAGTAAGTTGCCAACTCAGCTTCTGATGTAAGCTCCATTGGAGCTTGTAGGCCTAGGATCTTCTTCATCAATGGACTCCTTTGCTTCTTGGAAGATGAATGGTAGCAGAATGGAGAAGGAAGAGAGAGAGGAGACACCACTTCAAGGAGAAGATGAGTCTAGAAGAAGCTCACCATCATAGGAGGCCATGGATAAGAGCTTGGAGGAAGAAGGAGATGAATGAAGGGAGAGGAAGAGAAGAGCACGAAATTTTGTGCTCTAAAAGAGCTCTGAAATCTGAAGTTTAATTTTCAAATGATCAAAGTTCAAAAAATGCATACACATGACCTCTATTTACACCCTAAGTGTCACACAAAATTGGAGGGAAATTTGAATTTCAATTCAAATTTCACTTGAATTTGAAATTGAATTTGTGGAGCCAAACTTTGGAGCCAAAATTTCACTAATTATGATTAGTTAATTTTAGTTATGGTTCAGCCCACTAATCCAAGATCAATTCCAAGATTCTCCCCTAAGTGTGCTTAGGTGTCATGAGGCATGTAAAGCATGAAGGACATGCACAAAGTGTGACTATATGATGTGGCAATAGGGTGTAGTAAGCAAATGCTCACCTCCCCCTCTAAAATTTAATTGGATTGGGCTTCTACCAATTCAATTAAATTTATTTCCAACCACACACATCAAATATTCACTTAGTGCATGTGAAATTACAAAACTACCCCTAATACAAAAACTAGTCTAGGTGCCGTAAAATACAAGGGCTGAAAAATCCTATATTTCTAGGGTACCCTACCTATATTATGGAGCCCTAAATACAAGGACCAAATATAATGACATCCTAGTCTAATATGTACAAATATAATTAGACCTAACCTTGGCCCATGGGCTCAAAAATCTACCCTGAGGTTCATGAGAACCCTAAGGCCTTCTTCAGCAGCTCTTGCCCCATCCTCTTGGAGCCTTTTGCTCATGGCTCTAGTGACTGGTCCCTTCCTAGGGAGGATTGCATCAACTTAATTCTGCACAAACTTCACATTCTTCTATTTTGCTAGTTGTAGGATGTACAATTTGTGGTGGAGCTCATGAATCTGGATGTTGTATCTATAGAAGCAAATGACTTTGATGTTTTGATGATGATCATGATGATTTGATGCAAATGCGCTTTGCAAGTTTAATTCAAGACAATGATTCAAGAATACAAGACACAACATCAAGATGATCACTAGTATTTTGGGAAGGGAATTCCTAATTGAAATAGCAAAAGGTTTGGCCAAGTAATTTAAGTTAAAAAGACTTTTTCAAGAGATTTACTCTCTGGTAATTGATTACCAGAGGATGTAATCGATTACCAGTGGCCAAAAATGGTTTACAACAGCTATTAAAATTTGAATTCAAATTTTAGTGTGTGTAATCGATTACACAATATTGGTAATCGATTACCAGCAGTTAATAAACGTTTTAATTCAAATTTTAAAACCTGTAATCGATTACACAAATCCTGTAATCGATTACCAGAAGAGATTTTCAGAAAATTATTTCTAAGAGTCACATCTTTTCAAATGGTTTTTACATGGCCACCAAAGGTCTATATATATGTGACTTGCAACACGAATTTGCTCAGAGTTTTTCATAACAAAAAGTCTTATTCTCTCAAAGAGCAAAAACATTTCATCCTCTTAAGAATTCCTTGGCCAATACACTTGCAATTTAATAAGGAATTAATTTAGTGCTCAAATTGTACAATCTATCTCTTTCAAGAGAGATTTATTCTTTTCTTCTTTCTAAATTCTCAAAGGGGATTAAGAGACCGAGGGTCTCTTGTTGTAAAGAAATCTGAACACAAAGGAAGGATTGTCCTTGTGTGTTCAGAACTTGTAAAAGGATTTTACAAGATAGTGGAACTCTCAAGTGGGTTGCTTGGGGACTGGATGTAGGCACAAGGGTGTGGCCGAACCAGTATAAATCTGAGTTTGCACTTTCTCTTCCCTTAAACTCGTTTATTTATTATTTCTTTATATTTATATTCAGATTATTCTATTTGAATCATTATTTAAGAGTTCATTTTTAAGGGAACTTGCAACTTGCATTGAAATTGAAATAGAATTTTAATTGGGGAAATAGTTTGGAATATCTTAATTCAACCCCCCTTCTTAAGATATCTGAGGCCACTTGTCTAACAGTATCCCTAATGAAGAGCAAATTGCACATGAAGTTAATTATATGGGGAATCAGCCCATAGGCAATTTCAATACAAGTGGATTTCCAGGATTTCACCCTGGTAACCAATTCAATAGAGACCAAGGTGGTTCATCTACAAGGCCATAATAGCAGATGCCAAGTCTCTATGACCGAACCACAAAGCTGGAAGAGACTCTAGCTCAATTTATGCAAGTGTCAATGTCTAACCAAAAGACCACCGAGTCTGCAATTAAGAATCTAGAAGTCCAGGTGGGCTAGCTTGCAAAGCAGTTAGTTGAAAGGCCATCCAACAGCTTTACAGCAAACATAGAGAAAAATCCTAAAGAAGAGTGCAAAGTTGTGATGACTAGAAGCAAAAAGGCGATTCAAGCGGAGGAAAGTAGAGTTGATCAGAAGGTGGAGGGATTTAAACAACAGATGGCTGATGAACCGGCGCAGGTACTGGTTGATGATTTAGTTGAACTTGAAGAAATTGTTGAGGAAGCAGAAGGTGATGAAGAAGAAGAGACACCAATAAGAGACTGTCAAGAGAAAATAAAGAAGAAGGAAGAAAAAGAAAAAGAAGAAGAAATAAAAGAAGAAGAAGAAAAAGAAAAAAGTTGAAAAATGAAAAACGAAAAGAGAAGGTTGTTGAGACTGAGAAGAAGAAGGGCAAGAGTGAGGCTAACTTAGAAAAGAAGAAAGAGGCTACTCCTATTGAATGCAAGGAGGTACCTTATCCGTTGGTACCCTCCCGGAAAGATAAAGAGCGACATTTAGCCAAATTTCTTGATATCTTCAAGAAACTGGAAATTACCTTGCCTTTTAGAAAAGCACTTCAGCAAATGCCCCTCTATGCCAAATTTTTAAAGGATATGTTAACCAAGAAGAACCGGTACATTCATAGTGACAAAATTGTTGTGGAAGGTAACTGTAGTGCTATCATTCAACGCATTCTTCCACCCAAGCACAAAGATCTCGGAGTTGTCACGATATCGTGTTCCATTGGTGAGGTTGCTGTTGTGGCGTCCCTAAATAATGACTGGTTTAATAGTAATGATTTAAATAACATAAACCATGGGAAATTTTATTTTCTTTTTCTTTTTCATTTCTTTCTCTTTTTCATAGTAATTAAGTTCAGAAGGAAAATAATCACTATAGAGTCATAAATGGCCAGTTCACAACTCTAATCGGAGTCATTTCTTTCTGATCACTCATAACCTCTAAACTATTTTGCTTTTTCAAACAGAAAAGTATGCCAGCCATTACGCTAGCTCGTCACATGAAAATAATAAAATAAAATACGGTCGGTGAACTCTCTTTCAATTAAAGTTTGTTAACCCATTCTTTTCAAATAACAAGATTAAACATAAGTACATTCATAATCTAAAGCTGTCCAAAATATGGGAGTTTTGCAAAATACATAGTGACATCCAGAGCAAAGGTATCCACTGTGGTGGCTTCAGCCACATGTATACAATCATCAAACTCCTATACAATAGGTCTACCCATACAAAAACCAAAAGAGTAAACCTAACAGTCTGAACTAGATACACCCACCCCCAAAAAGTATATAAACCTAGTCTAAGGAGCCGTCTGCTATGATGAAGAGCCTCCACTAGTCGCTATCCCTCCAGGGCCGCTCTCCTCCGTAGAGTCTGCCTCAGATGCCGACATGACGTCCTCTGGAGAATCTACCTCAGGGAGTGGGTCCTCATCACCTTTTGGAAAGTCAAGAGCATCCACAGCAGGCTCAGGAGGTATCTCCTTTGGGTCCTCCTCAGGGTCTTCTTCAGATGACGACACCTCTATCAGTTGGATTGGCTCCACTAGTCGATATGGAGTAGGTGTAGGTAATATCCACTCCACAGTGCGCTGAAGCGTGCATGCTAGTTCCTCTGGATGTACCAATGAAGTAGCCGTGAATCGAATCGTGCCACGGAATCGGCACCTCGCATTGCCTTCGAGGGTCTCCCAAACTCCCTCTAGGCACTCCATCTCCACTCGGTCATGGATTAATTGCGCTGCCATCGCGATCTACAAGAAATAAAAGAAAGGGGGTAAACTCTTTCACGAGAGATCTAACTACGGTAGCAACACAATGCGTCCCATAACCACTACATGCAATTAAAAGGTGTGTCTCAAGGCTTTTCTTCTCTGGTAATCGATTACACAGCATTGGTAATCGATTACCAGAGGCCTAACTCGAGTTACACAACTTCAGAACTTGAAAACCTGCAATATGCACTGTGTAATCGATTACACACAACTGGTAATCGATTACACAGTATTGGTAATCGATTACCAGAGGCCTCCTCAACATACTGTCTCCATTTCTAAGCCTGATAATCGATTACACCCCGTGGTAATCGATTACCAGAAGCCATCTCAACTTCATGATCCTATTTTTAGGCCTGGTAATCGATTACACACCCTTGGTAATCGATTACTAGAGGCCATCTTAACTTCATGTCTTCATTTTTAAGCCTTGTAATCGATTACACATCCTTGGTAATCGATTACCAGAGGCCATATTCCAAATATCACTCAAGATCCATAGCTGGACAGCCACCACACAAGCCTCCTTTCTTTGTGGTCTTTGTTCTTTTATCGGTTGACTGCCAGGAGCTTGCCTGTTTAGGTACGTCACAGGTTCTCACTGACTGACTATGCCCGGGTTGGGTCGGGATTGGCCAAGCTTGGTTTTGGGCAATAGCACCCCACCTGACATCCCCAAGGTCTCTTGACCCCCACGACATATCTCCAGGTACCACTCTGTGGTCAACGAATAAAAGTAGGAAGACTGACTCTTCCACACTTTCTCACTTCAAGCTTGTAGGATTATGGGGTACCCTTCATATGTGGTTCTAGGTGGCGATCGGGCGATGGTGCAAGTCGACTCTCCACATCCACAAATCCCACATAAATCCACCATCCCCAGTTGCCCACCTTCAACTGAGCTCACGTACTCTCACGTAACCCTTATCCTCATTCCTCTCGACACTGGGTCCCCATCAATCCCTCCAAGCTTCCACAACATCCAAGCAATTCAACATGCAAGCATCATGAACTATCCAAAACCAAGAAAACAGGGCAAAGACAGAAAAATCTACCCAAAACACATTCCAATACCACAGCTTTCCTCACTCAAATACCCCAGTAACATTCTCTTCGTTCCGATTCGTTAACCGTTGGATCGACTCGAAAGTTTTACTGGAGGTCCCTAGTACATAAGTCTACATTTTGACCGTTGGGATCTGCTATAAAATGTCCAGAACCCAATATGTACTATCCTTTCCATAACCAGCAATACACAACATTTTCTGCACAAGCACAATTTTCTGCTGCACAAAATTTGACAGCTTTTTGCTGCACAAATTGGGCAGATTTCGAAATCACTCTTGCTCTCATCCAATTTTGCCCAAATTAGATCCTACAAGTCCTAAATCATGTATAAAAAACATCTAAACCAAAGACAAGCTTCTGACCAAAGTAATTCAAAATCTAGGTATCTAAAACCCCTCAATTTAGTGGATTTTCAAGGTTTGAGAAGTGAAAATGAGAATGGGGTAATTTTGGAGCAAACTCTCATCTCACACAAGTCTATAACATTAATCTAAGCTTGCTCAAACTGGTTTTACGACTAAAACTCCACCGAATCAAAATTTGACCCCTCAACACCCGATTTACCCTAGAAATGGCTCTTGTTTTCACTTTGGTCACTCATTTTCCTCATTTTCTCAGCCCAAGCTTTCCCACAAGTCCTAAATGACATTTTAGACTAGGATTAACTCACTTTAACCTCCAATTACCACTAAATCCAGATTTAGCTTTTCAAACCCTAAAGCCTCACACTTTTCCATTCATATCACTACCATTCTCACTTCTTAACCCTAGGTTAACTCTACCCTCCATCTCTATCAGTTTTCTACCAACGATTTCAGCACACAAGCATCACAAAGCATCATTATAAACCCTAAAACAGAATGGGTGTATTTAGCTCACATCAAACATGACAAGTTTAGCATGCTTTCAACAAATTCCTTCATAAATAACTACCACAAGGCATAAACCTAGTAAACTACCCATCATATCTCCCAAAACCCAATACCTATGAAAATTTATGTGAGAGGAAGTCTACCCAAACCTGAAATTTGAAGTCCCACAACATAGAGGTGTGCTTCATGACTCCGAAAATGGCTTCCTTTTGCGATTTGGAGCAGAAATGGTGAGCAAAGGTTGGAGCTTTGATGGAGCTTCAATGGTGGAGGAGAAAGGGAGAAAAAGCAACGTGAGGGAGAGGGAAAAGCTTCTGAACTTTTGGCTAAGTGAGGAGAGAGAACGTGGCTTTTTAGTTTAAAAGACTTCCTTTTTTTTTTTTAAAAGGGTATGCCACATGTCTCCTTTTGAGTGGAGCAAAAAGGGCCCACTTTTTCTCTTGATGTGACATATACTCAGTCACAAGAAGAGAAAAATCTGACCTTTTGTAATGCTAAAATTCTGCCTCGGTTTGCGTGTCATTTCTCTAGTTCCAGTCCCTCGCATTTCTCTGCACTCGTCGGGGCCCATTTTCGAAAGTAAGCAATATATATATCAAAACGCTCAGAATGAAACCCCGAGCGTGGTTTAGAGGTTGGTTTTGTTAAATTTTAAGTTGCACACAAAACGATAATTTTTAGACTAATTAATTGAGAATTAACCTATAAATATCCAGTTATGGATTTCTCTTCGTTAATTAGCCTAACCCGCGTATCTTTCCCCCAATATACCTACTTCTACCAGGAGTATATATATATATATATATATATATATATATATATATATATATATATATATATACACTGAATAATACTTATATATAATTATTCAAAATGCATCATTTACAAAATTCCGGGTAGAAATTTCCAGGATGTCACAGCTGTAGGCAAAGCTCTCATAGACTTGGGAGCCAGTATCAATTTAATGCCTCTCTCCATGTGTCAGTGACTTGGAGAGATAAGGATAATGCCCACACGCATGACCCTCGAGTTAGTTGACCGCTTCATCACTAGGCCATATGGAGTGATTGAGGATGTGTTAATTCAAGTCAAGCAACTTGTTTTTCCTGCAGATTTTGTGGTTATGGATATAGAGGAGGATCCTGACATTCCCATAATATTGGGCCGCCCTTTTATGTCCATGACCAACTGCATAGTAGATATGGGGAAAGGCAAGCTAGAATTGGGTGTGGAGGATCAGAAAGTCTCATTCGACTTATTTGAAGCAATGAATCATCCAAATGATATGAAAGCTCGCTTTGATATGGACAAGGTAGAACAAGAAATAGAAATAACAGCTATAGCCATGGGACTGCATTCTTCTTTGGAAAAAGCATTGATTAATCATGTAGAATATCTTACCAAAGAGGAGGAACATGAAGTGCAGACTTGTATTAAAGAATTGGATGGTGCAGGACAAGATTCTAATGGACATTCTGCATTCGAGGAATTGAAGAATGGTGGGCAAATAGAAAAACCAAAAGTAGAATTGAAGACCTTGCCGGCACATTTGAAGTATGTGTTTTTGGAGGACAATGACTCAAAACCAGTGATTATTAGTAGCTTGTTGAAGAAAACAAAAGAAGATCAGCTTGTGTAGATTTTGAAGAGACACAAAGCTGCAATTGGATGGCACATATCTGACTTGAAAGGAATTATTCTATCTTATTGCATGCACAAAATCAATATGGAAGGCTGATTACAAACCAGTGAGACAACCTTAAAGAAGACTGAACCCATTCATGAAATAAGAGGTGCGTAAGGAGGTGCTTAAGTTGCTGGAAGCAGGCCTTATTTACCCCATTTTGGATAGTGCATGGGTTAGCCCTGTGCAGGTTGTCCCCAAGAAAGGAGGTATGACAGTCATAAAAAATGACAAAGATGAGTTAATATCCACAAGGACTATCACTGGGTGGAGAATGTGCATTGACTATCAGAAGCTGAATGATACCACTCGGAAGGACCATTATCCACTTCCTTTCATGGACCAGATGCTTGAAAGACTTGTAGGGCAATCCTATTATTGTTTTTTGGATAGGTATTCTGGCTATAATCAGATTGCTGTAGATCCCAAAGATCAAGAGAAGACTGCTTTCACCTACCCTTTTGGTGTATTCACATATCAGCGCATGCCTTTTGGTCTGTGTAATGCCCCAGCTACATTTCAGAGGTGTATGATGGCTATTTTTTCTGATATGGTGGAAAAATGCATTGAAGTTTTCATGGACAATTTTTTTGTTTTTGGGTCATCTTTTGAAGGGTGCTTATCAAATTTTGAAAGAGTATTACATTGATGTGAAGAGTCCAATCTAGTTCTCAACTAGGAGAAATGCCATTTCATGGTTCAAGAAGGAATAGTGTTGGGGCATAAGATTTCAGTAAGGGGAATAGAGGTGGACAAGGCAAAGATTGACGTAATTGAGAAACTTCCTCCTCCCATGAATGTCAAGGGAGTGAAAAGCTTCTTAGGACATGCAGGGTTCTACAGCCGATTCATAAAAGATTTCTCAAAAGTCGCCAAGCCACTTAGCAATCTGTTAAATAAAGATGTTGCTTTTGTGTTTGATGAAGAGTGCATGGAAGCATTTAATGATCTAAAGACTAGATTAGTGTTTGCTCTAGTAATTATAGCACCAGATTAGGGAACTATGCTACCATAGAAAAAGAAATGATGGCAATTGTCTTTGCACTAGAAAATTTCAGATCTTATTTGGTAGGCTCAAGAGTTATCATCTACACCAACCACACAGCTATTAAATATTTGCTCAACAAGGCTGACTCCAAACCCAGATTGATAAGATGGATCTTGCTGTTGCAAGAATTTGATTTGGTGATTCGGGATAAAAAGAGATTGGAGAATGTTGTAGCTGACCATTTGTCTAGATTGCTGAATGAGGAAGTCACATCGAAAGAAGCTGAAGTGAAAGATGAATTCCCTAATAAATCATTATTCTTGGTGAGTGAGAGACCTTGGTTTGTTGATATGGCCAACTTCAAAGCTGCAGGAATCATTCTGAGGGACTTAAATTGGTAGTAGAGGAAGAAATTTCTACAAGATGCTCGATTCTATATTTGGGATGATCCACACTTGTTCAAGATAGGAGCTGGCAATCTCCTAAGAAGATGTGTGACACAAGAAGAAGCCAAGCTTATATTATGGCATTGCCACAACTCTCCATGTGGCGGCCATTATGGTGGAGATAAGACGACGACCAAGGTTTTGCAATCCGGATTCTTTTGGCCCACACTCGTTAAAGATGGTCACCAGCATGTGCTACACTGTGATCAATGTCAAAGGATGGCAGGTATATCATGAAGAAATGAAATGCCTTTACAAAATATCATGGAGGTTGAGGTATTTGATTGCTCGGGGATTGATTTTGTAGGTCCCTTCCCCTCGTCTTTTGGCAATGAATATATACTAGTGGCTGTTGACTATGTTTCTAAATGGGTTGAAGCAGTGGCTACCCCGCATAATGATGCTAAGATCGTGGTGAAGTTTCTGAAGAAGAATATTTTCTCAAGATTTGGGGTGCCCAGAATTCTGATTAGCAATGGAGGTACACACTTCTGCAATAATCAGTTACAAAAGGTTTTGAAACAATATAATGTGACATACAAAGTAACATCACCTTATCACCCCCAGACCAATGGGCAAGCAGAAGTATCAAATTAGGAACTGGAAAAGATTTTGGAGAAGACTGTAGCTTCTGTTAGAAAGGACTGGTCCATCAAATTAGATGATACTTTATGGGCATACAGAGCAGCATTTAAGACTCCAATAGGATTATCTCCATTTCAGATGGTGTACGACAAGTCTTGTCACTTACCAGTGGAGATGGAATATAAAGCATACTGGGCCTTGAAATTTTTGAACTTTGATGAAGCTGCATCCAGAGTACAAAGGTGGGTGCAGCTCTTGGAGTTGGAAGAGATGAGATTAACTGCTTATGAACTTCAAAGCTGTATAAAGAAAGGGTTAAGAAGTATCATGAAAAAAAGTTGCTCAAGAAGGACTTTCAGCCAAGACAACATGTGTTGCTTTTCAACTCAATACTTAAATTGTTCCCTGGAAAGCTTAAATCGAAATGGTCTGGACCATTAACCATCAAGAAAGTATGACCATATGGAGTAGTGGAGCTTTGTGATCCTCAATCTAAAGATCCCGACAAGACATGGGTAGTGAGCGGACAAAGGTTGAAGCAATATCATGGTGGAGCTATGGAAAGATTGAATATTGTTCTACGCTTTGATCCTGGATAACAGGATGATGCGTTAAGCTAGTGACGTTAAAAGAGCGCTTCCTCGGAGGCAACCCAACTTTTCTTTCCCTTTTCTATTTTTTATTCTTATCTCTTGCATGTAGTTAGGATACCTTGCTTGTGATTGTGATTAATTTCAGCTTGTTTAGTAATGATCAAGGGGTTTTAAACTTGTGTGAAGAGATAGACAGAAAAGGACATAGAATTTTTTTTGCAATTCTCTATCCGCTAAGCATAGACCTTGCGCTAAGCGCTCAGTCTTCACGCGCTAAGCGCATGGACCCCTGATTGGTTGGATGAATAGTTCAACATAGCGAACATCAATGCGCTAAGCCCAACATCTTCACTGTAATTGAACCTTAATCAGTGGGCTTGGCATGGATGATGTGCTAAGCACTACTTCTTCTCTGGAAATTTTTTATTGTAGTAGCACTAAGCGCGCTATCCTGAGCTAAGCCCCAAATCCATTATGGAATTTGAGCTTTCAAGTTGGGCTTAGCGGGGCAGGAAGCACTAAGCGCCAATCTCTTACTGTTTTTGAATTATTGGAAGTGCGTTTAGCGTGCCTATTACGCTAAGCCAGAACTACTCTCTGTAAGTTGAAGCTTGATGTTATGTTAAGCCTCACATCTCAGGCTAAGTGCATGTTGCAGAAAGTGCTAAGTGCAGCCTGCTGCGCTAAGCCCTAGATGCTCATTGGACTTTACAACTTCAAGTTGGGCTTAGCACGAGGCTAGGCTAAGTGCTTGGGGTTTTTAAACTCAAACATCGTGTGGGCACGCTAAGCACAGCACTGCGCTAAGCATGCCATACGAATTTCAGTTTTTAAAAATCAAAGGCAGAGGCACTTTGGATGCTACCTTTACACCCTAGCCTCTACACCCTCCTAACCCTGAGATTGTGTGCTTCCCTTTTGCGTGCTTATACTAACTAGTCTACATTATCCTTGCTTCATTCTGCATTACAATCACAACCCAAGTAAGTGAATACATTTCCATTTTCATTTTGCATGTTTCAAATCATAGGATAGATGATTTATTGCTTTCTTAGTTAGTAATGGTGTTAGGTTAAGGTTTTTAGCTTTAGGGTTAGTCATTTTATGATTTTAGGTAACTTAGAAGCCCAGTAGGGGCAATGTGGTTGAAAGGGGTGAAGACCCCTGTGGTTCTATTTGGAAATCATGATGAACACACTAAGCACGCCTGCTGCGCTTAGCTTGTTCCTTGCAATTGTTAAAATTTTGGATTTCCAAATGATCGTGGTAAGCAGACCATGTCACGCTAAGCGTGTTCATCCCTGGTGATGAACGAAAGTGATGAGCCCGCTAAGCGCGTCTGTGCACTAAGCAGGCCTAGTGTTCAAACATTAAGATTTTGGGAATTTTTGTTCAGTGCTAAGCCTGACCTGTTGATGGAAGCTTGCTTGTGGAGCTTCTATGGAGGCTGGATCTTTGAGCTTCAATGAGGTCCTTCAATGGTGATTTTTCACCATGGAGATGCAGCGGAAGGCAAAGGAGAAGAGGAGAAGGGAGGCGCCATCCACTAGGGAATAAGCCATGGAAGAAGGAGCTTCACCACCAAGATGAGCCTTGGATAAGAAGCTTGGAAGGATGCTTCAATGGAGGAAAAGAAAGAGGGAGAGAAAGAGAGAGGGGGGAGCACGAAATTGAAGGAATAAAAGAGGGGGAGAAGTAGAACTTTGAAGTGTGTCTCATAAGACTTTCATTCATCAAAGTTACCACAAGTGTTACACATGCTTCTATTTATAGACTAGGTAGCTTCCTTGAGAAGTTTTCTTGAGAAAACTTCCTTGCGAAGCTTCTTTGAGAAAACTTCCTTGAGAAGCTAGAGCTTAGCTACACACACCCCTCTCATAACTAAGCTCACCTCCTTGAGAAGCTTCCTTAAGAAGATTCCTAAAGAAGCTAGAGCTTAGCTACACATACCTCTCTAATAGCTAAGCTCACCTCCTTGAGATGAGAAGCTAGAACTTAGCTACACCCCCCCTATAATAGCTAAGCTCACCCCCATGACAAAAAACATGAAAATACAAAAAAAAAGTCCTTACTACAAAGACTACTCAAAATGCCCCGAAATACAAGGCTAAAACCCTATACTACTAGATGGCCAAAATACAAGGCCCAAACGAAGGAAAAACCTATTCTAATATTTACAAAGATAAGCGGGCTTATACTTGGCCCATGGGCTCGAAATCTACCCTAAGGCTCATGAGAACCCTAGGGCCTTCCCTTGGATCTCTAGCCCAATCTACTTGGAGTCTTCTACCCAATGCCCTTGCGGGATAGGATTGCATCATTTCCTCCACCTTGGAAAGGATTTGACCTCAAATCCCGAGGTTCTTCATACTCTGGGCTCCTTCCCTCAACACCCTTGTTGTGTTTTGAGGAGGTTGAGCTAAGCATACTGCTGCACTAAGCTCAAATCTCTCACTGTCTTTTAAGTTTTTGTTGTTAGGCTAAGCGCGCCCTGTGCGCTAAGCCTGAGTGTCATTCTAATGAGGCTGAGCTAAGCGTGCCATGCTACGCTAAGCTCTGACTCTCTTATGTTTTGAAAATTGTAGACCTAGGCTAAGCTCAGATTGCTGCGCTAAGCTTAATCTGCAGAAAAATATTTTCTGTGTCCTCAGGCTAAGTGTGAGTCTGCTGCGCTTAGCTCCTGAGTAAAGTTTTATAAGGCGCGCTAAGCTCAGCTTGCTCCGCTTAGCGTCCAGTCAAAATTTTAGTGTTATTTTTTGTGTTTTTGTTGAAAATAACTTGTGCTAATCTCTTGTGTTTTATCTTATATTTTGCAGATGGCATCTAAGAAAAGGAAGGCTTCTTCTACACCTTCCCAAGTCAGATATGATCAGTCTCGGTTCACATCTCAAGAAGCTTGGGAGAGGTACACCAATATTGAGGTGCCTAGGAAACTACTACCAAAGAGGAATGTGGTAGTTTATTACACTGAGTTCGATGAGTTCAAGGAGGAACTCGAGAGAAGACACTGGGATGAGGAGTTGACTGATTTTACTGATGGCAGCATAGACGTCGCCATTGTGAAGGAATTTTACACGAACCTTTATGACCCTGAGGATAAATCACCTAAGTAGGTGAGGGTGAGAGGTCATTTGGTGAAATTTGATGAAGATACTTTGAATACCTTTCTGAAGACCCCGGTGACTGTGGAAGAGGAGGAAAATTTGTGTTCTTATTTCAGGTTTGCATTCTTGAGGCTTGATCCTCCAGAGTTGGCTGCTAAGCTCTGTATCCTAAGGAGGGGATTCGAGCTAAATGTTGATGGTCAGCCGTTGAAGATATTAAGGAAGAACATGACCATTTTAGCTCATACATGGATTGTTCTTTCCTTCTCTAACTTGATTCCTACCTCCCACACATCTGATGTCACATTAGACAGAGCCAAGTTAATCTATGGCATCGTTATGAAGATGGATATGAATGTGGGGTACCTCATCTCCCACCAGATCTCTCTTACTGCATAACATGATTCATCCAGACTTGGATTCCCTGCCTTGATCATAGCTCTACGCAAGGCCAGAGGAGTCTAATCAGATTCTAGATCCCTAGAGAGCCTGAGCCGTGCCATTAACTTGGCGTATATTAAGAAGAACTGTTGGAATCTAGATGATGCAACAGTGACATTTAGAGGGCCAAGGAACGCCAGGGTTAAGAGATCAGAGGTCCCCACTACTTCAGAACCACCAGAGACAACAACTCATTCTTCTTCCACAGCTCCAGCACCTCCTATTTCAGCTCTAGCACCCCCCCTATTTTGGCTCCATCACAGACTCTAGTCATTCCTACTCCATCTACTCAGATACCACTTCCTGCTCCATCTCTATTCCAGCTACCAGCTCCTTTATCTGCAGGACCATCAAACTTTGTATTTACACCACATATGCTTCATTCCATGCTCCAGAGCTTACGTAGGGGGCAGGCCATTATCATATAGAGTCTTCAGGGCTTGGGCCTGCCATCCATCATGAGCATGGATGAGTTTGACGCACAGGTGGCCTAGCCAGGAGCCCAACCTTCTTTTTCTGGAGGGGGTGAGGCCTCTGCAGCCCAGGAGCATAAGCTGGAGGAGCCAGCAGCAGCAGCAGAGGGGGAGGATGAGCTCACTCCTCCTAAGCCCTTTTATTTTGATGCAGGTGTACACATGGCTCAGGAGGAGGAGACTTCCACATACCAGATCCCAGAGCCATCCCCAGTACCCATACCTAATGATTCCATGCTATCTACACTAGCATCTGAGCTAGAGCAGCCTATTCATAAGGATTCACCAGCTGCTCAGGTGTTGGATCTCAATGAACATGCACAGGAGCAATCACAAGAGTAGGACATTTAAATTTGTGCATTTTGAACATTGTAGTTTATTTCAGTTATTTTATGATTTATGTTCAGTCATTTAAATTTCAGTTTTTATGTTTTAGTTCTTTAAATTTCAGTACTTTGAGTTGATTTCTTGTACAGAAAGCTTGTTTGAATAGTGAACTGGTTGAATTTGATATGTAGTGGATTGTTTTGTATAAAATGAGTGTTTGCGAATAATTTGAATGAGCCATTGTATGATTTGAGTGGAATGGAATGAGTAGATGTTTGATTTCACCAAGCTTGTAGCCATTAGAAGAGAATGAGCATGTGATTGGAAGTATGACTAAAAATGTTAGTCAGTTTGTCAGATTGATTGTGAAGGAATGCATTGACTGTATCCCGGTGAGAGTGTGAACTTTAAATTTTGAGAGAAACGATTATCATTTAGTACTGATTTTTGCATGAATCTCTGAAGTATGGACTGGATGCATGAAATTGAGGATGATGAAGGCCATGTTTGATTGTGATAGCCACTTAGCCAAAAAGCTTACCACGTGCTTGAATGATTTATCCCTTGCACCCAGTTTGAGCTGAATGAATTATTGATTGATTGAACCTTGAGCCTATACAGTGTTATCTCTTGCTACCTTGACTTAGGCTGTAGGAGAGCATCATCCACAGGAAGCATGGTGCAAGGTAAATTTGTTCCAAATTTAGGGGAGGCACTGAGTAAGAATTGAAATGGCCAAAGTAAATAGCATACACACACTATTTCTGTATATACACATAATGTTTCTGTATATATTGTGTTCCAAAAAAAACTGTAAGTATAAATGAAATTAATAAGTGTGTATGTTGCAAAATAATGAAATGAAGCTGAGTGCCTAAATAAAAGCAAGTATTGGGGTGGGAATGAATGAAAAAGTGAAGGTTTATCTATGGATGAATGCTCTCCTAGAACCTAAGCTTTTGAATCCTAGAAAAACCATGATTTGTCGACAGCCTAACCCCATTACAAGCCTGGAAAGTCCTTCGGATTCATTTTGTGTGTTCATTGTTGTATGATATGAGATGAAATGCAAAGTGATTGAAGCTTGATTGTGGGGCTTCTGTGGAGGCTGGATCATTGAGCTTCAATGAGGTCCTTCAATGGTGATTTTCCACCATGGAGATGCAGTGGAAGACAAAGGAGAAGAGGTGAGAGGAGGCGCCATCCACTAGGGAATAAGCCATGGAAGAAGGAGCTTCACCACCAAGATGAGCCTTGGATAAGAAGCTTGGAGAGGATGCTTCAATGGAGGAAAAGAAAGAGGGAGAGAAAGAGAGAGGGGGGAGCACAAAATTGAAGGAAGAAAAAAGGGAGAGAAGTTGAACTTTGAGTTGTGTCTCACAAGACTCTTATTCATCAAAGTTACAACAAGTGTTACACATGCTTCTATTTATAGACTAGGTAGCTTCCTTGATAAGCTTTCTTGAGAAAACTTCCTCGAGAAGCTTCTTTGAGAAAACTTCCTTGAGAAGCTAGAGCTTAGCTACACACACCTCTCTAATAGCTAAGCTCACCTCCTTGAGATGAGAAGCTAGAGCTTAGCTACACACCCCTTATAATAGCTAAGCTCACCCCCATGACAAAATACATGAAAATACAAAAAAGTCCCTACTACAAAGACTACTCAAAACACCCTGAAATACAAGACTAAAACCCTATACTACTAGAATGGCCAAAATACAAGGCCCAAAAGAAGAAAAAAAAACCCTATTCTAATGTTTACAAAGAAGAGTGAACCCAACCTATGCCCATGGGCCCAAAAATTCACCCTAAGGTTCATGAGATCCCTAGGGCCTTCCCTTGGATCTCTGGCCCAATCTACTTGGAGTCTTCTATCCAATGCCCTTACAGGTTAGGATTGCATCATTCCCTACACCTTGGAAAGGATTTGACCTCAAATCCTGAGGTTCTTCATACTCTGGGCTCCTTCCGTTAACACCTATAAAAAGAACAAAAAAATATGTATTAGTTGTGTTTGGTATGTTGAAGCAAGGTAATGTCTGAAAACCCATTTCCTGGGCATCTTCCCATGAAGGAACATGGTTCCTCACCAACTCAATGAGTGATGCTACAAGTACAGAAAAATATGGGACAAACCTTTTGTAAAAGTTTGTTAAGTCATGGAAGCCCAAAATTTTTCTTATACTTGGTGGAGTGGGCCACTCAGGATTGACCTTTATTCTCTTAGGGTTCATGGGAACCCCTTGATCACTATTTGAAAAATTAAGAAAAGTAACGCAATAAAAACATAGCATTTTCTGTATTTTCATATTGATTATTCCTACCAAAAAGTATGACAAACCTAATGTGTCCCATATGAGTACCTAAGTTTGTATTGAAACTAAAAATAAGAACAAACCTACCTAATGGGTCCCTATGTACACACACCATGAAGATGTTAGGTGCACGAGTGATTTTACAAAAGAGGGTTGAACCACTCAAAACATTCATCATACCACCTATTTTAGGGACTTGGTGCCTAATAATACCTATTTTGGGCACCAACAAGGCACAAGGATTTAAGCTCTTGCGAACCAAACCCTCATCCAACAACTTCTTTACTTGAGGAATAAACTCAAGCCCAAAAGGTGTGGCAATGCTAGCAAGTGTCTTTTAACAAAAGAGAAAATGTGGAGGTTGTCTAAGAGGGAAAGTTTCTTAAATGTTTGTCTTTATTGTAAAATGAGTATCCTTCTTAGCTAACCTCTTGGAGGAAACACTTACCTCCTTACACTTCTCTTTAACCACTAATGGTTGTCTTATATGACTAACTTTTGTATAGAAAACATTTTCCAAAACTTGTATAGTTCCCCAATTTATAGTTATTTCGTAGTAGTTTGTAAATAAATCTTGTTTTATTGTTAAATCCATCTATAGAATATGTCCATTGGATTTAATGATGAAATCTGTGCAATTTCAGGTAAAAAAAAGGCTAAGTTATGAAGTGCTAAAAGTGACAGTTGAGCTCAGCTCATCAGTGGGGCTAAGCGCACATTCATCACTAAGCACAGCTTCAGCGTGCTTAGCGCGACAGAAGAATCTGGCAGAGCATTAATATCAGGGTTGCACGCTAAGCACGAGATCAGTGGGCTAAGCGCAACAATTGTCTTTAGCCAGGCTCAGCGCATGATTGGCGCTAAGCTCAAATCCACTTACTCACGCTAAGCGTGAGGGTGGCTCTAAGCACAACACCATGGATTCAATGCCTATTTAAAGTTGTTTTGTATAGAATTAGGGTAACAATCCAAAGAGGGATGATTTGCATAGAATTCTGAAGCACACCATAGTGACTATTTCGGGAAAAGAGCTCTGGAGACAGCAAGGGGAGCAGTTTTTGTAGAGAGATCTAGGTTTTGTAATTAGAGAGAGATTAGAGAGTTGCAAAGTGATTGTGAGATGCTGAAAAGAGGAGGAGGGATCCCCCTTCTTGTGTAAGGTGCAGTTATTCTCTACTCTTAATCTCATTATTGTTAGGCTGGTTAAGCACTCTTGTGGGGGATTTCTAAAGAACAGTTGATGTAATTACTTTAATATCTAATTGATTATGTTTCTTATGTTCAATGCTTCTTTCAATGCTTACAGATTGCATGCTCTTGGTTTGATCACCCACTTGTGTGTGTACTGTTAGGTGACTTTAGCATTGGGAATGTATTGTTGCCTTAGAACTTGATTGAAGTAGGATTGGAACTTAGTCTTAAATGAGGGATCCGCGGATTAAGTTTTGGTTTTAAGTATGTTGTTACAATAATGTTGTTTGGTCTAAGTCTAGTCTAACAAGAGGGATCTGAGGACAAAGGTTAGGTTAAATTAGTCTAAACTTTCGTAAGCTATTTAAACTGAGTCTAGTCCAACAAGAGGGATCTGAGGACAAAGCTTAGTTTATGTTAGTCTAAACCTAGGAGGGCTGTCTAAATTAAGCCTAGTCCAACAAGAGGCATCTGAGGACGAAGCTTGGATTGATTCAGTCGAACTAGGGATCGAGGTTTAGTAATTTAGGCTACAACATAGAACACAAAAGCATGATTGATTAGAGAAACATCTTTATATACATCAGCTGGTTTGTTAGAAAGACCCAACACCTTTACCTACTGTTGTCAATCTTACTTACTTGCATTTTTACTATTTTTAGCCTAGACTTAGTTTAATTATGTTCTAAATCATCAATTATCAATGTTTCTTTCAACAATGCCTTATTCCTGAATTTAACCTTGTCTAATACTAGTTCCCTGAGTTCAATACTCGGATTCATCCATTTTTATTTTAAATACTTGACGATCTTGTGCGCTTTCCAAAAAACCGGATTTCTCTTGAACATATTTGTATGAAGAAAAAGTGGACCAAAACGTAACTGTAGGGGAAATCCAATAGTTTGCATGATACTTCTCCCTTTGAGGCTTCTGGATATCATGAAGTTGAATTGCATGATCTTTGAAGTCTTTTTCATCCATCTTCGTTAAGTCATAGGCAATGTTATTGAAGATGATGGGAAGGTCCTTCAACCTATTGATGAAGCCATCATCTTCAACATCCTTGGTTTAGCAAGCATCATCAAAGTGATAAGTCCTGACTAGATGCAACACCTGAATAGAGTTCTAGTGATCAACGTTGTCACTCCCATCATAACTTGAAGTACTTGAAGCATACTAGAAGGGGGTAGGGGTTAAATAGTGTGTAGGATAAAACTTTTTCTTTCAAAAACTATTACAAAACTTTCTCAAACATATGCCAATGGATGAAGGGTTTTGTCCAAGGAGACCAAAATTACTTTGCTTAGAAAACCAATTCACAAACTTGGATAAGATAGTGTAGCAATGACTTAAAGAAAAGAACAAGTTATCTAGAAGCAGAAATTAAAACACAAAGGTTTTATACTAGTTTACCCCAACTTTTAGGCTACATCCAGTTCTCCTTCAAATCTTGAAGGGTTCCACTAATCAAATATTTTATTACAACCAAGTATTCTCTATGCCACTTCTGGCTACAACGGGTACTCTCCTGGCCACTCCTAGCACTACACTTAATCTTCCCCTAAGATTAAGATCCAAGTAGTCTTTATCACTAAGCCACTCCTGGCTTTCACAAACAATATATGTTTGATGGAAAATGTATTCTAATAACTCAAGGAGTATTCTTAGGAAATCACTTGTCTTCTTAGGGCTCGACGCATAAGCAGTATCATACAGGGATTAATACTTTCCCTATTTCCTAGAACCTTTTTGTTCATGCTTTTCTGCTTTTATCTCATAGACATAAAATGATCTGTATCTTAAGTATGAAAGGTTAGTATATAAAATTTATACTTTGTTAACATCAAAACCTTAGGGGTATAATTGTTTGGTACAGTCCAATGTGACTTGGATGTAGCTAGACTTAACAAACCAGATGATGAGGCCTTTGAAGTGTTATTCCAAGACATATACACTTACAATAATGTTAATAATACTTTCACATCAAAATTTAAATAAAAGGAATATTGAATTTTCAAAAAATTTCTTTACGGTAAAAGAGCATTACATTTCCAATGTTCATAAACTAAAAGATAATCGCTTAATAAAAAAATTAATTCAAAGTCAAACAACTCTTGGCACTTCAAAGGCCATTACAAACCGCATTAAATACAATATAAAAGAAAACTCTCATAAAAAGTTAGATAAACGGCCAAAACCCCACGCCCCAATGTAACATTGTCTTAGAGCATTCATAACCATAAGTTAAAATAATAAGATGGAGGCATAAGCCTCTCTTCCAACATCATCATCATAACCTTGTAGAGCTTTACCTGGAAGGGTCACATTCAACCCTGTCCCAACCTACCATTTGGCGGGAGGGCGAGGCGAGGTAAAAAAGTGTGTCTTCTATAAAAGGAGAACGCGCGGGAGTCGCCACCAACGTTTATTCAAGGAAAACGCTAGAAAAACCAAAAAGAGGTCTGCGAACTTTGAAAATAAGGGTTCGAGAGTTGTTTACGCGCGGGGAAGGTATTAGCACCCTACGCGTTCGTCACAAGGGACGACAACCTTTAATCGAGTGTGCACAAATGTGACTTCAATATTATTTATTTTTCCATTTTATGTTTCTTTATTTTTTTGGGGTTGACAAGGGTGTTGCCCTTGCTCCTACGTATCCTCAGGTGCGATAAGGAATTCAGACTTTCGTAATTCTTTAAAATGAGAAAGTTGGCTGTTGAGTTGATTTTAGGCTTTTGAAAGATTCATTTTAACTAACAAGAACAAAAAAGGCATTATGGCGTTGGACCTTGAACGATCTCGAGTGACTTTGATGAAAAAAAAATTCAGTTATATGTTGATTTTATCTTGATTTTGTTCATTAACTTTCAACCTCTTTAAAAGATGATTTATGGCCCAAATGATTGGTTGGAATTTATTTTACAAGATGAAAATGAGATTACGGCATAAATGATCGGTTGAAAATTATTTTACAAGAAGAAAATGAGATTACTGATGATAGAAGAATGAGATGAAGATGCACAAAGCAACAAAGAGAACCCCTAAGGGCGCATAGACCGTATCCGAATCCTTAAAATAAATACTAATCGGATGATGAATAAAGAACACCGAACGAAGAATGATGTAGAAGTCGATTACGGTTGCAATTTAGTAGCGCCTCGGCCTTATTTTTCTCTTCTTTCTTCTTCTTCTCTCTGATTTCTCTCCAATTTCTCTTAACACTGAAGGTCTAACCCCTTCCTCAGCTTCCCTCACGCCTATTTATAGGAAATAAGGGCACTTGGTGGTCTTGCAGCTCGCCCAGGCGAGCTATTGCTTCACTCTGAAGTAACTTGGCTCGCCCAAGCAAGCTGGTTACTTCACCCCTAAGCTATTTAGGGGCCCAGGTGAACCAGGGCCTAGAAAAATGCCTAAAATGACCTTTTTGCCACTTCCCTTGGGTATTTTCCGCATCCTTGACCAAAACATCGAATGATCTTTCGTTTTGCACAGTAATTGGTGTCGACCAACTTAATTCGACTGGGAGAATCAAAATATCCATGAATGATAGTCCCTGAACGAAATTAGGGTCTGAGAAACCCAAATACATTCAAGACAAATAGAAAGGTATTATGTCAAATGTTACTACATAAAACAATTTATAGATTAAGAGAAAATTTATAAAAAATACATCTTAAAAAATGACAATCATTTATCCCATAATCACACAATTGCAACCGTTATTGTAGACATACATGCATTATGATGTGGATTTAACTTGAGTCTCTATAAGCATGTGGTACCAATAAAACATGTGAAAGAAGACCAGGAGGACATGCAACTGACAAATTTCCACATCATGGGAAACCCAACAGCACACTTTCATTGAGACGAGATTGCTGGTGGCATGTTAGGATTACTCACTCTTGCAAGGATACTCCAATCCATGGGAACATAAGCCGCATGGAGATTCCAAACTGTATAACACCCCTAAGGACAAAGTCATACTCCAACTCATTCGTGCCCTTCCCGGTTAGCTCAACAACATCCCAGATGCAATCCTACCCCCCAAGGGTATTGGATAGAAGACTCCAAGAGGATTGGGCTAGAGCTACTAAAGAAGGCTTTGGGGTTCTCATGAACCCCAGGATAGATTTTTGAGCCCATGGAGCAAGGTTGGGTCCTCTCTTCTTTGTAAATATTAGAATAGGTTTTTCCTTCTTTTGGGCCTTGTATTTTGGCCATTCTTGATGCAAGCTTCATTGGAGCTTGTAGGCCTAGGATCTTCTTCATCAATGGATTCCTTTGCTTCTTGGAAGATGAATGGCAGCGGAATGGAGAAAGGAAGAGAGAGAGGAGACGCCACTTCAAGGAGAAGATGAGTCTAGAAGAAGCTCACCATCATAGGAGGCCATGGATAAGAGCTTGGAGGAAGAAGGAGATGAATGAAGGGAGAGGGAGAGAAGAGCACGAAATTTTGTGCTCTAAATGAGCTTTGAGATCTGAAGTTTAATATTCAAATGATCAAAGTTCAAAAAAAATGCACACACATGACCTCTATTTATAGCCTAAGTGTCACACAAAATTGGAGGGAAATTCAAATTTCACTTGAATTTGAAATTGAATTTGTGGAGCCAAACTTTGGAGCCAAAATTTCACTAATTATGATTAGTGAATTTTAGTTATGGTTCAGCCCACTAATCCAAGATCAATTCCAAGATTCTCCACTAAGTGTGCTTAGGTGTCATGAGGCATGAAAAGCATGAAGGACATGCACAAAGTGTGACTATATGATGTGGCAATGGGGTGTAGTAAGCAAATGCTCACCTCCCCCTCTAAAATTTAATTGGATTGGACTTCTACCAATTCAATTAAATTTATTTCCAACCACACACATCAAATATCCACTTAGTGCATGTGAAATTACAAAACTACCCCTAATACAAAAACTAGTCTAGGTGCCCTAAAATACAAGGGCTGAAATTAATGAAACCTTAATCTAATATTTACAAAGATAAGTGGGCTCGTACTTAGCCCATGGGCCCGAAATCTACCCTAAGGCTCATAAGAACCCTAGGGCCTTCTCTTGCATATCTGGCCCAATCTACTTGGAGTTTTCTATCCAATGCCCTTGCGGGGTAGGATTGCATCAATTCTAGTAGTATAGGGTTTTAGCCTTGTATTTCAGGGCATTTTGAGTAGTCTTTGTAGTAGGGACTTTTTTTATATTTTCATGTATTTTGGCATGGGGGTTAGCTTAGCAGTTATAGGGGGGGTGTGTAGCTAAGTTGTAGCTTCTTTAGGAATCTTCTCAAGGAAGTTACTCAAGAAGGTGAGCTTAGTTATTAGAGGGTGTCATACCCTAATTTCGTCCGGGGACCTTTGCTTGATGACATGCGACCTTTCTTTGGTCCTTGTGAGGTGCTTGGTACCCATCATTAGGCAATTTGTGAAATTTCAGGACATGCCGGAAAACCAAAAAAATATTGATGCACAATCCGTAAGTTTCCGTGACACACCGGAAATCCAATGGAAGCATCGTTGCATAATTAAGTGAGATTCCGTAACATTCCGTAAGTCAAAAAGGGGATGATTATGTAATCCGCAAGGTTCCGTAATATTACGGAAAGAAAACAAGTATCGTTACGAGATTCGTAAGTTTCCGTAACTTTACGAAAAAAGAATCACCAAAAAAGGTAAGGGGGTGAACTTATCAAGATAGGGGTGTAAATAGCAATTCAAATCTAGGCCCTTCCAGAACATTTTGGAAGTTGGGTTGCTTAAGGAGGAAGCAACTGGGCGGCAAGCTCCTCCACGTTTTTGAAAAATGGTTTTCGGGGCTTCCGCGGCTTCCGTAATACTTCCGTAAAATTTCCGAAAACCTTGGGTAAGCATATTCCACTTAACATTGGTAAAAGGGAAAAGAAAAAAGATGAAAATCAAATTCGAAAACAGTTCCGTAAGGCTTCCGTAACTTTTCCGTAAAATACGAAAAGGGGGGTGAACTTAGTAATTCGGGTGCGCTTAGAAATCTTCTTCATTAAGTCTTTGGGCGGCAAGCACCTCCTTTTTTTCTATAAATAGGGGAGGGGGGAGCTGTTTCAAAAGGTTCAAGACCCTTTTGGCTATGCATTTCGGCTATTTTGGGCAAAAAAACACGTTTTCGTGAAGAAAAATCAAGTCGAAGTACTTCCGTAACGCTTCCGTAAGCGATTCTGTGGAAATTCTTCATCGTTCTTCGTCGTTCTTCACCGTTCTTCATCCGTTCTTCGTTCGTTCTTCGTTCTTCAACGGGTAAGTTTTCGAATCCGAGACTTTCAATTCATTTCTTGTTTTGTGTACTTTCACTTTAATTTCGTTTACTTTCAGTTTTCTTTTCTTCAGTTTTTAACGTGCTTTAACCATTTATTTAAGCCGTTTTCTCGTCTAATAAATGATAAAATGAATTTCAACCGATCATTTGTGTTGTAATCTCGTTTAATCACTGTTAAAACGAAATCTAACCGATCGTTCACGCTATAACCTCGGTTAAACCAAAAAAAGTAAAATAATAATAAAATAATCAAAATATCTTGAAAAATAATAATAAAATAATCAAAATATCTTTGAATAAAATAATAAAAAAAATCAATCGGACGTTTTTCTTTGGAAGTTTCCTTGAATGAATTGATTAATAAACCAAAGTGAAACTAAGACTAAAATCAACTCACAAATCAAGTTTTTTCCGAAAAATCTCTAAAAACCGTTTTAAGGTCCAGCGCCTTAAATGGTCCTCTTTGCTTTTATCGGTTAACATGGACCGTTCAAAAGCATAAAATCAACATGTGACTTTACCGCTTTTGCAAGAACTACGTAGGTCTGATTTCCTCATTGCAATTGAGGATACGTAGGAGCAAAAGCCCCGCTTTTGTCGACCACCCCAAGAGATCGTTAATGGTCCAATGCCTTAACGTTTCTCTCCTTTCAAAAACAAGAGGTCGTTAATGGTCCAATGCCTTAACGTTTCTCTCCTTTCAAAAACAAGAGATCGTTAATGGTCCAACGCCTTAACGTTTCTCATCTTTCAAAATCAAAAGACCGTTTAATGGTCCAACACCTTAAATGACCTTTTGTTCAATAAAAACATATTTTACAAAAAAGAAAAAAACAACTTAACCAAACACTTTGTTCCGAAAGAACTACGTAGGTCTGATTTTCTCATCCCAAATTGAGGAATACGTAGGAGCAAAGGGAAACACCCTTGTCGACCACAAAAAAAAGAAAAAATATAAAGGATATAAGGACATAAAAGGGAACGTAAAAATCAAAGTCACGTTTGCACATTCGATTAAAGGCTGCCGTCCCTTGGGACGGACGTGTGGGGTGCTAATACCTTCCCCGTGCGTAAATACAACTCCCGAACCTTTCACTTAAAAGTTTGTAGATCGCGTCTTTTCCGGTTTTTCCGACGTTTTCCTCAAATAAACGTTGGTGGCGACTCCGCGCGTATTCCTTTCGTGGAACACGCATCCCGCGAGTCACGCGTCGCCCTCCCGCCGAAGGGTAGGTTGCGACAGTTGGCGACTCCACTGGGGACTATTTTTAGAGAGTTAGGCCATTTAATCTTGTGCAAATTTTGCCATGACTTACTCCTTTGTTGGCTTCCCCTTATTATGTTCTTGTATATATAACTCTTTGATGCTTTTAGTGCATTTTTTTTGTATGCATGAGGTAAATATTTATTCATTTGATGCACACAAACAATAACACTATTTGCACACATGGTGAGTTGAAAAAGGGCCCTATACCCGGGTTCGTGGGAACATAAGGAGTGGAGGTGAATCCGTGATCATGCTAGGTCTCCGACTTGCTTGATTACAGTGAACCCTCATCTAGAGTTTTTCTCTTTGAAAACATATTGTTGCTAGTAGTCCCTACTGCTGCAGTATGTTCTTCGAAGGGGATGATACCTCTAGAAACCATCAAGAGAGATATGACTACCTTGGGGGTTATCACTAAAAGCCTAGTTAGCTCTCTCCCTTATAGGTCCCTTAAATAGGGGCACGGAGCAAACACGCTGCGTGCCATTTTTCACACTGCCATGCATAAGTATCATATACCCTTTTGCTTATATTTGTTTGTGAATATTGTCGTACTATGTACATCCCCGTGTTGTGCCTTTCGCATATGCATCATGCGTGGGTTTCGTCTTTGATCCCCTCACTTTAGCAAACCGACGGAGGGTCCGTGTCGCCTTGCCATGCTGCCCAAACGTTGTATCCAAGAAGGAAACAATTTCTCGGGCTCCCGTATTCGTAAATTGCATCTGTGTCATATGCATTTCTTCATGCATTCATCCATTCCACCCATGATAGATGTAGGAGTTTTGTTTCGCACTAGATTTTATTTCACTTTAGTAAAACATGGGATCAAGTCAAAAGCCTTCGCTTAAAAAGAGGTTCTATCAAGTCAAAATCAAGAGCTTAGAGGTCACCAGTTTACGAAAGTTGGGGCAATTAATGGGTCAACTTCAACGGCAAGCCTTCCGCAAAGCCTATGGTAAGATTTGGGACCTAGCTAGGGTAGAAGTCTCCATGGAACCGATTGCATCCCTTTCCCAGTATTATGACCAGCCCCTAAGGTGCTTCACATTTGAGGACTTCCAGCTAGTGCCGACTGTGAAAGAGTTTGAAGAAATCCTGGGATGCCCACTGGGAGGAAGGAAGCCATATCTTTTCTCTGGGTTCTATCCCTCCACGACAAGAGTTGCCAAGGTGGTGAAAATCTCAGCACAAGAGTTGGACCGTGTAAAGCAAAACAGGAATGGGGTAGTCAGAGTACCAAGGAAGTGTTTGGAGGAAAGGGCAAAGGCCTTGGCAAATCAAGGCGAATGGGCTTTCTTTTATTGACATCTTGGCGCTTTTGATCTTTGGAGTTGTCCTCTTTCCGAATATGGAAGGGTTAGTGGACCTAGCAGCGATTGACGCTTTCCTCGCCTTTCATCATGGCAAGGAAAGCCCGGTCGTCGCCATTTTGGCCATGTATGACACGTTCGACCGGGGATGTGAAAAGAGCGGCGCAAGAATTGTTTGTTGTGCACCAACTCTTGGCTAGCATGGAGGGGCATCTGTTAAATGGTTCCCTCGCTAGAAGGAAGGAAGAATCAGGATTCTATCTTCATGCGAAGGATGTCCCATGAGAGGAGTGCCATCAGACGAAAGCATCACGCCTTTCATCGCACGAGGTTTCAGTGACCACAACGCGAGGGTACTCCAAGGAGTTCGCAAGGCATGGGATGCGGCGTGAAGAAAGGACAGAGAGCTTAGGGGAAGCAGTAATGGGATCATCGGCGGCTATCATAAGTGGCTGAGAGTCCGAACACAAGGACTGGATTGGCTCCCAAATCTAAAGACTGTGAGAGACGATGAGGTTAAAGCTTCGGAAGAAAGTGATGAGGTACAAGCCCTAAAGGCAGAGCTTGAAAGAGCCTGGGTAGTCGAAGAGAAGTTCAAGTCCATAGCCATCAAAGTCTGAAAAGAGTATGATGAACTAAGGGATGTCAATATGGCCACCGATGAAGCCTTGGAATGAGAAACCAAGAAGGCCCGAAAGGAAGAACACGACCAAAGCAAAGTTTTGAGGGGCTTTATAGGGCAGCAATAGTGAGCTCAAGCTCCGAAGAGGTGAAAGGAATCATCACGGGTCAAAGGCATGATCTTGAAGGACGAGCTAAAGGTTTGCCTTAGGTCGAAAAGAAATTTGTCCCAACAGTTAAGCGAGACTGAAGGGAATATGTGGGCCATCATCGATAAGTGCAAAGAGAAGCTAAATCTAGCGGTGACTCACGAGCAAAGGCTAGAGGATGAGTACGCCAAGATATCAGCAGAAAGGGAAGCAAGGGAAAGGGTAATTGATTCATTGCACCAAGAGGCAACAATGTGGACGGACCGATTTGCTCTTACTTTGAACAGGAGTCAAGAACTTCCCCCATTGCTAGCCAAGGCCAAAGCAGTGGCGGACACCTACTCCGCCCCCGAGGAGATCCACGGACTTCTCAGCTATTGTCAGCATATGATAGACTTAATGGACCATATGATTAGAAACCGCTAGGAAGTTTGTATTGTCGCTCAGATCTTGACTAGTTATAACTTTTTGAAAAAAATGAGTTTATCCCACGTTTTTACTCCAAAAATCAGTGCGAATCAAGTCACTCCCACATTTTATCTCTAGCATGCATTGTATGTTGGTCTCGTCCTTTGTCACGGGAAGCCGGAAGGTCCATATCACCTTCTTAATTGTACACATGGGGCACTGCGCCCCCAAATGCGCAAGTAAGAAGAGATAATTTTCCAGGCTCTCGTGACCGTAAAATGCATTCATATCATGCATCGCATAAGCATCTCTTCATAACATCATAATGAACATATCGTTCCTGCATTTGTCCGTTATCATATTCCAGCCTCACATTTTGCATGAGTCATGGCATCATCATGCATATGCGTTCAACAAACTTTTTGATCTGCAAAATTGCATACCATTTGTTTTCATGTTTGCTCATCCTTGTGTTTTCGTCTACAAAAACAAAAAAGGGGAAGCGTGAAACTTCACACTACATTCTTAGTTGCATGTGTTAGGCACCATGAGCCAACCATGTTGGGATCATAAACCCATTTCTAAAAAAAAAAAAAACACCAACAAAAAGGAATTTTGCAGCAAAAAGCCTGTAGGGTTCACCCCAAATTCCGTTGTCATATGCTAAACTTGATCCCATATCTACTTGATAATTCAATGGTAGCCATAAACCTAGCCAAGGTTCATCAACCTCCATTTCTCCGAGAATACGACTCGAACGCAACGTGTGCTTGTCACGGAGAAGCCCCGGGGCGTTCCATTGAGCATGGTAGGGCTCTGAAGCGTAAGGTGCAAGGTCTAATTGATGCGGGCTGGCTGAAATTTGAGGAGAATTGCGTGTAAATCCTGACATTGATAAGAGATGCCACACATGGGGCAATTTTGAAAGCTGTTGTTAGGTGTCCCTAATGACTCATCAGGGTTTCCAAGTTTATGCCATTATTGTAAACCACAGCTACAATGTTAAATGAAATGGATAAAGTTGATATCTTTGTCCCTCATCCTCTCACAAACGCATGTTTGCTTATTCAACTTTCACCGGAATGTGGGTGTAAGCCATTGGTCTGTTTGCTCAAGCAACCTGCGCTCCTGAGTGTTGACTTCCAAGACCGTTCAATCAGAGATTACTCATCTTGCACGTTGGTGGGGTTGCCGTAAAACAATGAGTAAAGTTCAAAACTGAAATTCTGATACTGGGGACAGATGTCGTACAGGATGTCACGACATCACGCTTCAGAACATGCAGATTATATTTGACAGTGTGTACAGTTTAAACAAGTAAATAACACAAGAGAATTGTTAACCCAGTTCGGTGCAACCTCACCTACATCTGGGGGCTACCAAGCCAGGGAGGAAATCCACTAAAATAGTGTTAGTTCAAGGTCTAACAGCCACTGTTTACAACCTTCTCACCTAACCACTACCCGTGCAATCTCTACCTAAGAGCCACTCTTAGATATGAGAACCCCGCTCACTCCCTCTCAATCACACTCCCGTGTTTACAAACAAATCAAAGACACACCAGAGATTGCTCTCTGAACAATAGAGATCAACTCCACACACTAGAGATCAACTCTACACACTAGAGATCAACTCTACACACTCAGGTCCAACACTTGATGTTAGGGTACCATCAAGGTGGCTCACAAAACACTCAAGTCCCAAAACTCACAAAATAACTCTTCAATCCCGGACTTGGTACAAAACTCGTGCAGCCTCCATGTTTTTATAGCAGTGTGTGTGTCTGGGCTGCAACAGCTTGTGCTGGATGAGATCTATCATTCCTCCTGAAAATCTGCACTTAAAGAACTAAAAGATAACGTTTGATCTTTTAGTTTTTATCTTTAATCTTTAATCCCTGAACGAACTCTTCTAGTTTGTAATTCGAACTTTAATTATCTTTTAATTCGTTCCTAAAGATAGATCATCTAATCTCTTGCTAACTGCACAATAATCTGTTAAAGATATAACAGATTTATATGTCCAGTATTTTCGGGCAAGATGTCCTGGACATTGTATCCGACATCGTGGATCCTGCAACTTCAATGCTTTTAGCCACTCCAGTATTTTCGGGCAGGATGTCCTGGACATTGTATCCGACATCGTGGATCCTGCAGCTTCAATGCTTTTAGCAATTCCAGTATTTTCAGGCAGGATGTCCTGGACATTGTATCCGACATCGTGAATCCTGCAGCTTCAATTCTTCATTTGTCATTTCATCTTGCCTTGTGCATTGTGCAGCCCGATCTTATTCTTTGACATAACGTTGGACATCATGTGCAGCAGCTCCAGCTTTCCTTCATTGTCTAAGTGCTTATGTTTTAACAAAATCTTAGCCAATCTTTTAAAGCTTAGTAAAGCTAATCACTAACAATCTCCCCCTTTGGCAAATTTTGTCTAAAACATACTTAGACACTTCCTGAGCAGGTACGAGCAGTTATGCAAGTGGGATCAGCAACTTTCATTATCAGAGTAATCAAGCACAGCGGAAATTCTGCAAGTTGCAAGTCGTTTCCAGGATGTCAAGACATCTCACATGACATCAGCTTTCTGCTTCTGCTCCCCCTGTCTCCATGCTCTTACTGCAGCATCTTCTATCAGCTACTAGTAGCTTACATCAGTCATCAGCAGCAGCAGCAGTCTCCCCCTCAAAGTCATGAATCATGCATACATCGTATCATACAACTCCCCCTCAAAATCATGAATCATGCATACATCGTATCATACAACTCCCCCTCAAAATCATGAATCATGCATACATCGTATCCTCCTACTCAAAATCATACATCATGACTAATACTACTATTGCATACATATTAATACCATTACTCCCAAATCATGCATAACTATTACTCCCCCTTTTTAGACAGAATTTGACAAAAGTAGAATGCATGAGCTTAAGGTGCAAATATTACAGACCAATAGTAACCATTGTTCAAAGGGATATGCCCCTTTAGCTAATAAAAGTAAAAGCAAAAAAAACATAAAGGTCTGATGATCATGGGGTGGCTTCAGAATCATCATCATCATCTGAATCAGTATCCTCTGCTGCATCTTCCTCTTCCTCTGTTGCAGCATCTTCTTCCTCAGCTGCTTCTCCATCATCAATGCCACTTTCTGAGAGCCTTTTGATCAGCCGTTCCAGCTCCATCTTCTTCTCTGTGGTGGCTTTGATGGTTGCTTCCAGCACCTTGCATGTGTCCTTGAGTTCAGCAATCAGAGCATCCTTGGACACAGCACCTGAGGCAGCAGCTTTCCCTGATGTCGAGACAATGTCTGGGACATGTGTCCCCTCAAATAGTTTGTAATGCAGGGATAGAGGAGATTCTCTCTTCATCACAGAGTCAGTGTAGTTTAAAATATTGGGATGTTGACTCAACATAATGCCACACAATACAGTTGGGAAGGCAATGGGTAATTTGACAGCAAAGGATTCTGAATGCTTAACAGTTTGATCAAATATATAGTTTCCAAAATTAAATTTGGACTTGGTTCCAACAGCATACAGAAATTTACCCAAACCTGTGGCAACAGTGGAAGTATGATTGGTGGGTACCCAGTTTGCAGCTCCAATCCTGTGCAGGATTGCATATTTCACACTTAGCTTCCCTGCAGACAGCTTCCCTTTCTTTGGCCAATGCTGGATTTGTTTGGCAGTGATTTCCTTGGCAATTTGATGCTCAGAAACAGTAATGTCCACCACTCCATCTGTTGGTCTGCCCAGGTATTTGTTGATCACAGCAGGGGAGAATCTAACACACTTTCCTCTGAAAAATACCTTTTGATACTCATCACTCTTTCTGTTTGTTATGTCAGAGGGAATGTTGACAATGAATTCCCTTACTAGACTTTCATAGCAATCTCCCAACTTGGAGACAGTCTTCAGCAGTCCAGCAGCCGTGATGAGGTCCATGATCTCCTTGCAATCCAAGGCAGCTCTTCCCAGTTCTCTTTCCAAGGCAAGTCTGCGTTGATACACGAATTTCCACCTTTCAGCATTGCCAATGGAGTGGAATGAGATGTTGTCCAATGGTGCATCAGGGACATTTTCAGGCACCTTTTTCCCAGATTTCTTGGCCCTCTTTGATGTCGAGACATCTAGTTCGACATCATCATCAGAATCAGATGAGGAAATTTCTTTCCTCTTCTTGGAAGGAATTGCGACTTTGCTTCGTCTGGATGAGGTAGGAGTGATTGGAGTGCTTTTCTTCTGGGCCATAGTCTTGATTCGTCCAGACCTCTTAATGGGGGTTTTTCCTTTTCTGCTTTGTAGTCTTTCCGCAATGCCAGGTGCCAACTTGTTGGCAATGGGTTCCTCATCAGATTCTACATCTTCGAGGTCAATAAGGTCACCTGGAGCAGGTTCTGGTGCCTTTGGTGCAGGGGACTCTTCTGTGGCTTGATCATCTTCTTCTGTTGATTCCTCTTCACTGGGTGAAGGGAGGGCTTCAGCATTTGGAGCGGAAGATGTTGGAACATCTTTATCAACATCAGGCACAGAAACATTTGGGGTGGAAGATGTTGGGACATCTTCATCAGCATCAGGGACAGAAGCATTTTTCAGAATGTTACTCACAATACTGCGGATCTTCTTATCCATCTCTGTGTCCACTTCCCTAGGACTTGTTGCAAGGCTAGGGTTTTCAGGAATCTTCACACCCTGTTGTCGTTTGGGAACCAGTTTTTCAGGAACAGGGGCTTGACCAGGAATCATCTGTATGGGCTGGATATTGAATTCAGGTCGTTCCTGGTTTGCTGGTGCTTTGGTGGATGATGGAGATGATGGTACAGCGGGTGAACCAGGAGCTGAAGTTTCTTTTGGTGAGGTAGCCATGGAAAAGCAGAGCGTTTGGAATGGTTTCGCAAATTTCTGAGAGCTGTTGGGGAATGCTGAAAACGAGATTACCACGAAAATATAAGTTTGAATGAGGAATGTAGAGGGACGTGTGAAGCAACGGTCGAATTTGTTTTGGCTTAGTAGTGAACGTGCTATTAATGTTAAGTGAGACGTTTGAGCACGTTCAGATAGCAGTAGCTGCTATAATTCCTCTAGCAGACAAATGCCCAGCTTGCCCCTCAGTTTTTCAAACTGATTTGCATCCAATGCCTTTGTGAAAATATCTGCTATTTGTTCCTCAGTGTCAACATGCTCCAGTGTGATAACTTTATCATCAACAAGCTCTCTGATATAGTGATGTCTAATGTCAATGTGCTTGGTTCTGCTGTGTTGCACAGGATTTTTAGAAATATTAATAGCACTCAGGTTGTCACAGTATAATGTCATGACATCTTGTTCGACATTGTACTCCTTCAGCATCTGCTTCATCCAAACTAGTTGTGAACAGCTGCTTCCTGCTGCAATATACTCTGCTTCAGCAGTAGATAGGGACACACAGTTTTGCTTCTTGCTGAACCATGAAATAAGATTGTTCCCCAAATAGAAACATCCACCAGAAGTGCTTTTTCTGTCATCTGCACTTCCAGCCCAATCAGCATCACAATACCCAACCAGCATTGAATCTGAACAATGACAGTACATAATCCCATAGTCACTGGTGCCATTTACATATTTCAGAATTCTCTTTACTTGAGTCAAGTGACTTATCTTAGGATTGGCTTGATATCTTGCACAAACACCTACTGCATAGGTGATGTCGGGTCTGCTAGCTGTTAAATATAGTAAGCTCCCAATCATGCTTCTGTACAGACTTTGATCAACACTGGTGCCAGCTTCATCTTTTGACAGCTTCAAGTGAGTAGGTGCAGGTGTTCTTTTATGGCTGGCATTCTCCATCCCAAACTTCTTGACAATGTTCTTTGCATACTTGCTTTGTGAGAGGAATATGGAGTCTTCCATCTGCTTCACTTGGAGTCCCAGAAAATAAGTCAGCTCTCCAACAAGACTCATCTCAAATTCAGATTGCATCTGTTGAACAAAATGTCGAAGCATCTCATTCGACATCCCTCCAAACACAATGTCATCAACATATATCTGTGCTATCATCAAGTTTTCAGCATCTTGCTTGACAAAGAGAGTCTTGTCAATTCCTCCCTTCCTATACCCTTGCTGAGTAAGGAACTCTGTTAGCCTTTCATACCAACCTCTTGGAGCGTGCTTCAATCCATAGAGAGCCTTCTTGAGCCTGTATACATGATCTGGATGAGCTGGATCTACAAATCCCTTTGGCTGCTCCACATAGGCTTCTTCATTCAGGTATCCATTCAGAAATGCGCTCTTCACATCCATTTGGTACAGCTTGAATTTGAGGATGCAAGCTACACCAAGTAACAATCTGATGGACTCAAGTCTAGCAACTGGGGCGAATGTTTCATCAAAGTCTACACCTTCAATCTGAGTGTAGCCTTGAGCAACAAGTCTGGCCTTGTTTCTGGTTATAACACCTTCTTCATCGGTTTTGTTCTTGAAGATCCACTTGGTGCCAATCACATTAGTTCCCTCGGGTCTCGAAACTAGCTCCCAGACTTCATTCCTTTTGAATTGCTCCAATTCTTCTTGCATAGCATTGATCCAGAACTCATCAGCCAGTGCCTCTTTCACATTCTTGGGCTCAATTTTGGAGACAAAACATGAGTTGGAGACAATCTCAATCTCCCTTGATCTTGTAGTGACTCCTCTGTTTGGATCTCCTATAATCAGCTCATTGGGGTGCATCTTCTGGATTCTAATGGAGGGTCCCTTGTCGGGTTGGTTGATGTTTGATTCATCTGTAGCAGAATCAGAGTTTTCTGCATTCTCTGCACTTTTAGCTGTATCTGCTACATTGTCTCCCGATGTTCTGACATCTTCTTCGACATCCTTCTTTCTTGCTGGAGTTAGATCATCAACAACCACATTGATGGATTCCATCACAGTTCTGGTTCTGGAGTTGAATACTCTATATGCTCTGCTGTTTGTAGAGTATCCCAGGAATATTCCTGCATCACTCTTGGGATCCATCTTTCTCCTTTGCTCTCTATCTGCCAAAATGTAACATGGGCTTCCAAAGATGTGAAAGTGCTTGACAGTTGGCTTCCTCCCTTTCCAGATTTCATATAGTGTGGTTGAAGTCCCTCTTCTAAGTGTGACTCTGTTGTGGATATAGCATGTTGTGTTCATGGCTTCAGCCCAGAGATTATAGGGAAGTTCTTTGGCATGAAGCATGACCCTAGCAGCCTCTTGCAAAGTCCTGTTTTTCCTTTCAACTATGCCATTTTGCTGTGGTGTAATGGCTGCAGAGAACTCATGAGTGATGCCTTCAGATGTGCAGTATTCAGTAAACTTGCTGTTTTCAAATTCTCTGCCATGGTCACTCCTGATTCTCTTGATCACACAGTCTTTTTCTCTTTGAAGTCTTAGACTCAACTCCTTGAATACTTCAAAGGTGTCTGATTTTTCTCTGATAAAGTTGACCCAGGTAAATCTGGAGAAATCATCCACAACAACATAGGCATACCTCTTTCCTCCAAGGCTTTCAACTTGCATAGGCCCCATCAAGTCCATGTGAAGTAGTTCCAGCACCCTGGAAGTGGTCTGATGTTGAAGCTTCTGGTGGGACATCTTGACTTGCTTTCCAATCTGACATTCACCACAGATTCTGCCTTCTTCTATTTTCAGATTGGGAATGCCTCTAACAGCACCTTTGTCAATGATTTTCTTCATGCCTCTTAAGTGCAGATGTCCAAATCTTTGATGCCATATTCTGACTTCATCTTCTCTGGAGAATAGACATGTGGAGGAGTAACTGGTTTCTTGAGGTGTCCATAGGTAACAGTTGTCCTTTGATCTGCTGCCCTTCATTAGGACTTCACTCTTCTCATTTGTCACCAAGCATTCTGACTTTGTGAAGTTTACATTGAATCCTTCATCACACAGCTGACTGATGCTGATCAAGTTTGCAGTCAGTCCCTTCACCAGCAGTACTTTGTCCAGACTAGGAAGTCCATCATGGACTAGCTTTCCCATTCCAGTGATCTTTCCTTTAGAGCCATCTCCAAATGTCACATAGCTAGTGGAGCAAGGTTCAATGTTCACCAGGAATTCTTTAACTCCTGTCATGTGTCTGGAACAGCCGCTATCTAGGTACCAATCTTCCTTAGCTGATGCTCTAAGTGAAGTATGAACAACAAGACTAACAGTCTTGTGTTTTGGAACCCACATCATCTTCCTTCCACTGCTGCTATTTTGAGTTCCATGACGTGGATGACCATGTAAATGATAGCAAAAGGGCTTTATGTGACCATACTTACCACAGTAGTGACACCTCCAATTCTTTCTTTTGCTCCTTTTCTGCTGCGTTCCATGATGTCGAGACCGATGTTGTGACATCGTGGCTCCAGTGCTGTTTTTGGCAGGAACAAATTCTGTCATGGTTGTTCTGCCAGCAGACTTAGGATTAAATCCAAGTCCTCTCTGGTTTCCAACATTCTTTCCAAGCTGTAGCACCTCATCAAGCGTATCTGAGCCTTTATTCAGCATCTTTATTGATTTTGTCATGTTTTCCAGTTTAGAGTTCAGAAAACCAACTTCTCCTTTAAGCTCAGAGATCTCCTCTTCATGTGCCTCCTTTTCAGCCTCCAGATTTGCAATGACCTTCTTCAGTTGTGCTTCTTGCTGAAGGATCTCCTCACTTTTGATGCATAGTTCTCTATAGGATATAGCAAGCTCATCAAAAGTGATTTCACTATCTGTATCACACGAATCTTCAGCAGTTTCAAATCTCCCAGTGAGTGCATTCACATCTCTGTCAGAATCACTTTCTTGTTCACTCTCTGTATCATCAGACCGACATACAGAAAGTCCTTTCCTCTGCTTCTTGAGATGAGTGGGACATTCAGCTATGATGTGTCCATAGCCTTCACACCCATGGCATTGAATTCCTTTGCTGTGACTGGGCTGTTCATCTGACCTTTTCTGGTATTTACTGCCTTTCCTGATGTCGAAAGGGATGTTCTGGACATGTGGTTTCTGCCTCCTGTCCATTCTGTTCATCACTTTGTTGAACTGTTTTCCAAGGAGCACAACTGCGTTAGTCAGACCTTCATCAGTGTCCAGGTCATACTCATCTTCTTCTCCTTCATCATTGGAAACGAAAGCCAGATTCTTGCTCTTCTTTTCAGCCCTATCCGAGAGTCCTAGCTCAAAGGTTTGAAGGGAACCAATGAGTTCATCTACTCTCATGTTGCAAATGTCTTGGGCCTCCTCTATTGCAGTGACTTTCATGTCAAATCTCTTAGGCAAGGATCTGAGGATCTTTCTCACCAGCTTTTCATCTGTCATCCTCTCTCCTAAGGCAGTGCAAGCATTGGCAATTTCAAGAATGTTCATGTGGAAGTCATGAATACATTCTTCCTCCTTCATCTTCAGATTTTCGAATTTTGTGGCCAATAGTTGCAATCTGGACATCTTCACTTTGGAGGTTCCTTCATGAGTGGTTTTCAGGATCTCCCATGCATCCTTGGCCACTTTGCATGTGTTGATCAGTCTGAAGATATTCTTGTCAACTCCATTGAATAGAGCATTCAAAGCTTTGGAGTTTCCAAGTGCCAATTCGTCTTCTTCTTTAGTCCAGTCTTCTTCTGGCTTCAATTCATCAGTGGGCTTTCCTTCTGTGTCCAGCATCTTGGGATGTTCCCAGCCTTTGATGACAGCTTTCCAGGTTCTGCTATCCAGTGATTTGAGGAAGGCCACCATCCTTGCTTTCCAGTATTCATAGTTGGTTCCATCCAGAATTGGTGGTCTGTTCACTGGTCCTCCTTCTTTCTCCATGTTCATCAGAATTTATCTCCTTAGGTCTCACTCAGTGATTTCGAGTGCCCGCTCTGATACCAATTGAAATTCTGATACTGGGGACAGATGTCGTACAGGATGTCACGACATCACGCTTCAGAACATGCAGATTATATTTGACAGTGTGTACAGTTTAAACAAGTAAATAACACAAGAGAATTGTTAACCCAGTTCGGTGCAACCTCACCTACATCTGGGGGCTACCAAGCCAGGGAGGAAATCCACTAAAATAGTGTTAGTTCAAGGTCTAACAGCCACTGTTTACAACCTTCTCACCTAACCATTACCCGTGCAATCTCTACCTAAGAGCCACTCTTAGATATGAGAACCCCGCTCACTCCCTCTCAATCACACTCCCGTGTTTACAAACAAATCAAAGACACACCAGAGATTGCTCTCTGAACAATAGAGATCAACTCCACACACTAGAGATCAACTCTACACACTAGAGATCAACTCTACACACTCAGGTCCAACACTTGATGTTAGGGTACCATCAAGGTGGCTCACAAAACATTCAAGTCCCAAAACTCACAAAATAACTCTTCAATCCCGGACTTGGTACAGAACTCGTGCAGCCTCCATGTTTTTATAGCAGTGTGTGGGTCTGGGCTGCAACAGCTTGTGCTGGATGAGATCTATCATTCTTCCTGAAAATCTGCACTTAAAGAACTAAAAGATAACGTTTGATCATTTAGTTTTTATCTTTAATCTTTAATCCCTGAACGAACTCTTCTAGTTTGTAATTCGAACTTTAATTATCTTTTAATTCGTTCCTAAAGATAGATCATCTAATCTCTTGCTAACTGCACAATAATCTGTTAAAGATATAACAGATTTATATGTCCAGTATTTTCGGGCAAGATGTCCTGGACATCGTATCCGACATCGTGGATCCTGCAACTTCAATGCTTTTAGCCACTCCAGTATTTTCGGGCAGGATGTCCTGGACATTGTATCCGACATCGTGGATCCTGCAGCTTCAATGCTTTTAGCAATTCCAGTATTTTCAGGCAGGATGTCCTGGACATTGTATCCGACATCGTGAATCTTGCAGCTTCAATTCTTCATTTGTCATTTCATCTTGCCTTGTGCATTGTGCAGCCCGATCTTATTCTTTGACATAACGTTGGACATCATGTGCAGCAGCTCCAGCTTTCCTTCATTGTCTAAGTGCTTATGTTTTAACAAAATCTTAGCCAATCTTTTAAAGCTAAGTAAAGCTAAGCACTAACAAAAACAAATAAGTTTCAAAATAAAAAATAAGTTTCAAAATAAAAAAAATAAAAAGGCATTTGATTGACTGTGTTTTCAAGTAAAAATATAGACGTTCATGTGACTTCATTTTATCATTCCAGAAAGTTTGTCTTCTTAGAGAAGCGAGTTGTCAAGAATAGGATGTTGGACAAATGGCCTCAGTTACCTTAAGAAAAAGGGGGGTTGAATTAAGATGCAAAGACTATTCCCCAATTGAACTATCACTCTTTCTTTTTGGATTAACAATGCACCCTTAACATGAATTACTCAAAAGACAAATCAAAATAAACTTCTTTAAAGCAAAAGATAAATAGCAATAAAAGAAGTTTAAAGGAAGAGAGGAATGCAAACTTGATTTATACTGGTTCGGCCACTTCCCGCGCCTACGTCCAGTCCTCAAGCTTGAGATTTTCCACTCTCTTTGTAAAACTCCTTTTACAAAGTCTGAACCACACAGGGACAACCCTTCCCTTGTGTTCAAGAATCCTCTACAATAAGAGACTCTCAGTCTCTTAATCCCTTTTCAGAAGTAAGAAGAAGAGAAGAAGAATTCTCTCTTAAAAGGGATAGATTGTACAATGAAGACCAATCAAAATTCCTTATTGAATATGCAAGTGGTTGACCAAGGAATCTTTTTGAGAGGATAAGACAGTTCAGTTCAGAAAAACTCTTAATCTTTTGAGAGGATAAACTTTGTGGGCAATGAAAACTCTCTTTAAATTCGTGTTTCCAAGTCACCTTTGATGGCCATTCATAAACCATTTGAATAGATGTGACTCTTGGAAATTATTTTCTGAAAATCTCCTCTGGTAATCGATTACAAGACTTGTGTAATAGATCACAGGCTTTAAAATTTGAATAAATTGCTGGTAATCAATTACCATCCATGTGTAATCGATTACACATTATAAATTTTGAATTCAAATTTCTAGTGACTATTATAAACATTTTCAGCTGCTGGTAATCGATTACCGGAGAGCAAATCTCAATTTGAAATGATAGAATTCTTTGGTCAAACCTTTTGTTTTTTCAATTTGGAAACTTCTTCCAAAAGATTCTAGAAATCAACTTGATCATATATCTTGACTTTCTTGGATTCTTGTCTTGAATAAAACTTAGAAGCACTTGATCCTTTAGCATCATCAAGACATCAAAACATCGTGCTTCTACATAGGAGTCATTTGACTTAATCCATCAAAAAATCCTTCAACTATTTCTCGTCCTTGGAAAATTCTTTTTGCAAGAATCAACTGCTTCTTTCATTCTTCCTTACTACGAGGTCGTGAAAACAAGACAACACTTGGTACCTCTAAGCCCTACACTGGGGCAACGAAAGGCACCATGCAAAAACCTCAAGCGAACCTAGGGGCAGATTAGAAGTTCTCACCCAATAGGTTCCCTCCTACAAGGTCATGACGAAAGGCAACGATTGGTACCTCAAAGCCTTACACTGGGGCAATGAGGGGCACCGTGCATGAGCCTCAAGTGAACATAGGGGCCGATCAAAAGTTCACACCCGTCGATGTTTTTAAACAAGGAAAAAAAAGGGAGACAAGCCCCGGAATTTCAATAGATTGATTAATTATCAAACGACTCCATTCCCGTCACTCCAAAACGGTCAAGTGACTAAATCAAACAGAACATACACTCTGAGGGAGTTCCCGGAGAGATTTGCAAAAAGATAGGATGAGGTTGCATGAATTATCACCTCTTTCAAAAGGACAGTCAATCTGTGTTTTCCAAAAAAATTAAATCAAAATCAAAATCACAAAATAGGGAAAGAATGTCATGAACGTTGTACAACTTTCCATTACATTGCATTGTTTCATATGAAGTCTGCATTTACCGCATTTCAAGACAAAGGTTGCATGCATCTGCATCCCTAAAAATCATGTTAACTGCATAGATTTCCTACATCTAATATCCAGTCGTGTGGATTTGGGATGACCGACCCTCTCGATGAGTCGATCTCTTGCTTTCTCATAAGGGTGAACCCTTGGGTACTAGTTACCCTCACCATCAGAGGGCTACACGCCCTCGCCATCAGAGGGCTGCATGTCCTCACCTTCGTAGGGCTGCACGCCCTCACCTTTAGAGGACCACACGTCCTCACCTTCAGAGGGCTACACGCCCTCGCCATCAGAGGACTGCAGGTCCTCACCTTCAGAGGGCTACACGCCCTCGCCATCAGAGGACTGCATGTCCTCACCTTCGTAGGGCTACACGCCCTCACCATCAGAGGACTGCATGTCCTCACCTTCAGAGGGCTACACGCCCTTGCCATCAGAGGACTGCATGTCCCCACCTTCGAAGGGCTACACGCCCTCACCTTTAGAGGACTACATGTCCTCGTCAACAGAGAGCTGTACGCCCTCACCTTGAGAGGACTACACGTCCTTGCCAACAGAGAGCTGCACGCCCTCAACTTGAGAGGACTACACGCCCTCACCTTTAGAGGACTATACATCCTCGCCTTGAGAGGGTTGCACGCCCTCACCTTTAGAGGGCTACGTGTCCTCATTTTCAGTGTGCTCCACATCCGTACCTTAAGAGAATTTAAGGTCCTCTATCCTTAAATGCTTAACCAAGACTTGCACTCCCGGTTAAGGGACCAGTAGTTTCCTTTTAACGGTTCCTGGGCCACCCCCTGATATTGGAGGACGGCCAACTGTGCGAGCACAACTAGAGAGGGAGGCTATCACACAGCTACTATGCATACCGGGGCAAGATTTCACCCGTGCCGCTGCAAAGAGACGAGTGCGGATCATGCGCACAAACATGACCACTCTTACACAGATATAGATGACATTGCTACTTAGCAACATTCTGTCCAGCGACCGCAATGCCAATCTCCCCCTGCAAAAGTATCAGTTGGTCTGTGTCGTCCCGACATGGGTAAGTATGCATATGGTTCAACTGATTTCTGATACCATCTATTGTTTGCAGGGATCGCACCCACAAAGACACCCAGTGGACCTGAAGAAGTCCAACAGGGCCCTGGGGTTTCCAGCTCTGGTTACGGGCCTCTGTCGGCCCTACAGGGCGCCCGTTCCCCCCAGCAAGTTCATGTCGTCGTGGCATAGGTAAGTATGCACCTCCCCCAACTGATTTCTGATGTCATCTATTATTTGCAGGGATTGTGCCCGCAAGACACCTAGTGGACCCGAAGAAGGCCAACAGGGTCTTGGAGTTGCCAGCTCTAAATACGGGTCTCTGTCAGTTCTAGGGAGTGCCTGTCGCCCCCAGCAAGGTCATCAGGTCCCCCCTACCAATCGAGCTTTCATCAAGAAGTTCTGCGTCTCCAGGCAGGCGCAGGGCGAAACACCACAGCAGCCTGGGGATGGCCGGCAGCGGGCAACAGACGCACCGCCATCACCTCTAGAGTTCACCTCTACTCATCCACAAAAAGGTTTGAGTATAGCCTACACCACATGGCCGACCAATAGGCGACCAAGTCCAAAGCCAAAGGTAAGCAAAGTACTAGGTCAGTGACCGACAAGTCATAAGGCGTCCAGCTCAAGACGTTAAAGAAGCGCTACTAGGAGGCAACCTAGTACCTTTTAAATTTCTGCCTGCTATTTGATCACTTTTTATAGTAGGACGCACCTAGTTGCTCATGATCCTGGGAATTTAAATAAAACAAGCGCAAGCTCGGAAGGTAGTCATACCTTACAAAACATATATATGTATGTTTAGGTAGTGAAAATACCTTAGATATGCATGTATGTAAACAAAAAAACACTTCACAAAATATATATATGTATGTTTAGGTAGAAAAATACCTTAGATATGCATGTATGTAAACAAAAAATACTTCACAAAATATATATGTATGTTTAGGTAGAAAGATACCTTGGATATGCATGTATATAGCAAAAATACCTTACAAAACATATATATGTATGTGTAGGTAGCAAGATACCTTGGATATGCATGTATATAGCAAAATACCTCATGAAAAAAAAAGAGAAGAAAAAAAAAACAAACAAGAAAAAGAAATAAACAAATAAAAAAAAAAGAAGAAAAAAAAGAGAGAAAAAAGAAAAAATAAGTTGTCAAGCTGAAAAACCAACATGCTTTTGAAAAGAGATGACTTCCAACTTTTCTTTGGAAAAATTCACTAATCATAACTAGTTTTTGAAAAAATGTGTATACACCTGAAGGGTGAATGCTGTGAAAATTTCCCCGGACGCCCAAAATGGACTCGGATGAATGCACAAATGGATAAAAGAGCATATTTTGGAAACATTGGGTTGATTTAAAATAGAGGAAAATGAATCCTGAGCCCTAGCATCACATGACCATAAAAAGTTGACACTTGAGTGTCCGCATAGGTGCATGCATGACCAGTTTTGCATAAAATTTCCAAATCATCATTTTTGCATTTGTGTCATGGAAATAATGTGGGGCATCCCTTTTTGTCCTTGAACCAAACCAAACCCTGACATGTACCATGCCTAGCCATTCTACAAGTCTTGAGCCAAAATCCTGACTCACCATAAACCTTGACCCAGGGTGAGAATGTCAATCCTTACCCTCGGAAGCAAAAAAGAAGAGAAGGGAAATTTCCAATTAAAGAAAAAGAGAAGGAAAATTTCCAATCAAAGAGAAAGCAAAAAAAAGAAAAGAAAGGAAATTCCCAATCAAAGAGAGGGAGAAAGAAAAAAGAAAAGAAAGAAAAGTCCCAACCAAAGAATGGGAGAAAGTAAAGAAAAAAAAAAAAAAGAAAGCTCCTGGTCAAAGAAACCAGAAGAAATGTGCAGAGAGGTCTTTAGACCGGACAATATCTGAACAATACAGAATTGTCACCAAATGAACAAAAAGAAGGAAAGGAAACCATGACCTAAAATGGTCTTCTCCCTTTAATTGCCAACCAAAATCAGTGCGCTAGCGACTTTTTCGCCCCACACTAAACAAAAACAGAAAAGGAAAAGCCAACAAAAAATCAAAAGCCAAAAAATCAAAAGCCAAAAACACACAAAAGCCGAAAAACCCACAAAAAGAACCCATTCCCAAGGGAAGTCCTATTGATCCATGATCACACATGTAATTTTTGATTTGATAGGAAATAATTTGCAAAGTCAAGTCATGATATATCTATGGTTCGGAATTAGGATGAAACACTTACCTGTGCGAGATTGATACACTTTGAGTGATTTTCTTCTATTTTGTCGAACCCAGTGTTTCCTCTAAATTTTCATTTAGAAACGAAATGCTAACATCCAAAATCTCAGTTAAGGTTATGGGGGATTTCATCAGCAGACTCTCCTTCCCCGGTAAACGCATTGTTTTTCACTCAAAAAAGCGTATGCTGCTCTAATCAGTTGGAATATTTATCTCTTTACTAAAGCATGTTTGCATTTTAGCGAAGAAAACACCGAGACTTTTTCAAGTCTCACAAGTTATCCAGAACTACGTAGGTCTGAGTTCCTCATTGGAGGATACGTAGGAGCAAGAGCCTCGCTTTTGTCGACCATACCGCCTTTTGTTGCCATGACTCAAGAGCTGGTAGCCCGCGGAGACACCTTACGGTTATCCGCACCTCGTCATTCAGTAACCCCAAGTGTGATTGACGAGCAGAGGCCAATATGGTCATCTGCGCCCTTTCCGGAGATGTTAGCATTTTCCGAGGGAGACTTTTCAAGTCTCACAAATTATCCAGAACTACGTAGGTCTGAGTTCCTCATTGGACGATACGTAGGAGCAAGAGCCTTGCTTTTGTCGGCCGCCCCATAATCTTTGTCATACTGACCCTGAGGTCATGTGACGTGCACCCTTGTATCATCCAGAGGCGGCGGGCCCGATGATACGCGGAGATACCTTACGGTTATCCGCACCCTTTTGTCATCCAGAGGCGGCGGGCCCGATGACAAGCAGAGACCAAGTTTGGTCATTCTGCACCCTTGTATCATCCAGAGGCGGCGGGCCCGATGATACGCGGAGATACCTTACGGTTATCCGCACCCTTTTGTCATCCAGAGGCAGCGGGCCCGATGACAAGCAGAGACCAAGTTTGGTCATTCTGCACCCTTGTATCATCCAGAGGCGGCGGGCCCGATGATACGCGGAGATACCTTACGGTTATCCGCACCCTTTTGTCATCCAGAGGCGGCGGGCCCGATGACAAGCAGAGACCAAGTTTGGTCATTCTGCACCCTTGTATCATCCAGAGGCGGCGGGCCCGATGATACGCGGAGATACCTTACGGTTATCCGCACCCTTTTGTCATCCAGAGGCGGCAGGCCCGATGACAAGCAGAGACCAAGTTTGGTCATTCTGCACCCTTGTATCATCCAGAGGCGGCGGGCCCGATGATACGCGGAGATACCTTACGGTTATCCGCACCCTTTTTTCATCCAGAGGCGGCGGGCCCGATGACAAGCAGAGACCAAGTTTGGTCATTCTGCACCCTTGTATCATCCAGAGGCGGCGGGCCCGATTATACGTGGAGATACCTTACGGTTATCCGCACCCTTTTGTCATCCAGAGGCGGCGGGCCCGATGACAAGCAGAGACCAAGTTTGGTCATTCTGCACCCTTGTATCATCCAGAGGCGGCGGGCCCGATGATACGCGGAGATACCTTACGGTTATCCGCACCCTTTTGTCATCCAGAGGCGGCGGGCCCGATGACAAGCAGAGACCAAGTTTGGTCATTCTGCACCCTTGTATCATCCAGAGGCGGCGGGCCCGATGATACGCGGAGATACCTTACGGTTATCCGCACCCTTTTGTCATCCAGAGGCGGCGGGCCCGATGATAAGCAGAGACCAAGTTTGGTCATTCTGCACCCTTGTATCATCCAAGTTTGGTTATCCGTATAAACATTCTTTTGCTATCTGTAAGACAGAACGCTTGATAGCATGCAGAGGCTGACATAGTCTTCTGCACCTTTTGTTCCTCCGGGAACAACAAGTCATTTACATGCGGAAATTTCATGGTCACCCGCGACTCTCGTCAACCGAGAGGAGCGAAATTAGTGTCATACCCTAATTTTTGTCCGGGGACCTTTGCTTGATGACATGCGACCTTTCTTTGGTCCTTGTGAAGTGCTTGGCACCCATCATTAGGCAATTTGTGAAATTCCGGGAACGACAAGTCATGGTCACCCGCGACTCTCGTCAACCGAGAGGAGCGAAATTAGTGTCATACCCTAATTTTCGTCCGGGGACCTTTGCTTGATGACATGCGACCTTTCTTTGGTCCTTGTGAGGTGCTTGGCACCCATCATTAGGCGATTTGTGAAATTCCAGGAACGACAAGTCATGGTCACCCGCGACTCTCGTCAACCGAGAGGAGCGAAATTAGTGTCATACCCTAATTTTCGTCCGGGTACCTTTGCTTGATGACATGCGACCTTTCTTTGGTCCTTGTGAGGTGCTTGGCACCCATCATTAGGCAATTTGTGAAAATCCGGGAACGACAAGTCATGGTCACCCGCGACTCTCGTCAACCGAGAGGAGCGAAATTAGTGTCATACACTAATTTTCGTCCGGGTACCTTTGCTTGATGACATGCGACCTTTCTTTGGTCCTTGTGAGGTGCTTGGCACCCATCATTAGGCAATTTGTGAAATTCTGGGAACAACAAGTCATTTGCATGTGGAGATTTTATGGTCACCCGCGACTCTCGTCAAATCGAGAGGAACGAAATTAGTGTCTTATCTTTACTTTCCTTTTATCTCCAATAAAAGACAAGTAAAGAGGGGCAACTGTCATACCCTAATTTCGTCCGGGGACCTTTGCTTGATGACATGCGACCTTTCTTTGGTCCTTGTGAGGTGCTTGGTACCCATCATTAGGCAATTTGTGAAATTTCAGGACATGCCGGAAAACCAAAAAAATATTGATGCACGATCCGTAAGTTTCCGTGACACACCGGAAATCCAATGGAAGCATCGTTGCATAATTAAGTGAGATTCCGTAACATTCCGTAAGTCAAAAAGGGGATGATTATGTAATCCGCAAGGTTCCGTAATATTACGGAAAGAAAACAAGTATCGTTACGAGATTCGTAAGTTTCCGTAACTTTACGAAAAAAGAATCACCAAAAAAGGTAAGGGGGTGAACTTATCAAGATAGGGGTGTAAATAGCAATTCAAATCTAGGCCCTTCCAGAACATTTTGGAAGTTGGGTTGCTTAAGGAGGAAGCAACTGGGCGGCAAGCTCCGCCACGTTTTTGAAAAATGGTTTTCGGGGCTTCCGCGGCTTCCGTAATACTTCCGTAAAATTTCCGAAAACCTTGGGTAAGCATATTCCACTTAACATTGGTAAAAGGGAAAAGAAAAAAAATGAAAATCAAATTCGAAAACAGTTCCGTAAGGCTTCCGTAACTTTTCCGTAAAATACGAAAAGCGGGGTGAACTTAGTAATTCGGGTGCGCTTAGAAATCTTCTTCATTAAGTCTTTGGGCGGCAAGCACCTCCTTTTTTTCTATAAATAGGGGAGGGGGGAGCTGTTTCAAAAGGTTCAAGACCCTTTTGGCTATGCATTTCGGCTATTTTGGGCAAAAAAACACGTTTTCGTGAAGAAAAATCAAGTCGAAGTACTTCCGTAACGCTTCCGTAAGCGATTCTGTGGAAATTCTTCATCGTTCTTCGTCGTTCTTCACCGTTCTTCATCCGTTCTTCGTTCGTTCTTCGTTCTTCAACGGGTAAGTTTTCGAATCCGAGACTTTCAATTCATTTCTTGTTTTGTGTACTTTCACTTTAATTTCGTTTACTTTCAGTTTTCTTTTCTTCAGTTTTTAACGTGCTTTAACCATTTATTTAAGCCGTTTTCTCGTCTAATAAATGATAAAATGAATTTCAACCGATCATTTGTGTTGTAATCTCGTTTAATCACTGTTAAAACGAAATCTAACCGATCGTTCACGCTATAACCTCGGTTAAACCAAAAAAAGTAAAATAATAATAAAATAATCAAAATATCTTGAAAAATAATAATAAAATAATCAAAATATCTTTGAATAAAATAATAAAAAAAATCAATCGGACGTTTTTCTTTGGAAGTTTCCTTGAATGAATTGATTAATAAACCAAAGTGAAACTAAGACTAAAATCAACTCACAAATCAAGTTTTTTCCGAAAAATCTCTAAAAACCGTTTTAAGGTCCAGCGCCTTAAATGGTCCTCTTTGCTTTTATCGGTTAACATGGACCGTTCAAAAGCATAAAATCAACATGTGACTTTACCGCTTTTGCAAGAACTACGTAGGTCTGATTTCCTCATCGCAATTGAGGATACGTAGAAGCAAAAGCTCCGCTTTTGTCGACCACCCCAAGAGATCGTTAATGGTCCAATGCCTTAACGTTTCTCTCCTTTCAAAAACAAGAGGTCGTTAATGGTCCAATGCCTTAACGTTTCTCTCCTTTCAAAAACAAGAGATCGTTAATGGTCCAACGCCTTAACGTTTCTCATCTTTCAAAATCAAAAGACCGTTTAATGGTCCAACACCTTAAATGACCTTTTGTTCAATAAAAACATATTTTACAAAAAAGAAAAAAACAACTTAACCAAACACTTTGTTCCGAAAGAACTACGTAGGTCTGATTTTCTCATCCCAAATTGAGGAATACGTAGGAGCAAAGGGAAACACCCTTGTCGACCACAAAAAAAAGAAAAAATATAAAGGATATAAGGACATAAAAAGGAACGTAAAAATCAAAGTCACGTTTGCACATTCGATTAAAGGCTGCCGTCCCTTGGGACGGACGTGTGGGGTGCTAATACCTTCCCCGTGCGTAAATACAACTCCCGAACCTTTCACTTAAAAGTTCGTAGATCGCGTCTTTTCCGGTTTTTCCGACGTTTTCCTCAAATAAACGTTGGTGGCGACTCTGCGCGTATTCCTTTCGTGGAACACGCATCCCGCGAGTCACGCGTCGGCCTCCCGCCGAAGGGTAGGTTACGACAGAGGGGTGTGTGTAGCAAAGCTCTAGCTTCTCAAGGAAGTTTTCTCAAAGAAGCTTCTCAAGGAAGTTTTCTCAAGAAAGCTTCTGAAGAAGGCTACCTAGTCTATAAATAGAAGCATGTGTAACACTTGTTGTAACTTTGATGAATGAAAGTCTTATGAGACACACTTCAAAGTTCCACTTCTCTCCCTCTTTTATTCCTTCAATTTCGTGCTCCCCCCTTCTCTCTTTCTTTTCCTCCATTAAAGCATCCTTTCAAGCTTCTTATCCAAGGCACATTCTTGGTGGTGAAGCTCCTTCTTCCATGGCTTATTCCCTAGTGGATGGTGCCTCCCCTCTCCTCTTCTCCTTTGCCTTGCACTGCATCTCCATGGTGGAAAATCATCATTGAAGGACCTCATTGAAGCTCAAAGATCCAGCCTACATAGAAGCTCCACAAGCATACTTGCATCAAGTGGTAATCAGAGCACAAGAGCTTCAAGTAGGTGCTCCTTAAACCTCCATTGATTTTCAATTTTACCTTCTCCTCCATTGTTGTTTCTTCATTTTTCTCCATGTATCTCCTCACATGTCTTGTGCTAAATGTTGTTAAAATGATTCTTTAGAATTTCCAAACTAGCTATAGAAGCTAGATTTGATTTTTTATGGTTCAAATTTCTTGTTCTTGTTCTTAAACCATGAGTTGTGTTGAGTTTAGGTTCCTTTGAGTTTTGTCTTGCTATTTTTTTGTGGCTGAAACCTAAACCATAAAATTCTTACAAAAACATTAAAGTAGATGAAAACCTCAAAAATCTAGAGTAACTTGTTCACCTATTGTATTTTTGTCATAGAAGTCATGTCTAGTCATGAAACTTGTCACATAAGATTTCTTATGTTATGCTAAATTTTATTTTTCTTGTTTCTTTGTCTAACTCATTTCTTCATGAGTGTATGAAATTATTTTAGGTTATTATTTGATTTGATTTAAATCTTGCATGTTGATTAGTCCTTAACATGTTCATGCAAAATTCTTAGAGAGTCTTTGATTGTGAACTTTTTCTTGAACTTTTAGGTTACCTTATGATTGTGTCTATTGTGAATTTGAGTTTTGGTGATTGAATTGCTGGCTGAAATTTTGCTCCTAAGTGAATATTGAACTCCTAAAACTATGGTAAACAAGCCTAGTGAGTTCAACATACATAAGGCAATCAACATTCCATGCTAAAAAAAATTCGAAGTCTGAAATCACTGGTGTTGGCAGCTTGGACATATGAACTTGTAAAAATTATTGAGAATTGGTCACTATGAATTTTGAGCTGAAACTTTTACTGAATTTTCTATAAATCCAGAAAACAATTATAAAAAAATAAATAACTGATTTGAATAAAAGGAGAAAATACGAAAAATCACACAAATTGGCAGAAAATCAGAGTCCAGAAAAAAAAGTGAAAGGGAAGTGTGCTTGTTGTTTTGGCTCGAAATTTGTGCTATAATTGGTTCCTATTTTATACCAATATTAGTTCTGAAATTTCAATTTAAAATAAGTGTGAAAACAAGTGCCAAAGCTAGAGGTTTGTTGAGTTTTTTTTTTTTAGTTTTTTTACTCTACTCTAGAGCCATTATAAGTTTCTCTTTGAGTCCTAGCTTGCTTCTATGTCCTTTTCATTGCTTTAATTGTTGAATAATCCTTGAAAAATTGTCTTGTTAAAACTCCATTGGTTTAGCTTTCATTTCATTTTTTTTTGTCTTTGGTTATTGCTTGTCTCTTCATTGGCTTGTTTGTGAGTTGCCATATAGGGAATTGGAAAGGAGGATTGGTGCCATCCCTTGAAGAATTTGAGTCAAGAAGCAAGGGGCCAACCACCTTAAGAGCTATTGGACTAAGAAGCACTACAAATTGAGTGAATCACCAAAGAGAGAAAAACCAAGAAAATTGAGGACCTTTTTGCAATTTTGTAATTGAATATTTACTTACTTTCATTGCTTTCGAATTTTGTAACAAAAAGGCCTTTCATTGGAAGTAAGTTGGGAGCCTCCAATAGGTCACCCTACTTCCCTTTATGTGTAATAATTTTAGGCAATTTTCCCTTAGAATTGTGAGTGTTTTCAAACCCCCAACAAGAAAGAACCACAACTTAGGAACCAACATGAGTCATCATTCAATTAGTGTTAATGGTGAGGGTACTAGTCATAAGGACCCTCTATCTAGAATCTTATATGAGTTGAGTTCCCTCAAAATATGGAAAGAAAAACAAGAGAGAAAAGAAAAAGGAAAAAAAGAGTGGAAGAAATAAGTCAAGATGAAGGAAAGAAAATAAGAGAGGAAGAAAGAAGAAAAATAATGAAAGAAATGAAAAGAGAAAACATGCCTCCTATAGTAGTCATAACTCTTGCAAGAGCCTAAGTGAAGAACTTCGTGACTATTACGAAGGAAGGCATAGGTCACATCTTAGACCTCACTCCCATAGGACAGAAAAGGAAAGAAAGCCTCAAGAGGCTAACATTAACCCCCCATACTTCCACAGGAAGGACAATGTAGAGGCTAACTTCCCTTATTTTGGCTAGTTTCAACCATAGTTTCTTTTACCTTTTGTTTTCAAACCCCCAACAAGAAAGAACCACAACTTAGGAACCAACATGAGTCATCATTCAATTAGTGTTAATGGTGAGGGTACTAGTCATAAAAACCTCTATCTAGAATCTTAGATGAGTTGAGTTCCCTCAAAATATGGAAAGAAAAACAAGAGAGAAAAGAAAAAGGAAAAAAAGAGTGGAAGAAATAAGTCAAGATGAAAGAAAGAAAATAAGAGAGGAAGAAAGAAGAAAAATAATGAAAGAAATGAAAAGAGAAAACATGCCTCCTATAGTAGTCATAACTCTTGCAAGAGCCTAAGTGAAGAACTTCGTGACTATTACGAAGGAAGGCATAGGTCACATCTTAGACATCACTCCCATAGGACAGAAAAGGAAAGAAAGCCTCAAGAGGCTAACATTAACCTCCCATACTTCCACGGGAAGGACAATGTAAAGGCTAACTTAGATTGGGAAATAAGGATAGAGCAACAACTTAAAAGGAAGTCTACTTCAAAATCTTATGGCTCTCACTCTTATCCAAAGAATGACCAAGGTCAAGGCATCTTAGGGGTGACACCTTCTAAGCCCAAAGATGATAAGGGGAAGACAATAGATAAACAACCCCTTAAGGCTAGTATGCAAGAGAAGAATAGCTCCATAAAGTGCTTTTAATATCTTCATCATTATCCAAGTCAATTGAATCATCTTTATCACTGTCTTCTTGGATTGCAGATGAGGCTTTAAGAGCGATTCCCTTCTTCTTCTTATCAGTTTCTTCATGCTGATTTAATCTTAGTAATTCCATTTCATGCTCCTGCAATTTTCCAAATAATTTAGCAAGAGACATACTAGATAAATCTTGAGATTCTGTGATGGCTGTTACTTTTGGTTGCCATTCTCTATTAAGACATCTTAAGACTTTATTTACTAGATCTTCATTTTGAAAAGTTTTTCCTAGAGATGCAAGATGATTAACTATGTGTGTGAACCTCTTTTGCATGTCTTGTATACTTTCATTTACATTCATCCTAAAAAGTTCATATTCACGAGTTAAAGTGTTTATCCTAGATCTTTTAACATCTGTTGTGCCTTCATGTGTTACTTGTAGTGTATCCCACATATCCTTAGCACTTTTACAATTTGAAACCCTAAAGTATTAATCTATTCCTAAGGCAGATGTAATAATATTTTTGGCCTTTAAATTATATTGTACTAATCTTCTTTCTTCCTCAGTCCAATCTGCTCTAGGTTTTTCTATTGTTGCACTTCCAGCTATTATAGAGGGAACATAAGGTCCTTATTCTATGGCTTCCCAAATATTTAAATCTATTGCCTCTATAAAGATTTGCATGCGGGTTTTCCAGTAGTGGTAACCCATTCCATTAAAGATGGGAGGTCTATTTATAGAATTTCCCTCGGGAAACAAGTAGTTTGATGAGGCCATAATTCTTGAAGCTTCTAAACTTTATACAAGAATGAAGCTCTAATACCACTTGTTGGACAAGTGGCCTCAGATATCTTAAGAAGGGGGGGTTGAATTAAGATATTACAACTTATTTCCCCAATTAAAAATTCTATTTGACTTTCTATTCAAGTTATAAATTCCCTTAATATTGAATTTCTTAAATATTGATTCAAATAGAACAATTTGAATATGAATATAAAACAATAATAAATAAAGGAGTTTAAGGGAAGAGAAAATGCAAACTCAGATTTATACTGGTTCGGCCACACCCTTGTGCCTACGTCCAGTCCCCAAGCAACCTGCTTGAGAGTTCCACTATCTTGTAAATTCCTTTTACAAGTTCTAAACACACAAGGACAACCCTTCCTTTGTGTTTAGAATTCTTTCACAACAAGAGACCCTCGGTCTCTTAATCCCTTTTCAAATGAAGAAGAAGAAAAGAAGAAATCTCTCTCTTGAAAGAGATAGATTGAACAATTTGAGCACTCAAATAATTTCTTATTGAATCACAAGTAATTTGGCCAAGGAATTTGTAAGAGGATAAAACGATTTCTCTTTATAAGAGGATAAGACCTTTTTGTTCTGAAAAACTCTTGTCAAATTCGTGTCTCAAGTCACATATATATAGGCCTATGATAGCTGTCATACCCTAATTTCGTCCGGGGACTTGTGCTTGGTGGCATGCAACTTGTGTTTGGTCATTTTGAGGTGCTTGGCACCCATCATTAGGCAATTTGTGAAATTCTGTGACGTGCCGGAAATCAAAAGAAAATATTGATGCACAATCCGTAAGGTTCCGTGACACATCGGAAATCAAATGGAAGCATCGTTGCACAATTAGTGAGGTTCCGTAACATTCCGTAAGTCAAAAAAGGGGATGATTATGTAATCCGCAAGGTTCCGTAACATTACGGAAAGAAAACAAGTATCGTTACGAAATTCGTAAGTTTCCGTAACTTTACGAAAAAAGATTCACCAAAAAAAGGCAGGGGGTGTATTTAGTAAAAATGGGGGTGCAAATAGCAACCAGGCCCACTTGGGCCCTCCAGAAGATTCCTCCAGAAGGCTGTTGCTTCTGGAGGAAGCAACCTTGCTTGCCTGGGCGAGTTGGGTGGCAAGCTTGTCCCCCAATTTTCTATAAATAGGGGGAGAAGTGAAGTAGAAAAGGGTTCAGCCCCTTAGGCACTTCTCTCTCTCTCTCGAAATAGCTGAAGAAAATTAGTTCCGTGAAGAAAATCCAAGCCGAGGCGCTTCCGTAACATTTTCATGAATAATTACGCGAAGATTCTCGACCGTTCTTCAAGATTCATCGTTCGTTCTTCGTTTTCTTCAGTCTTCAACGGGTAAGTACCTCAAACCAAGGTTTTCAATTCATTCTATGTACCCGTGGTGGTTCACATTTTGTTTCACGTATTTTTATTGTTGTTTTCATTTATTTTTTCTACCCCCTTTTGACGTGCTTAAGCCATTTATTTAAGTCATTTCTCGCTTAATCTAAAAATAAAATAAATTTCCACCGATCGTTTGAATTGTATCATCCGTTAATTTCGGTTAAAATAAATTCCGACCGTTCGGTCGTGCCGTAACCACGTTGGAAATCAAAAAAAGAGGTAAAATAATAATATAATAATCAAAAAAATATTTTTTAGTAAAGTAAAGCAAAAAATCAATCGGACGTTTTCTCTTTGGGATTTCTCATTCTTAATCGAATTGACTAATAAATAAAGTGAAACTAAGGTTAAAATCAACTCGCCTAGTTAAGCTCGTCCCCAAAAATAGGTTTCTTGAAAGTTTATCATTTCAGTTTCTTACTAAGTAAAAATGGATCATTTTTAAGGTCCAACGCCTTAAAATGATCACCCTTCAAGTAAAAAGAATCACTTGATTCACGCATAAGAAAGAACTACGTAGGTCTGATTTCCTCATCACAATTGAGGAATACGTAGGAGCAAAGGGAAACACCCTTGTCGACCACAAAAAGAGGAAAAATATAAAAAAGGTATAAAAGATATAAGAACGTAAAAGGGAATGTAAAAATCAAAGTCATGTTGGCACATTTGATTAAAGGTTGTCGTCTCTTATGACAGACATGTGGGGTGCTAATACCTTCCCCGTGCGTAAATACAACTCCCGAACCTTTTCATTTAAAGTTCGTAGATCACGTCTTTTCCGATTTTTCCGACGTTTTCCCCAAATAAACGTTGGTGGCGACTCCGCGCGTATTCCTTTCGTGGAACACGCATCCCGCGAGTCACGCGTCGCCCTCCCGCCGAAGGGTAGGTTCCGACAGTTGGCGACTCCACTGGGGACTATTTTTAGAGATTTTGGCCATTTAATCTTGTGCGATGTTTTATGATGACTTTCTCCTTTGTTGGCTTCCCTTTATTTTATGTTCTTGTGTATATAAACTCTTTGTTGCTTTTAGTACGTTTTAAAATGTATGCATGAGGTAAATATTTATTCATTTGATGCACACAAACACCAACACTATTTGCACACACTGTGAGTTGAAAAAGGGCCCTATACCCGGGTTCATGGGAACATAAGGAGTGGAGGTGAATCTGTGATCATGCTAGGTCTCCGACTTGCTTGATTACAGTGAACCCTCATCTAGAGTTTTCCTCTTTGAAAATATATCGTTGCTAGTAGTCCCTACTGCTGCAATATGTTCTTCGAAGGGGATGATACCTCTAGAGACCTTCAAGAGAGATATGACCACCTTGGGAATTATCACTAAAAGCCTTGTTAGCTCCCTCCCATATAGGTCCCTTGAATAGGGGCACGGAGCGGACACGCTGCGTGCCATTTTTCACACTCCCATGCATAAGTGTCACGTACCCTTTTGCTTATATTTTGTGAATATTGTCATATTGTACATTCCCGTGTTGTGCCTTTCGCATATACATCACGCACATTGGAAAACCAATGGACGGTCCGAGTCACCTTCTTTAATACATACGTTGGGCACTTTGTTACCCCAAGACGTTGTATCTAAGAAGGAGACAATTTCCCGGGCTCCTGTATTCATAAATTGCATATGTGTCATATGCATTTCTTCATGCATTCATCCATTCCACCCATGATAGATGTTGGAGTTTTGATTCGCACCGATTTTTGTTCACTTTAGTAAAACATGGGATCAAGTCAAATGCCTTCGCTTAAAAAAAGGTTCTATCAAGTCAAGGTCAAGAGCCTAGGGATCACCAGTCTAAAAGAGTTAGGGCAGTTGATGGGTCAGCTCTAGCGACAAGCTTTTCGCAAAGCTTATGGTAAAATCTGGGACCTAGCCATGATAGAAGTCTCTACAGAGGCCATTGCCTCCCTCGCCCAGTATTATGACCAGCCGTTGAGGTGCTTCACCTTTGGGGACTTCCAGCTATCACCCATGGTGGAAGAATTTGAAGAGATCCTAGGATGCCCTCTAGGGAGGAGGAAACCATACCTCTTCACAGGGTTCTATCCCTCATTAGCTAGAATTTCCAAGATAGTCCAAATCTCGGCGCAGGAATTAGACCACAGGAAGCAAGTCGAAAATGGGGTGGTCGGGATACCGAGAAAATATTTGGAGGTAAAAGCAAGAATCTTGGCAGATAAAGGCAAGTGGATCCCATTCATAGATATTCTCACTGTTGATTTTCGGGGGGGGGGGGGGGGTCCTCTTTCCGAACGTGGATGGGTTGGTGGACCTGGCAGCGATCGACGCTTTTCTCGCCTATCATAACCACAAGGAAAGCCCGGTTGTTGCTATGCTAGCCGATCTATACGACACCTTTGACCAAAGATGTGAAGAGAACAATACAAGGATTGTTTGCTGTACTCCAGCTCTTTATGTATGGTTAGTCTCGCACCTTTTCGCCAAGAAGTGAGGCATGCTTGCCCATTAGAAAGCCACCGTTCATGCACAGAGAAAGGAAGGGAGAATTGGGATCAACTCTTAGCAATCAAAGAAGGAGCATCTGTCAACTGTTTCCCTCGATGGATGGAAGGAAGAACCAAAGTTCTTATTTCATGCAGAGGATTTCCAAATGTTCCCTTGATGGGGACAAGGGGTAGCATCAGCTACAATCCCGTTCTTGCTATAAGACAACTGGGCTATCCTATGAGAGGAGCACCACTAGAGGAAGAGATTGTGCCTGTCATTTCATGAGGTTTCAATAAGACCAATGTGGAGACACTTCAGAAGGTCCGCAAGGCATGGGAGGTGTTGCAAAAGAAAGACAAGGAACTCAGAGGCAGTAACAATGGGCCCATCGGTGGCTACCGTGAGTGGTTGAAAGCCCACGTGCAAGGTTCGGATTGGCTCCCAAGTCTGAGAGCCACTAAAAGGGAGGAAGATGAGGCACCGGAGGAAGACGAAGGGGTGCAGGCTCTTAGGACAGAACTCAAGCAAGCTCAAACAGTCAAAGAAAGGTTCAAATCTGCAGCTCTTAAGATCCGAAAAGAGAATGCCGAACTGAGAGATGTAAATATAGCTACCACCAAGGCTTTGGAACAAGAGACCAAAAGGGCCCGTAGGGAAGAACATAGCCGGAACAAGTTCCGAGGGGCTCTGTGGGGCAGTAACAGCGAACTTAAACTCCGAAGAGAAGAAAGGGACCAATCATGGGTAGACAGGATGAGTTGAAGGCTTGCTCGAGGTCCAAGAGAAGTTTGTCTTAGCGTTTATGCGAGACAGAGACCAACATGTTAGCCATCATCAGCAAGTACCAAGAGGAACTAAGTCTAGCCACGGCCCACGAGCATAGGGTGGCGGACGAGTATGCCCAAGTGTACGCGGAAAAGGAAACTAGAGGAAGGGTGATCGACTCGTTACACCAAGAGGCAACCATGTGGATGGACCGATTTGCTCTTACCTTGAGCGGGAGTCAAGAACTTCCCTGACTGCTAACCAAGGCCAAAGTAATGGCGGACACCTACTCCGCTCCCGAGGAGATCCACAGACTTCTCAGCTATTATCAGCATATGATAGACTTAATGGCCCATATAATTAGAAACCGCTAGGAAGTTTGTATTGTCGCTCAAATCTTGACTAGTTATAACTTTCTGAATAAAATAAGTGTATCCCGCATTTTTTTACTCCAAAGATCAGTGCGAATCAAATCACTCCCGCATTTTATCTTTAGCACGCATGCATATCATGCATCTCTTCATGGCATCATAATGAACATATCGTTCCTGCATTTATCCGTTATCATATTCCAGCATCACATTTTGCATGAGTCATTGCATCATCATGCATATGCATTCAACATACTTTTTGTTCTACAAACTGCATACCTTTTGTTTTCATGTTTGCTCATGCGTGATCCTTGCATTTTCCTCTACAAAACAAAAACAAAAAAGGAAGCATGAAAATTCTTGATGCATTCTTGGTTGCATATATTCGGTACCATGAGCCAACCATGTTGGGATCATAAACCCGTTTCACTTAAAAACAAAATGAGTGAACATGGTACCTAATGCATGGTTAACTAAGAAAAGATGTTTCTTCGGGCATCACAATTTCATAATTACATTCTCCATGTATAGTATGTGTATTCCTGAGTCTTTCATCCCTATGAAATGTTGTTGAAGTATTGGCGATCAAAATTGCCATTCCCTGGGTTATGGGGTTGAACCAAGCTCATGCTTTTTCGAAAAAAGTTCATCAAGTCAAGTTGAAGTATGGAAGTAACTATCTTGCAAAAATTGGGGCAAAAGATGAATCGAGTTACATCACTGCTTCATTTACTGCCAAACACATTTAGGACTGTTGATGTACTTGTTACTTCCAGTTTCACCTTGACCAAGATGTCATGAACCATGTTGAAAAATCTAAATTGATTCAACCCCATGTCCTGCGTAAAAATTCGCAATACTTCATCTGTGTATCATTCACATACACCCATGCTTTTCATTGGTTGCATTGCTTATTGCATTCTTTCCTTGAAAAAGAAAATAAAAATAAAAAATAATAAATAAATAAAATAAAATAAAATAAAAATGAACTTAATTGTTATTATCAAAAAGAAAAAAAACACGCTTTACGGCGCCCTTATCGAACCTGTGCTAGAGCTAGAGTAATGGATGAAATAGAGAAGGTGCAAGAGCAGATGAAGGCCGACTCGGAGGCCTTGAAAGAGAAAATGGCCACAATGGTAGAGGCCATGATGAGCATAAAGGAGATAGTGGAGGTCAGTGCGGCTTACCAAACCCGTGCTAGAGCTAAAATAATGGGTGAAGTAGAGAAGGTGCAAGAGCAGATGAAGGCCGACATGGAGGCCATGAAAAAGCAAATGGTAGGCAAAGATTTGGGAAGTACGGGCGGCCCCCCATTATGCGCAAGTTCAAAACAAGCATGCCTTCCCACCATATGGCTGGCCTCCCAACTATACACCACCCAATGTGGCATGCATTCCCAATGAGGATGTCAATAACTCCGCTCCCATACTCATTGAAATGTCTCTCAACCCATGGGGGAGGCACATGAAATTCCCCACCACAATCTAGCCGACTTCGAGCCTTGCCTCGGATATGCCACTGAAGGACAAGCAGTTGGTGGTATACATATGCCAAACACTTCGGAAGGCCCTCAGTATCACCCCCAGCTACACCTCTTGCATTCCACGACAAGTAAAAACCCTCATGCTATGGTAGAAATGGGAAAGTTGGATCATCTAGAGGAAAGGCTCAGGGCCATTGAAGGAGGTGAAGATTATGCCTTTGCTAACCTAGGAGAGTTGTTCCTAGTACCCAATATCATCACCCCTCCCAAGTTCAAGGTGCTGGACTTTGACAAGTACAAGGGGATTACTTGCCCCAAGAACCATCTAAAGATGTATTGTCGGAAGATGGGGGCATACGCAAAAGATGAGGAATTGTTGATACATTCCTTCCAAGAAAGTCTTACTAGGGTAGTTGTTACCTGGTACACTAACTTGGAACCTTCCCGAGTCTATTCCTGGGAGGACCTAATGGTTGCCTTCGCTAGGTAGTGTCGGTATAATGGCTTCGGATAGGATGCAACTACAAAACATGTGCAAAAAAGGGGGCACAGATCTTTCAAAGAATACGCCCAAAGGTGGAGAGACCTAGCAGCTCAAGTGGCACCTCAATGACGGAGAAAAAAATGATGACAATGATAGTAGACACAATACCGGTATTCTATTATGAAAAGATGGTGAGCTACACACGTTCAAGCTTTGATGATATGGTCTTCACCGACGAAAGGATCGATGTGGGTCTGAAAAAAGGCAAATTTAGTCATCCTGCTTGGATGAATGAGAAAACTGGGGCAAATGAAGAGGGTGAGGATGAAGGAGAAGCCCGGGCTGTGACTCCCATTCCAATACAGCCAAATTTCCCACCAACCCAACAATGTCATTACTCAGCCAATAACAAACCTTCTCCTTACCCACCGCCCAGTTATCCACAAAGGCCATCCCTAAATCGACAATAAAACCCACCTTCCACACAACCAATGCTAAACACCACCTTTGGCACAAACCAAAACACCAACCAAGAAATGAATTTTGCAGCGAAAAGCCTGTAGGATTCACCCTAAATTCCGGTGTCATATGCTAACTTGCTCCCATATCTACTTGATAATGCAATGGTAGCCATAACCCCTGCTAGGTTCCCTCAAACCTCCATTTTTCTGAGGATACGAATCGAACACAACATGTGCATATCGTGGAGGAGCCCTGGGGCATTCCATTGAGCACTGTATGACCCTGAACCATAAGGTGCAAAGTCTAATTGATGTGGGCTGGCTGAAATAATGTGGAGAAATAATGTGGGGCATCCCTTTTTATCCTTGAACCAAACCAAACCCTGACATGTATCATGTCTAGCCATTCTACAAGCCTTGAGCCAAAATCCTAACTCACCATAAACCTTGACCCAGGGTGAGAATGTCAATCCTTACCCTCGGAAGCAAAAAAGAAGAGAAGGAAAATTTCCAATCAAAGGAAAAAGAGAGGAAAGGAAATTCCCAATCAAAGAGTGGGAGAAAGAAAAAAGAAAATTCCCAACCAAAGAATGGGAGAAAGTAAAAAAGGAAGGAAAGAAAGCTCCTGATCAAGGATCGAAAGAAACCAGAAGAAATGTGCCGAGAGGTCCTTGGACCAGACGATATCTGAACAATACAGAATTGTCACCAAATGAACAAAAGGAAGGAAAGGAAACCACGACCTAAAGTGGTCTTCTCCCTTTGATTACCAACCAAAATCCTGTGTGTCGGTGACTTGTTCGCCTCGCGTCAAACAAGAACAGAAAAGGAAAAAGCCAAAAAAAAAATCAAAAGCCGAAAAACCCACCAAAAGAACCCATTTCCAAGAGAAGTCCTATTGATCCATGATCACGCATGTAATCTTTGATTTGATAGGAAATAATTCGCAAAGTCAAGTCGTGACATATCTATGGTTCAGAATTAGGATGAAACACTTACCTGTGCGAGGTTGATACACTCTGAGTGATTTTCTTCTATTTTTGTTGAACCCAGTGTTTCCTCTAAATGGTCATTTAGAAACGAAATGCTAACATCCAAAATCTCATTTATGGTTATGGGGGGGTTTCATCAGCAGACTCTCCTTCCCCGGTAGACGCATTGTTTTTCACTCAAAAAAGCATATGCTGCTCTAATCAGTTGGAATATTTGTCTCTTTACTAAAGCATGTTTGCATTTTAGTGGAGAAAACACCGAGACTTTTTCAAGTCTCACAAGTTATCCAGAACTACGTAGGTCTGAGTTCCTCATTTGAGGATATGTAGGAGCAAGAGCTTCGCTTTTGTCGACCGCACCGCTTTTTGTTACCATGACCCAAGAGCTGGTAGCCCGTGGAGACACCTTACGGTTATCCGCACCTCGTCATTCGGTGACCCCAAGTGTGATTGACGAGCAGAGGCCAATGTGGTCATCTGCGCCCTTTCCGGAGATGTCAACATCTTCCGGTGGAGACTTTTTCAAGTCTCACAAGTTATCAAGAACTACGTAGGTCTGAGTTCCTCATTGGAGGATACGTAGGAGCAAGAGCCTCGCTTTTGTTGGCCACCTTCACAAGACCTGTCATACTGACATTTGAGTCACGCTGACGGGCGGAAATACCCGAGTGGTTATCCGTATAAACATTCTTTTTTGCTGTCTGTAAGATGAAAAGCCTGATAGCACGCAGAGACTAACGTTGTCTTCTGTGCCCTTCGTCAATCACAGTCGCAAAGCCCGTTGACACGCGGAGATTTACATCATCTTCCGCGCTCACAAGATCTGTCATACTGACATTTGAGTCACGCTGACGGGCGGAAATACCCGAGTGGTTATCCGTATAAACATTCTTTTTTCCTGTCTGTAAGACGAAAAGCCTGATAGCACGCAGAGACTAACGTCGTCTTCTGCGCCCTTCGTCAATCGCGGCCGACAAGCCCGTTGACACGCGGAGATTTACGTCATCTTCCGCGCTCACAAGATCTGTCATACTGACATTTGAGTCACGCTGACGGGCGGAAATACCCGAGTGGTTATCCGTATAAACATTCTTTTTTGCTGTCTGTAAGACGAAAAGCCTGATAGCACGCAGAGACTAACGTCGTCTTCTGCGCCCTTCGTCAATCGCGGCTGGCAAGCCCATTGACACGCGAAGATTTACGTCATCTTCCGCGCTCACAAGATCTGTCATACTGACATTTGAGTCATGCTGACGGGCGGAAATACCCGAGTGGTTATCCGTATAAACATTCTTTTTGCTGTCTGTAAGACGAAAAGCCTGATAGCACGCAGAGACTAACGTCGTCTTTTGTGCCCTTCGTCTATCGCGGTCGACAAGCCCGTTGACACGCGGAGATTTACGTCATCTTCCACGCTCACAAGATCTGTCATACTGACATTTGAGTCACGCTGACGGGCGGAAATACCTGAGTGGTTATCCGTATAAACATTCTTTTTTGCTGTCTATAAGACGAAAAGCCTGATAACACGCAGAGACTAACATCGTCTTCTGCGCCCTTCGTCAATCGCGGCCGACAAGCTCGTTGACACGCGGAGATTGACGTCATCTTCCGCGCTCACAAGATCTGTCATACTGACATTTGAGTCACGCTGACAGGCGGAAATACCCGAGTGGTTATCCGTATAAACATTCTTCTTGCTATCTGTAAGACGAAGAGCCTGATAGCATGCGAAGACTGACATCGTCTTCTGCACCCTTTGTTCCCCCGAGCACAACAAGTCATTTGCATGCGGAGATTTTATGGTCACCCGTGACTCTCGTCTACCGAGAGGAACGAAATTAGTGTCTTATCTTTACTTCCCTTTCATCTCCAATAAAAGACAAGTAAAGAGGGGCAACTGTCATACCCTAATTTTTTCCGGGGACCTGTGCTTGGTGGCATGCAACTTGTGTTTGGTCATTTTGAGGTGCTTGGCACCCATCATTAGGCAATTTGTGAAATTCCGTGACGTGCCGGAAATCAAAAGAAAATATTGATGCACAATCCGTAAGGTTCCGTGACACACCGGAAATCAAATGGAAGCATCGTTGCACAATTAGTGAGGTTCCGTAACATTCCGTAAGTCAAAAAAGGGGATGATTATGTAATCCACAAGGTTCCGTAACATTACAGAAAGAAAACAAGTATCGTTACGAAATTCATAAGTTTCCGTAACTTTACGAAAAAAGAATCACCAAAAAAAGGCAGGGGGTGTATTTAGTAAAAATGGGGGTGCAAATAGCAACCAGGCCCACTTGGGCCCTCTTGAAGATTCCTCCAGAAGGCTGTTGCTTCTAGAGGAAGCAACCTTGCTCGCCTGGGCGAGCTGGGTGGCAAGCTTCTCCCCCAATTTTCTATAAATAGGGGGAGAAGTGAAGTAGAAAAGGGTTCAGCCCCTTAGGCACTTCTCTCTCTCTTTCTCGAAATAGCTGAGGAAAATTAGTTCCGTGAAGAAAATCCAAGCCGAGGCGCTTCCGTAACGTTTCCGTGAATAATTACGCGAAGATTCTCGACCGTTCTTCAAGATTCATCGTTCGTTCTTCGTTTTCTTCAGTCTTCAACGGGTAAGTACCTCAAACCAAGCTTTTCAATTCATTCTATGTACCCATGGTGGTCCACATTTTGTTTCATGTATTTTTATTCTCGTTTTCATTTACTTTTTATACCCCCTTTTGACGTGCTTAAGCCATTTATTTAAGTCATTTCTCGCTTAATCTAAAAATAAAATAAATTTCCACCGATCGTTTGAATTGTATCATCCGTTAATTTCGGTTAAAATGAATTCCGACCGTTCGATCGTGCCGTAACCACGTTGGAAATCAAAAAAAGAGGTAAAATAATAATATAATAATCAAAAAAATATTTTTTAGTAAAGTAAAGCGAAAAATCAATCGGACGTTTTCTCTTTGGGATTTCTCATTCTTAATCGAATTGACTAATAATTAAAGTGAAACAAAGGTTAAAATCAACTCGCCTAGTTAAGCTCGTCCACAAAAATAGGTTTCTTGAAAGTTTATCATTTCAGTTTCTTACTAAGTAAAAATGGATCATTTTTAAGGTCCAACGCCTTAAAATGATCACCCTTCAAGTAAAAAGAATCACTTGATTCACGCATAAGAAAGAACTACGTAGGTCTGATTTCCTCATCACAATTGAGGAATACGTAGGAGCAAAGGGAAACACCCTTGTCGACCACAAAAAGAGGAAAAATATAAAAAGGGTATAAAAGATATAAGAATGTAAAAGGGAACGTAAAAATCAAAGTCATGTTGGCACATTTGATTAAAGGCTGTCGTCTCTTATGACGGACGTGTGGGGTGCTAATACCTTCCCCGTGCGTAAATACAACTCCCGAACCTTTTCATTTAAAGTTCGTAGATCACGTCTTTTCCGGTTTTTCTGACGTTTTCCCCAAATAAACGTTGGTGGCGACTCCGCGCGTATTCCTTTCGTGGAACACGCATCCCGCGAGTCACGCGTCGCCCTCCTGCCGAAGGGTAGGTTCCGACAATAGCCATTCAAGAACCACACAAAAAGATGTGACTGTAGAGAATGTTTTCTGAAAAACTCTTTTGGTAATCGATTACAATATGTGTGTAATCGATTACAAGCTTTAAAATTTGAATTAAAAACGTACAGAAACTGCTGGTAATCGATTACCATATATGTGTAATCGATTACACAGTGCAAATTTTGAATTCAAATTTTAATAGCTGTTGTAAATCAGTTTTGGCCACTGGTAATCGATTACATCCTCTGGTAATCAATTACCAGAGAGTAAATTTGTTGAAAAAGACTTTTTAACTTAAAATTCTTGGCCAAACCTTTTGCTACTTCAATTGGAATTCCCTTCCTATTTAATATACCCTCTCTAAGACTTTAGAGACTGTCTTCATCATCCATCTTGAATATCTTTAATTCCTTTGTCTTGAATAAAGCTTTGAGACGCATGTGAAAACTTTGGCATCATCAAAACATTCAGCTTGATCCTTTGTCTACAATCTCCCCCTTTTTGATGATGACAATCCCTGAAATCAAGACAAGCTGTATACAAGATGATAGCACATTCACACAACCCTTACTCCCCCTATCTTTTGGCATGCATGCCTAACTTTACTTAATGATAAATTTCTAATTGATAATTGATTTCTAACCCAAGTTCTGCTCTCAAGTTCTCTCCCCCTTTGGCAACATCAAAAAGAACTAAGCAACATAATCAACATCCAAACAGAGCCAAACAATAAACCAAAATAAATCCATACATTGTCATAACCAACCAAATCAAAGTCAAGAAATATAATATAAGTGCAAGACTACGATAACTAAGCAATAATAAGCCAAATACACGGCGATAAACCAAAGTACTAATAATACTTAATTACTAATAATACTTAGTCATAATACTTAAGCTAAGACGATGATGGAGGCGGTGGTGGTGGATCAAAGCAAGTACGGATGAATGAGACATCTTCTTCAACTTTGGTGATCCTTGATTCCATGGCATCGAACCGCATGTCGACTTGTAGTTCCATGGCATCAAACTTGTCACCTACAAAAGTCTGAAGTCCATCAAACTTGTCCATAAGCCTTCGAAGAAGAGTGGAATTATCTTCAACTGGTAGGTTGCCTTCTTCATCAGCAGGTTGAGCGCCCTTTTTGACCCAAGAGTCATCATGGTCTTTGCGGTAACCAAAAGAAGCAATCACAGCAGCACCAATTAAAAAAGATCTCTTGATTGGAACATAAGGTTCAGAATCAAGAGGAATTTGAAAATGGCGGAAAAAGAGTGTGACAAGATGTGGATATGGCAAAGGTGCATTTAATTGCAATGCCTTATGCATGCGATATCTTACAAGATGTGCCCAGTCAAGTTGACGGCCGGTATGAAAGGCCCACATGATAACAAGATCTTCCTCAGAAACTTGGGCAAGATTGGAAGATCGTGGAAGCAAAATCCGCACAATCAAATAATGTAGGATGCGGCTTTCAAAAGCCAATGAACCGGCAAGAAGGCGTCCGGTCATATCCGCATTGTTGGTGCAAACCAACTGGCGGGCATCATGTGCAGAAAAATCAAACTTCCAATCGTCATTCAGTGTACCTTCAAATGGTACACCGTCACTGGACAATTCGGTTAAGTCATGGAAAAGGGATATGATGAATGTGTTGAGTGTTGAGACCCTTTTTTGTAAAATCAGTCATGCACACAACATCTTTATGATTCATGTACATAGGGACTCATTAGGTAGGTTTGTTCTTATTTTTGGTTTTAATACAAACTTAGGTGCTCATATGGGACACCTTAGGTTTGTCGTATTTTTTTGTAGGAATAATCAACATGAAAATACAGAAAAAGGTGTTGAGGGAAGGGGCCCAAAATATGAAGAACCTCGGGATTTGAGGTCAAATCCTTTCCAAGGTGGAGGGGATGATGCAATCCTACACCCCAAGGGTATTGGATAGAAGACTCCAAGAGGATTGGGCTAGAGCTACTAAAGAAGGCCTTGGGGTTCTCATGAACCCCAGGATAGATTTCTGAGCCCATGGACCAAGGTTGGGTCCTCTCTTCTTCGTAAATATTAGAATAAGTTTTTCCTTCTTTTGGGCCTTGTATTTTGGCCATTCTACTAGTATAGGATTTTAGCCTTGTATTTCAAGGCATTTTGAGTAGTCTTTGTAGTAGGGACTTTTTTTATATTTTCATGTATTTTGGCATGGGGGTGAGCTTAGCAATTATAGGGGGTGTGTATAGCTAAGCTGTAGCTTCTTTAGGAATCTTCTCAACGAAGCTTCTCAAGAAGGTGAACTTAGTTATTAGAGGGGTGTGTGTAGCTAAGCTCTAGCTTCTCAAGGAAATTTTCTCAAAGAAGCTTCTCAAGAAAGTTTTCTCAAGAAAGCTTCTCAAGGAAGCTACCTAGTCTATAAATAGAAGCATGTGTAGCACTTGTTGTAACTTTGATGAATGAAAGTCTTATAAGACATACTTCAAAGTTTCTCTTCTCTCCCTCTTTTATTCCTTCAATTTCGTGCTCCCCCCTTCTCTCTTTCTTTTCCTCCATTAAAGCATCCTCTTCAAGCTTCTTATCCAAGGCACATTCTTTGTGGTGAAGCTCCTTCTTCCATGGCTTATTCCCTAGTGGATGGTGCCTCCCCTCTTCTCTTCTCCTTTGCCTTGCGTTGCATCTCCATGGTGGAAAATCACCATTAAAAAACCTTATTGAAGCTCAAAGATTCAGTCTCCATAGAAGCTCCACAAGCAAGCTTCCATCGATCCCTAAAAAACATAACATGATATGATGCATGAGGCGTACATGACATCTATGACATTTTAACAATCATGACGATCCCTGCCCCACATGAACTCGAGCCACGTATATATGTTTTCAAAGTATTATTAGGACATTACTTGATTCACCCATGTACAAATAAATATCTTACTTGTATCAAGAATATTTATAACAATATTCACATATCAAAACATAAACATATGCATCTAATCATACTATCACATTTCTAAATTCTCTCACAAATAATTTTAAGAATCATAACATAACAACACTATAGCATCATAAACATTATTTAACAATATAAAAATAACACATAATATTCGCACACACAGACAAGCAAGAACCCTCACAAATACATATACTTAATATTTAAAAAAACTAATACACGAACTCTTAGTAATTAACCTTAATGCTTATAATAATAATAATAATAATAATAATAATAATAATAATAATAATAGTAATAATATAAAAAATATATTACCTAAGCCATTGCGAGTTTCAAATATGATCCCAACGCCTTCATATACAATTTAATTTAATTCAAATTTAAATGCTAATTTTATTTTTCGTTCTAACTACAACCACATAGTTCGAGAAGCTCCAATGCTTGAATATGCCTATCAATCACGCCTCTATCTATGCTCAGCACGTTGTATCATGAATTTACTTGAAATTAAAACTTCAATCCATAAAAATATAAAATTAGATAGCTCTTTGCCAATTAAAAAGAAACAGTTACGGACCCATACTCTTCTAAAATTATTACACGCACATATGCATGCAAAATAACAATTAAAATCAAACCCCAGCATTTTTGTTCGACGCATAAGGATTGTAGGAACTATTGCGGAAATTTACGAATCCTTCAATAAACAAACATTGTCACTTCATGCCAAATTACTGATAAATAAGATCGTTCCAGTCATTTAAAATTATATCCAGTACACGTCCAAATTCAAATGTAATCGGGTTATGAATCCCAAATTATCAAGAAGCATAAAACCAATCAACATTCAAAGCTATCCATGGCCATTGTCATCATACAAAGAGAAGGAAAAGAGAGAGCCCACCTCAAATAACCTTCCCGCAACAAGGGATGCGAGCAACCATGGAAATCCTCATGGTTTCCTCTCGTGCATTCTCTCTAACTTCCCTCTTCTATCTCATAGCAGCTAACCTAATTTTTCTCTTTAAACTCTCACTATTAGAAAATATGCTTTCTACATCGGTTATTTATGACTTTCAACATCGGTTTTTCAACCGATGTTGAAAGTACCGACGTTGATAATATTATCGTTAACATCGGTTTTTCAAAAACCGATGTTAAAGTAAAATTACCAACATCGGTTATATAAATAACCGATGTTGCTAATATGAATTACACCCAGAAAATGTATATTAATATTGAAAGTTAACATCGGTTTTTACAAAAAACCGATGCTAACGAATGTGTTACTGTTGACAGTTAACATCGGTTTTTTACAGAAAACCGATGTTAACGTTGTTAACGTTCGTTAACATCGGTTTTTATAAAAAACCGATGTTAACGAATGTGTTATTATTGACAATTAACATCGGTTTTTATAACAAACCGATGTTAACGAATATGTTACTATTCACAGTTAACATCGGTTTTTATGAAAACCGATGTTAACGTGGGTTAACATCGGTTTTTTCAAAAACTGATGTTAACGGATGTGTTACTATTGATAGTTAACATCGGTTTTTTCAAAAAACCGATGTTAACCCACGTTAACATCGGTTTTTTATAAAAACCGATGTTAACGAATGTGTTATTATTGAATTTTAACATCGGTTTTTTACAGAAAACCGATGTTAACGAATGTGTTATTGTTGACAGTTAGCATCGGTTTTTTTAAAAAACCGATGTTAACGAATGTGTTATTATTGAATTTTAACATCGGTTTTTTACAGAAAACCGATGTTAACCCACGTTAACATCGGTTTTTATAAAAAACCGATGTTGTTTTCAGGAATTTTTTTTATATAATGTCTCTGTTTTTACAAAAAACCAAAATTTAACCTGTAAATTTAAAATCAGACCACACAGCACACAACATATATCATTTGCATTCAGTTTTCAAATAGATTTTAGCAAAAAACTAGCTATCAACAAAGGTTGTTCAATGTTAAGATGAAACAACAATTGTAAAAAATATAATGCAAAGTACGTAAACTAATTTATTAACCTAAAGTTACATAGTTGCCTAACATCCTATGTTTGATTTCTAACTTTTAGATAATATTGTGCCCACTGTATGCGAAGTGCCTTAAATCTCTCTGCTTCCAATGGTCTAACTTCATTAAAATACTGCATGATGAAATAAAAAAATAAATTAATAATGTAATAACAATTATAAAAAAACCAAATTTGTTTGTAATAAACAATTACCGTCTCCCAATTATTCCTGAAAGATCCTAAGATTATGGTGGACATCCAGTGCATCACGTAGTAGCCACATTCAGTGATTCCTTTTTGTCTATTACACTAAATACATAATGAAATTTGGATATTAATTAAACGTTAACTACAATTAGTGTACACACACATAAAATATATATAAGTAGAACTTTTATTTAAATCACGTACCTTAACAACAATCCACCTAGCAGCAGCCTTAGATTGAATAGTTATTATATATTTTTATGTTAACGTGGATAGTGCAAGATCAAGGCCATGGATAGTGCAAGACAATTAAGGCTATTGTCTTAGGTCTCTTAATTTTATTTTACTTATTATTATGTAAGCTTTTACATGAATCAGTTTCTATTGTCTTAGGTCATTTGAAAGAGTTTTGGCAAAACACGTCTTGAATCAATTCCTAAACCTTCATCATTTGAAAAGATAATAAATGATTGGGGTTCATCAGTTTATGACGACGGGGTGTCTTCACCTTGGTTAATCTCTCTACCAATTTCTACAACAGGGTGTATGACGACGAGCAAGAGTGGTTTCGTTCAATATTTGCCAATTTTGACAAACAGAACGCAATTCAGAACCAGATCGAGTTCCTCGTCCAGAGAATGGGTGGCCCCACTCTCTATTCTCAAAGAAGAGGTGCTCTGCTCATTTATTTCATTTCTTACCAACCGTACTGTTTTATCATTTACTGGGCCGTGTTCAAGAACTTTAGGACTTTAAGCAAATTTTTAAAGAAACTTAATATTATAATATATAAATTATTTCTCAAATTATTTTTTTTTGTTTTTTATGAATTTTTTTACCAATTAAAATCATTTTTATATGTTTGTTTTATAAATAATAAGGCATTTATTAAGAGTACTATATATTAAGATTGAATTAATTTTTTAACTTATTTTTTGTTTTAAGTTTTGAAAACCAAGTTCCTACTTTCTATTTGATTTTTTCCCTATTACTACAAAGTATAAGAATAAAATAAAGAAGTACTACATAATATAAACACGTCTTGAATTAAGAAAACCAAAGTAGCAAAACAAGCCATGAACAAAACAATTAGCCCAGCGTTACAGAAACTAGTCAACCAAAAGTAAATATATGCCAAGGAAATAAAAAACTAAATAAGCCCTACCTCCATGAACAAACCGCGAGAACAGTTAAGACCCTAAACAAAAAGCAAAGAAATGACAAAAAAAGTAGTAGTGTTTTAGAATCATGTGATCTTGTGAAATGTACTTTATGATTTCCCGTTATATCCGCTGTACACTGTGACTTATAAATAAGAGTTGTATTTCTAAGCTTCACTTTTCTCTAAAACATAAAAATGTTAACAATAATCAATTATAAGAATTATGACTAATAATAATTTATAAACATTCTTTTTTCTTAATTAATTGAACGAGATATTTTTTACTAAAAGATAAAATTATATCAGTCTAAGGGACACCTAAACGGATTAGGTGGTTAGAATTGTAGAAATTTTAATTTTTTTTCTTAATCCAAATTAAATAAAACATAATTTATTCTCTCCTGTCTCTTTCCATTATATACTTCTTTGCTCCCTGCTTGTCACATCCAATTACAAAGCGGAAAAACTACGTGTAATGTTTTTATTATTTGTCCAACGTCAACCATTATTAATGCCCAAGCACGTTCAATGCAACACAAATGAGAGTCAAGAGACTAATCATTATACGCTGATATAAACCAAAACAAAAAAGGGTTTCAAGATTATCCCCAATTCAGAACCAGCAACAACCACACTTAAAAGTACAATACAATATTTTCAATCGGAACATGAAGTAAAGAAATGACAAAAAAAATGATAGAAGCGTTACCGTTCTGCCATCTATGACATGTTTGTCTTCCATAACCCTATCTAGAATGTTAGGATCCGCAAAAACGACGAAACCGAAGCCCCTTGGCTTCCCAGTGTTCTTCTCCCGCATGACGGAAGTGCTCAAAACGTCGTCGTAGTTACCGAAATGCTCCTTGAGCTTGTCCTCCGTCGTATCCCATGAAATCCCACCGATGAAAAGCTTGCCTTGATCCGAATCCATTCTTCTCTCTCTCTCTCTCACTCACTCTCTGTATGTATATATACGAATAAAATATAAATGAATGGGCTTGACAGTGGTGGTGGTCGATTTGGGGGAGAAAGTTGAAGGTGGGAATTTAGGTTTTGATTTGGGGATGAAAGAAAGAAAAGAGGGAAGAGTGAGGGCTTCCAAGACACAAATAAATGAATGAGAGTGTGCGAGTGAGTGTGTTTGGTTTTTGTAGTGTTTTTCAAAAGGTAGTCTCATTTAACGGCTCAGATTTGTTTGATTCCATTTTTTATAACAGGTGTTGCCAGTGGGAATTCTATTTAGTTAATAATCAAAATCAAAATACACTTCCAATCCTTTCTTTGGACCAAGAAAGACAAAATTAAGTGTAAGAAAAATAATAATAAATCAGAAGGAAAAAAATAATGAAGAAATAAAATTTACTGTTTTTTTAATGTAAAAATTTGCTGTCATTTACATGAAAGATACATATATTTTTTATTTTGTTAAAAAAGAGTGAAAGAATTTTGTAATTAATTGCATTTTTGTTAAAAAAAAATTATAAGTATTTCGAATCGGACAATAGAAACTGATTCATGTAAAAGAAACTGATCAAGGCCTTAATTGTCTTGCACTATCCAATAGCCTTAATAAGCTTACATAAATGATCATTTATTATTTTTGTTAAAAAAATTATAATCCAAGGCTATTCCAAAATCGGACACCCCAATTGCTTGATGTTATGTAAACCCTACGTCATAATGTTACTTCTCCCGTAAACAGTGCACATCATGTGTATAGAAAAATGATTTAGTGTCAAGGATATATATGTATAATAAATATTGCTACTGTTCAGAATATAATGAATCTTTTTATTTTTACTTTTTAAAGAATACTATAATTTTATATTCTCTTTCTATATTATTAAATTTGCATGCAATCACATAAAAAATTATATAATTTAAACAGATAATTTAAACATCATTTATATGATTATTTTTCTTGATTAGATCTTACGAATTTTTTTTAACATGTTGACTAAAGAATCAATAAATTAAATATTTTCACTAAAAGTCAAGGTATAATTATACTAAATACATAAATTATTTTATCGGTCAAAGAGATCTGACTAAACAATTATTTTTTTTTGTCTTTTCTTGGTTGAATAGTTATTATATATTTTTATGTTTAATTTTTACGAATAAAAAAAAAATCAATCCGACCCTAAACTTACTTGGGTAGTAGTCACACACTACATTTGAACATTTGCGGTAGACCGATCTTTGACAAAAAAAAGTTATGCAAGATTTTAATTTCTATAAAGAAACCATATAATTTTTTTATATCATTCATTGGTTAAAATTTATTATTACTATAATTTTTAGGATAACTAACATGAGAAAAAAATTGTACATAATAATTTATTATTAAATATTAGTGTAAAAAATTAAATTATTAACATACACTATTTACTCTTTTTTTTTTAGTAGCATCCACTATTTACTCATAACACAATGCATTTGGTAATAACCAAAATATTAAATTTCACCTCCATTTGTATGTTGGTCATTTAAGCAGTGAAGAAAAAACTTTGCTTAGTCAAATGACAAAAAATATGACGAAGTCTGGTCAAATTTTGTTGATTAAATAATAATAAAATTAAAATTACGAAATTCATTTTAAAAATTTAGTTCAAATTTTTAAATGTTTACCTTTTGAATTTATAATTTTTTCTTAATTATTATATTTTTTAATTAAAATATAATTAATAACGTAATATATGATTTTTTTAAAATATATAAATAATTAAAAAAAGTTTATATTGACATCAGTTTTTTGGAAAACCGATGTTAACATATCATGCGTTAACATCGGTTTTTGAAAAACCGATGTTAACATCATTAGTTAATATCAGTTTTTGAAAAACCGATGTTAACGTGTATGAATTAACATCGGTTGTTTGGAAAACCGATGTTAACATATCATACGTTAACATCGATTTTTCAAAAACCGATGTTAACTAATGATGTTAACATCGATTTTTTAAAAACTGATGTTAACGTGTATGCATTAACATCGGTTTTTTAGAAAACCGATGTTAACATATCATACGTTAACATCGGTTTTTGAAAAACCGATGTTAACATCATTAGTTAACATCGGTTTTTAAAAAACTGATGTTAACGTGTATGCATTAACATCGGTTTTTTGGAAAACCGATGTTAACATATTATACGTTAACATCGGTTTTTGAAAAACCGATGTTAACATCATTAGTTAACATCGGTTTTTGAAAAACCGATGTTAACGTGTATGCATTAACATCGGTTTTTTGGAAAACCGATGTTAAGAAGGATACTTTATTTACAAATATGCCACCGCGTTTAACTTAACATCGGTTTTGTACAAAACCGATGTTAATAAGCCGATGTTAAAACTGCTTTTTGTAGTAGTGTCTCCTTTTTATAAGACATGGGTGGGGTGTGAATTGTAAGTTTTAGTCCCTTATTAAACTCTAGTTGTTCTTTTATATTTTACTATCTTATTTCTATTAATTTAATCTAATATTTTAGATATAATAATAGTACAACTTGCAACCCAATAATGTAATAATAACAATAAATACAAATATAATATAATATGATAATAAGATAACACAATATAGTCTTTATAACTTTGAATACAAATAAATCATTAGATAAGGTAATGGTGATGATGATGATATATTTCTAACACTAAAAAATTGGGGTGTTACAATTAGCTTCTTAACGAACCTCTTGCCACTCAAGAAGGAACTCCAATTCCTTGGGTGGTTTATCCATTCCACCTTCATGTTTCTACTAGGCAATTTTTCATTCTAATAAACCTTGAAGCCCTTCTTATTTCCTTCATCTTTTATGGACAGACGTGGAAAGACTCAATTAGACACCATTTTGATGTCAGTGGTCATGTTGATATGTAATTCAGGTGGATATGCAATGGCTTGGTTGAATGTGTACATCTGTTCAAGTATCCCACCTATCATTGAGTATTCATCAAGACTCAGAATTAGATTAGCAGGATTTATTGGTAATAGCTTCAATGGGAGCGTCTAAACACTAATCTTCTTCTCCCACTTGACTTGTGGAGGTTGGACTTCCAATGATGGGTCCATTGTGATTTTATCAAAATGTTGCAAGAGGGATGTGATCTTAGGTGCCTTTCTTCTTCATCTTCTCCCACGCCTCCACTGGTTTTTCCTCCATGGATGGACACATACATTGTTGTGTACTAGGGATTAACCAGTGTGGTTGCAGCCTGACCAGGTTGGGATGCACTGGTAGCATCCATTTAGGAGTCTCAAGAGAAACAATAACATTTGTAGGTAGAGCCCTATAGGTCTCTGATGGTGTGTGTTGATAGTCATACCTTGTCCATTCAGGTGTAGATGTAGAAATAAACTCTCTGTGGACAGGTTCTTGGAACACCTCTTCAATGAATTCACACTTCATGTATATGTTTTGTGGATTGTTGAAGTGAAAGCCAAGGGAAATCTTTATTCGTGTGTTGTAGCGCATTTCACTAACTGAAAATCAATGCTTAATGTATTTCTTGTGTTATTTGATTGATTTGGATGAGTTGACGTATTGTGTGAATTAGTTATGTGTGATTGCTTGATGTGAATGTTAGGTTATTCGGAGTTTGATTGACTTATGTTGAAATTGTGAGATTTCAAGTTTTACCCATGTTGGACAAGTGGCCTCAGATATCTTAAGAAGGAGGGGTTGAATTAAGATATTACAACTTATTTCCCCAATTAAAAATTCTATTTAACTTTCTATTCAAGTTATAAATTCCCTTAATAATGAATTTCTTAAATATTGATTCAAATAGAACAATTTGAATATGAATATAAAACAATAATAAATAAAGGAGTTTAAGGGAAGAGAAAATGCAAACTCAGATTTATACTGGTTCGGCCACACCTTTGTGCCTACGTCCAATCCCCAAGCAACCCGCTTGAGAGTTCCACTATCTTGTAAATTCCTTTTACAAGTTCTAAACACACAAGGACAACCCTTCCTTTGTGTTTAGAATTCTTTCACAACAAGAGACCCTCGGTCTCTTAATCCCTTTTCAGAATGAAGAAGAAGAGAAGAAGAAATCTCTCTTGAAAGAGATAGATTGAACAATTTGAGCACTCAAATAATTCCTTATTGAATCACAAGTAATTTGGCCAAGGAATTTGTAAGAGGATAAAACGATTGTTCTTTATAAGAGGATAAGACCTTTTTGTTCTGAAAAACTCTCTTAGCAAATTCGTGTCTCAAGTCACATATATATAGGCCTTTGATAGCCATTCAAGAACCACATAAAAAGATGTGACTGTTGAGAATATTTTCTGAAAATCTGCTCTGGTAATCGATTACAGTATATGTGTAATCGATTACAAGCTTTAAAATTTGAATTAAAATGTTCAGAAACTGCTAGTAATCGATTACCATATATGTGTAATCGATTACACAGGGCAAATTTTGAATTCAAATTTTAATAGTTGTTGCAAATCAGTTTTGGCCACTGGTAATCGATTACATCCTCTGGTAATCGATTACCAGAGAGTAAATTTCTTGTAAAAGACTTTTTAACTTAATTTTCTTGGCCAAACCTTTTGCTACTTCAATTGGAATTCACTTCCTATTTAATATACCCTTTCTAAGACTCTATAGACTATCTTGATCATCCATCTTGAATATCTTTAATTGCTTTGTCTTGAATAAAGCTTTGAGACGCATGTGATCTTTTGGCATCATGAAAACATCGGCTTGATCCTTTGTCTACAATCTCCCCCTTTTTGATGATGACAATCCCTGAAATCAAGACAAACTATATACAAGATGATAGCACGTTCACACAACCCTTACTCCCCCTATCTTTTGGCATGTATGCCTAACTTTACTTAATGAAAAAATTTCTAATTGATTTCTAACCCAAGCTTTCTCAAGTTCTCTCCCCCTTTGGCAACATCAAAAAGAACTAAGCAATACAAACAAAATCCAAACAAAGCCAAACATGAAACCAAAATAAAGCCACACATTGTCATAACCAACCAAAGCAAAGTCCTGAAATATAATAATAGTGCAAGAGTACGATAACTAGAGCAACAAAAAGCCAAATACACGGCGATAAAACAAAGTACTAAGAATACTTAATTACTAATAAGACTCAGTCATAATAATAATAACAATTAATCTAAGAGGATGATGGAGGCGGTGGTGGTGGATCAAAGCAAGTACGGATGAAGGAGACATCTTCTTCAACTTGTGTGAGGCGAATATCCATGCCGGCAAAGCGTGTATCCAAGGAGTCGAAACGTTCACCAACATAAGAACGAAGACCTCGTAATTCGGTAAGGACTTCATTCAGGAGTGTTGAATCTTCACGCTGAGGAGGAGGTGAAGGAGTACGCTCATCTTGAGGAGGGAGTGCATCTTTCTTCAGCCATTGACCATTCTGATCCTTACGGTAACCAAAGGAAGTCACAGCACCAGCACCAATTGCAAAGGAACGCTTGACTTGAACAAATGGCTCATCATCAAGCGGAATTTGAAAATGACGCAGAAACAAAGTTATCAATTGTGGATAAGGTAGAGGTGCATTGGCCCGTAATGCCTTATGCATTCGGTACCGAACCAAATGGGCCCAGTCGATCTGACGACCGGTGAGAAAAGCCCACATCAGAATCAAATCCTCCTCAGAGGCTTGTGCTAAATTTGAAGGCCGGGGAAGTAAAATTCTAACAATTATATAGTGCATGATGCGATTATCAAAAGTTAATGATCCGGCCAGCAATCTACCGGTCATTTCAGCCTGATCATTGCAGACCATGCGGCGAGCATCATGACTAGAATAATCAAATTTCCAGTCATCAACAATGGTGCCCTCAAAAGGTGCACCTTGACTGGGTAAATGAGTTAAAGAAAAGAATAAGGACTGATCAATGATCATAGGAATACCATGCACCTCAGAGGAAATAATGCCATCCTGAATTTTCAAATTGCAGTAGAAGACCTTTACAAGTTCAGGATAATGTGGCAGTTTTAAGGACATGAAATCAACAAGGCCAGAATTTTGAAACACTTGATAGCAATCAAGCGTTCCATCATTAAAGAACTCTACATCTAGGTACTTAGGGTCTAAGATGATCCTAGAAGAAAATTGAGAGAGGTACCGTAGACGCTGATTATTGGAAGAAAACAATGTGGATGATCTTGGTGATGATAAAGATGGATGAATAGGTGTTGTGGATGCTTCAGATGGTCCGTGGCGGCGATGAGCAGCAGCAGCAGCGGTGGAGGATGATCCCTTTCTCTTCTTCGATGGCTCTGCCATTTGATGAAGTTTTAGTGGATTTTAATCGGTGGAAGTGAAAGAGGAGTGAAAAAGAGGAAGATTGGGCTTTACGGGACATGATTTGGTGAAGAATTGAGTGAGATTCGAAGATTTGAAGTTTTAGGTATGGAGGAGACGTGAAAGGAGGCTGTGGCTGCGCAACAGCTCTGATTTCGTGAATATTTATAGATGAGGACGAATTGTAATCGATTACAAGGCTTGGTAATCGATTACAGGAGTAATGAGCCTTCTGGTAATCAATTACATGATGTTGTAATCGATTACAGGCTGTTTGTTCTTGTGTAATCGATTGCAATGTATGGTAATTGATTACCAGAACATAACTTAGGCTAGTTTCTTAAAAAAATATCTATGTCTATTCTAAACACATCTAATATGATTAATCATCACTACTAATGCACTTAAATCAATTATTCAACTATAAAACAAACAGGAATACATAAAAGTAACATATAAACAATCAATCATAAGAGTAAATTAATCAATCAATCATAAAACTTTACCTATCCAAATCACTAAGATCTAAAAGTCCTAATTCTCTTCTTATTGAAAAGAAAATATCCTTTGGGAGAGGTTTTGTAAAGATATCAGCAAGCTGATTCTTTGTATCAACAAACTCTAGCAAACAATCTCCCTTTAGAACATGGTCTCTTAGAAAATGGTGCCTAATTTCTATATGTTTTGTTCTAGAATGTTGTACAGGGTTTTTGGATAGATTTATGGCACTAGTGTTATCACACCTAATAGGTATTCGATCAAGAAGAATATCATAATCAAATAATTGTTGCTTCATCCATAAAATCTGTGCACAACAACTGCCGACAGAAATATATTCCGCTTCAGCAGTGGATAAGGCAACACTGTTTTGTTTCTTACTATGCCATGAGACAAGAGCGGATCCAATGAATTGACAAGTTCCACTTGTGCTTTTTCTATCAGTTTTAGATCCGGCAAAGTCAGAATCAGAATATCCTATTAAGTTACATGTTGAGTTCTTAGGATACCATAATCCTAAATTTATTGTACCTAATAGATATCTCATGATTCTCTTAACTGCACTTAAATGTGATTGTTTGGGGTTGGATTTGAAACCTAGCACACATGCATACACAAAACATAATATCAGGCCTACTAGCAGATAAATAGAGAAGAGATCCGATCATACCTCGATACTGTTTCATGTCTATAGATTGACCAGATTCATCTTTATCTAAGTAACAGCTAGTGCTCATTGGTGTAGCCATGTGTTTTGCACTTTCCATCCCAAATCTTTTGATCAATTCCTTGCAGTACTTGGATTGATTTATGAATATACCTTCTTGAGTTTGCTTGATTTGTAATCCCAGGAAGTACTTTAGTTCTCCCATCATTGACATTTCAAATTCACTTTGCATATCAAGGGAAAACTCCTTGCACAATGAATCATTAGTAGATCCAAAAATTATATCATCAACATATATTTGAACCAACAAAATATCATTATGCTTTCTCTTTATGAACAATGTTGTATCCACTTTTCCTTTAGAAAATTCTTTTTCTTGAAGAAAATTACTTAAACGTTCATACCACGCCCTAGGGGCTTGTTTCAAACCATAAAGAGCCTTTTGCAATTTATAAACATGATTTCGTTTATCCGGGATTTCAAAGCCTGGGGGTTGTTCAACATATACTTCTTCTTGAATTAAACCATTTAGAAAAGCACTTTTAACATCCATTTGATAGAGTTTAAAATTCATTGTGGATGCATATGCTAAGAGCATTCTAATGGCTTCTAATCTTGCAACTGGAGCATATGTTTCTTCATAGTCTATTCCCTCTTCTTGATTATACCCTTTTGCTACTAACCTAGCCTTATTTCTAATAATTATGCCATGTTCATCTAATTTATTTCTAAAAACCCATTTTGTTCCTATGACAGGATAATTTTTAGGTTTTTCTACCAATTTCCACACATTGTTTCTTTCAAATTGATTCAGTTCTTCTTGCATGGCAATGATCCAGTTATCATCTACTATGGCTTCTTTTATATTTTTAGGTTCAATCATAGATACAAAAGCCATATTATTGCATAAATCTTTAAGAGAGTGTCTAGTTGTTACCCCTTTTGATATATCACCAATAATGTTATCGAGGGGATGATCTCTTGAGGCTTTCCATTCTCTTGGAAGTTCATTATTTCCTCTAGCCCCATTATCTTGAGAATCCTCATTGCTTCCTTCGTCTTTTTCTTTAGAATCATTTCCATGAATATGTGTATCTTCTAAGGAATCTGAAATATCATCTAAAAAATCCTTCCTTGGAAGAATGGCATTAGACTCATCAAAGGAAACATGTATAGACTCTTCAATTGTCATTGTTCTTTTATTATATATTCTATAAGCTTTACTATGCAGAGAATATCCAAGGAAAATACCTTCATCTGACTTAGCATCAAATTTTCCTAAGTTATCTTTTCCATTATTCAATACAAAACATTTACAACCAAAGATATGAAGATGTGAGATGTTTGGTTTTCTGCCATTGAACAATTCATATGGAGTTTTCTTTAAAATGGGTCTTATTAAAGCCCTATTTAAAATGTAGCATGAAGTGTTAATGGCTTCAGCCCAAAAGTATTTTGGAAGAGGAGTATCATTTAATAAAGTTCTAGCAATCTCTTCCAAAGATCTATTTTTCCTTTCAACAACACCATTTTGTTGAGGGGTTCTTGGTGCAGAAAAGTTATGCTCAATCCCATGCTTATCACAAAATAATTCAAATTCTTTATTTTCAAACTCACCCCCATGATCACTCCTAATAGATATAATCTTTAGATTTTTCTTATTTTGAATGATTTTTGCCAAGTTTTCTAAATGCTTGAAATGCATCATTCTTATGAGTGATAAAAAGAGTCCATGTGTATCTAGAATAATCATCAACTATAACAAGAGCATAGTAACTTCCTCCAAAACTCATGATTCTGGAAGGACCAAACAAATCCATATGAAGTAATTGTAAGGGTTGAGTAGTTGAAAAAATGTTTTTAGATTTGAAAGAAACTCTAGTTTGTTTTCCCTTTTGACATGCATCACATAGCCTATCTTTTTCAAATCTTAGTTTTGGCAAACCAACAACTAAATCTTTTGATATTAATCTATTTAAGTGTTCCATGTTTATATGTGCAATCCGTTTATGCCACAACCATGGATCATCATCTTTACTAAGAAAACATTGACTATTATCTAGTTTTTGACTTAAGTCTATCATGTAAACATTGTTGACTCTAAACCCTATATGCTTTATATTCGTATCATGTTTATGTTCAATGACACACTTTTGAGAATCAAATGATACCAGATAGCCTTTGTCACATAATTGACTCACACTAAGCAGACTATGTTTAAGACCTTCAACAAGTAGAACATTTTTAATGGAGGTTGAAGAATTTGTACCTATTTTTCCAACTCCAAGAATTCTACCTTTGTTGTTTTCACTATAAGTTACATGTCCGCTTTTCTTAGGAGAGATATGTGTGAATTTTGATGTGTCTCCCGTCATATGTTTTGAGCATCCGCTATCTATGTACCACTATTTCCTCAAGGGTTCCTACAAAATCAAGGTTGTGACTTAGGTACCCAAACTTTATTGGGTCCTTGTGTGTTAGTATGAATAAAGGATCCTTTTGGGACCCAAATCATTTTAATATTGTTACAATTTCTTCTAAAATAGCATGTAGATGTGCCATGCCCTTTTCTTCCACAGTAAAAACATGTGATAAAACTAGAATTATATTTTTGTGTGGAAGTAGAGAAGTTTTTATGAAATTTTTGTTGTTTTTCATATTTATATCCTAGTCCAGCCTTATTAGAGACATGTCTTTGTTTTCCTAATATGACATCTAAATTATTTTTACTATAAGAAAATTTTGCAAGTGAGTTTTTCAACTCTTTGATTTCATTTTCATACTTTTCACAACAACTACAAGAGTCTGACATTTTCTTGTCAGAAATAGTAGAAATATGAACTTTTTCATTTGGTTTAGAAATTGAGACTTCATTTCTAAGATGATCTAATTCTTTGTTTAATTTTGAAATTTCATTTTCTAAATTTGAAATTGTTTTCTTTGAAGATGAAACTAACTTTGCAAGTTTAATTGACTCTTTATGCAGATCAGCAAATGCATCTTGCAATTCATCAAAAGAAATAGATAAGTTGTTTGAAGATGTTACTTCTTCATCACTTTCATAACTTTTAGCCATAAAGCAGAGGTTTATTTCTTCATTTTCTGAATCTTCAGAAGATTCCATATCGTTTTCATCCCATGTAATGTATGCTTTCTTCAATTTCTTTTCATTGATATTTTTCTTTTCAGACTTCTCCATCTTTTTCTTGAAGATGGGACAATCAACCCTCAGATGTCCAGGTTGATTGCACTCAAAGCATTTTAGAGTAGAGGATGAAGTTTTTGTCCTTCTTTTAGGTTTAAAATTGGGTCGCTTTTGATTTCCTCTGATTCTCAGGAACTTGTTGAATCTTTTTACAAAAAGATTAATATCTTCATCATTATCCAAGTCAATTGAATCTTCTTTATCACTGTCTTCTTGGATTGCAGATGAGGCTTTAAGAGCGATTCCCTTCTTCTTCTTATCAGTTTCTTCATGTTGATTTAATCTCAATAATTCCATTTCATGCTCCTGCAATTTTCCAAATAACGTAGCAAGAGACATACTAGACAAATCTTGAGATTTTGTGATGGCTGTTACCTTTGGTAGCCATTCTCTATTAAGACATCTTAAAACTTTATTTACTAGATCTTCATTTTGAAAATTTTTTCCTAGAGATGCAAGATGATTAACTATGTGTGTGAATCTCTTTTGCATGTCTTGTATACTTTCATTTATATTCATCCTAAAAAGTTCATATTCACGAGTTAAAGTGTTTATCCTAGATCTTTTAACATCTGTTGTGCCTTCATGTGTTACTTGTAGTGTATCCCACATATCCTTAGCACTTTTACAATTTGAAACCCTAAAGTATTCATCTATTCCTAAGGCAGATGTAATAATATTTTTGGCCTTTAAATTATATTGTACTAATCTTCTTTCTTCCTCAGTCCAATCTGCTCTAGGTTTTTCTATTGTTGCACTTCCGGCTATTATAGAGGGAACATATGGTCCTTGTTCTATGGCTTCCCAAATATTTAAATCTAGTGCCTCTATAAAGATTTGCATGTGGGTTTTCCAGTAGTGGTAACCCACTCCATTAAAGATGGGAGGTCTATTTATAGAATTTCCCTCGGGAAACAAGTAGTTTGATGAGGCCATAATTCTTGAAGCTTCTAAACTTTATACAAGAATGAAGCTCTGATACCACTTGTTGGACAAGTGGCCTCAGATATCTTAAGAAGGGGGGGTTGAATTAAGATATTACAACTTATTTCCCCAATTAAAAATTCTATTTAACTTTCTATTCAAGTTATAAATTCCCTTAATAATGAATTTCTTAAATATTGATTCAAATAGAACAATTTGAATATGAATATAAAACAATAATAAATAAAGGAGTTTAAGGGAAGAGAAAATGCAAACTCAGATTTATACTGGTTTGGCCACACCCTTGTGCCTACGTCCAGTCCCCAAGCAACCCGCTTGAGAGTTCCACTATCTTGTAAATTCCTTTTACAAGTTCTAAACACACAAGGACAACCCTTCCATTGTGTTTAGAATTCTTTCACAACAAGAGACCCTCGGTCTCTTAATCGCTTTTCAGAATGAAGAAGAAGAAAAGAAGAAATCTCTCTTGAAAGAGATAGATTGAACAATTTGAGCACTCAAATAATTCCTTATTGAATCACAAGTAATTTGGCCAAGGAATTTGTAAGAGGATAAAACGATTTTGCTTTATAAGAGGATAAGACCTTTTTGTTCTGAAAAACTCTCTTAGCAAATTCGTGTCTCAAGTCACATATATATAGGCCTTTGATAGCCATTCAAGAACCACATAAAAAGATGTGACTGTTGAGAATATTTTCTGAAAATCTACACTGGTAATCGATTACAGTATATGTGTAATCGATTACAAGCTTTAAAATTTGAATTAAAACGTTTAGAAACTGCTGGTAATCGATTACCATATATGTGTAATCGATTACACTGGGCAAATTTTGAATTCAAATTTTAATAGCTGTTGTAAATTAGTTTTGGCCACTGGTAATCGATTACATCCTCTGGTAATTGATTACCAGAGAGTAAATTTCTTGTAAAATACTTTTTAACTTAATTTTCATGGCCAAACCTTTTGCTACTTCAATTGGAATTCACTTCCTATTTAATATACCCTTTCTAAGACTCTATAGACTGTCTTGATCATCCATCTTGAATATCTTTAATTGCTTTGTCTTGAATAAAGCTTTGAGACGCATGTAATCTTTTGGCATCATCAAAACATCAGCTTGATCCTTTGTCTACAACCCAAACCTGTTCTAGTAAAACCGTGATCTCGGACTGGTTACTCGTTGGTTTTCCTTCAAATTTGGACTGTAGATTTGTAACCCAAGATTTCACGTTGTGACCATTGGGATTTGTAAAGTAACACTATTGGACATCTCTCTTAGCGAGACAAGTGCACTAAGCGCAATTCTAACACAAGGAGAAAATTCTCTCAGCGAGGTCAACGCGCTAAGCGTAATTCCAACCAGCAGAGAAATTGTGCTTAGAGCGAAATGTCGTGCTCAACGCTGAAAGTTGAATTTTGCTTAGCGATATGAGCTCAATTTTAAATACGTTCTTCAATGTGAAAAACATGAATTTTCACTCCAAATGACCACCCAAACCCTAACACCTTATTCTCCATCACCCACGACCACCGGTGGTCACCACAAGCTGCCATTGTTTATCGCTGAACCACTGCTTGGAGAAAAACATTTTAATTGATGAGGAATCCTCAAAATCCACCTCAAGGATTCGATAGAGAAAGAAACTCTCAATCCTTTCTTTTGTAGTTTCTCTAAGGACTTTGCGTTTCGATAGACGAACTTGAACGTGAGAGACCTCTGAATGACGTAGAGAGGAGTTGATAGAGAGATAATGATATGTGAGGGGAGTTTACTTTGCTTTATCGCATTGACACCATACTTGGGGTCAGGGAACCCAACTATATTGATGTATGTCTATCCCTATTGCATGCTAGTTTTCATGAAAAATTGTGTTTTTGACTAATGACATGCAACTTATTTGTTATTGATGATTGAAATTGTGAATGATACTATTGTTGTATGAGACTTGTGTTGTCTAAAGACCTGGGGAGTGTGAATCCATGGCATAAAATTTATATGTATATATACGAGGAATACGATTACCGATGATGTTGACAACATAGAGATGAGATAATGTTGATGATAATAATGATATAAGATGATGTTGATGTCTATGATAATGATGATGTTGATGTTTATGATAATGTTGATGTGAGATGATGTTGATATTGATGATGTCATTGAGATGATGTTGATGCTGAGAATATCATATGAAGCTTGTAGGCCTTGGATCTTCTTCATCAATGGAGTCCTTTGCTTCTTGAAGATCAATGGTAGCGGAATGGAGAAGGAGGAAAGGTGATTGGAGATGCCACTTCAGGGACATCTAACTTGGTCACTGCACCCCCCATGTACATACACAACACACATCATCACAATGACATCATCAACATCAACATCATCTCATTTCAATATTGATGTAATCCTACCCTCAAGGGAATTGGATAGAAGACTCTAAGAAGATTGAGCCAGAGATGCAGGAGAAAGCCCTTTGATTCTCATAAGCCTTAGGGTAGATTTTGGGCCCATGGGCTAAGTATGAGCCCACTTATCTTTGTACATATTAGATTAGGGTTTCATTATTTTTGGGCCATGTATTTAAGACTCCATAGTGTAAGGAGGGTACCATAGTAATGTAAGATTTTGCCGCCCTTGTATTTTAGGGCACCTAGACTAGTTTTTGTATCAGGGATAGTTTTGTAATTTCACATACATTGAGTGCACTATTTGATGTGTGTCTTGGGAGAGAAATTTAATTGAATTTGAAGAAGCTCAATCCAATTAAATTTCATACCAGCCTAAGGGGGAGGTGAGCATTTGCTTGCTACTCCTCATTGCCACATCATATAGTCACAATTTGTGCATGCCCTTCATGCTTTACATGCCTCATGACACCTAAGCACACTTAGTGGAGAATCTTGGATTTGATCCTAGATTAGTGGACTGAACCATAGCTGAAATTCACAAATCATAATTAGTGAAATTTTGGCTCCAAATTTGGTTCCACAAATTCAAATTCAAGTGAAATTTGAATAGAAATTCAAAGTTCCCTCCAATTTTGTATAACACTTAGGCTATAAATTGAGGCCTTGTGTGTGCATTTTGGAACACGATGGTGAATCAGAAGGAGCAGCAGTTTCATCAGCTGAGTCATCGGGAATGATTATCAGAGGTGGTGCCGATGGAGCTGGTGGAGGAGATAGTATTTCAACCTCCGGAGAAGCAAGTGGATCTGCTACCGGAGGTTGTGGCTCAGCTGGTCTTGGCTCTGTCCTTGCTGGTACATGACTGGAAGGAACAGCCTTGGGGGACCTCCCTAGAGGAAGCTAAGCTTCAAGCCAGGCCACCATTTCTAGAAATTGTTCCATGGATATAACTGGCTTGTTGTGAGCTAACTCTTGCTGGTTGTATACAATCATCAACTGCCCCCTGAATAAGCTCTGCAACATAGGAATCATGGGATGAGCTTGTTGAGCATCTGGTTCCATGGGTTCTGTCGGAGGAGGTAAGTTGGAAGATGAAGGGATGTCTTTAGTTCTTGCTCTCTTTCTCAATGCCATCTGCAAGAAAAGAATGTGAACATTTGCAAAAGTCAAATTAAAAGAAATACAAAGGCCACTTAGCAAAATGGAACTCGCTTAGTGGTCCTCACAAACAATATATACCGCTTAGCGAAAGAGGGCTCGCTTAGCCAGCACCTGCCGCAACAAATTTCGTTTAGCCCAGAGATTGGCGGCATAGCTCGCGGCTGTTAGCAAAAACTTCTGATTAAGTTATCTAGGCTTAGCGAATTAGCCTCGCTTAGCCATCAATACTTCATCAAGAGGATGAACATTCATCCTTTCGAAGTCAGCTCGCTTAACGCAATAGATGCGCTCAGCAATTTCTTCAGAAGAATTCAACTAACACTGATGCACTCGCTCAGTGCGATAATCACGCTCAGCGAGGTCTTCCATAAAATGCATATATGCAACAAATATAGATAAGTTCACTGAGCGCGGCAAGCTCACTAAGCAAGCTCATTGCATTTTCCAGAAAAAGCGCAAAAAACACTGTGCATTTTCTTCAAATATTGGAGCCTTTACAGTCAAATCACACATGACAAGTTTATAACACAATCTACATCAAACAACCTATACAAAATCCTAAATTTTAAGTACTTCTAAATATACTACAGTCCTACAATTCCTGAAGCTAGTTTTAAATGTTGTCTAACCTAAGGTTGAGCAAACCAACATAGAAAGAGATTGTATGGAACTTACTTGAATTGTTGATGCAGTAAACACAATGCAGATGCAAAATTGGATGAGAGAGGGAGAAAGAGAAAATGGTGTTTGTACAGAATTCTCCAGCTGTCCCTTACGTTCAGCACTTGTCAATGTCCTGAAGTTACACTTAACCAAGCGATTTTCGACACTCGCACTTAGCGAAATGTCTCGCCAAGCGAGAGAGATGTTTGGTTTTTCAAGACCTGTTGCTTAGCGAATCCGCGCACTTAGCCGACGTTTCAAATTGAAAATCAATTTTTTTTTACACAAAAACTAGGCTTAGCGCGAGGGTGTGTCCACTTAGTGAGGTCTGCAGATTAGAAAAGCTACAGCTCTCGTTAAGCTTGGCTCTAGCCAGCTTAGCTAAAATGATGCATCTTAAGTACAGGGGAGGATGCGCTTAGATGAGATTGACTCGCTTAGCGCTCACATTACCACAATGAATCTCGCTTAGCTGCCATGACTGGCGCTTAGCGTCTTGGACCTCAATTAAGGCCGTAAGGGATTGCGCTTGGCGATAATAGGTCCCGCTTAGCCACGGATAAGCTGTCGCTTAGCGATCAGGCTGAAGCTTAGCTGAATTCAGATCGAATCGAAGTTAGCTTAGCTCAACCTTGGCTAGCTTAGCGAACCAAATCAGCCTCAGATGCAAGGGTTGGGCGCTAAGCGCTTAAGACTCGCAGCTTAGCGCATGAACAAAGATGCGCTTAGCGCCAGACTTGCTCTTAGCGAAAGGACTGTTTTTTCATAAAATATTTTCTGAGTTATTTTTCAATCCTTTTCCATGAAATTGAAACCCTTATGTTAAGCATTCAAAGATTGGCTGATATACTCCTATGTACATATTACATAGCAAGTTCCAAATGATTTAAATGCATAAAACAAAACAAAAATAACAGAATTTAAAACTGGGTTGCCTCCCAGGAAGTGCTTCTTTAACATCATTAGCTTGACGATTTTACCTCACTGGGTGATCAAATGAACAGTGCCCTATGTCCTTGTAAATTCATCATCATGATACAATTTTAACCTCTGGCCATTCACAACCCATGTCCTATCTGGATTCTGAGATTGTGGGTCATATAGCTCTATTGCACCATAAGATCGAACTTCTTTAATAATAAAAGGTCCAGACCACTTGGATTTCAGCTTACCAGGAAATAATTTCAATCTTGAATTAAAAAGTAGCACATCTTGTCTTGGTTTGAATTCTCTCTTTAACAATTTCTTATCATGATACGTCTTGACTTTTTCTTTGTAAAGTCGTGAGGATTCATAAGTTGTTAATCGCATTTCTTCTAGTTCCAACATTTGAATCTTTCTGTGCTCCCTGGATGCCTTCTCATCAAAGTTCAGAAATTTAAGAGCCCAATATGCCTTGTGTTCCATTTCAACCGGTAAATGACATGATTTGCCATACACTATTTGAAAAGGAGATAGACCAATTGGAGTTTTGTATGCAGTTATGTAAGCCCATAATGCATCTTCCAATTTGGCTGACCAATCTTTCCTGGTTGATGCCACTGTTTTTTCTAATATTTTCTTTAATTCTCTGTTGGATATTTCGACTTGCCCATTGGTTTGCGGATGGTAATGGGACGCTACTCTATGATTCACATGGTATTGACTCAATACCTTTTGAAGCTGAGTATTACAGAAGTGTGAACCACCATCACTGATCAATATTCGAGGTACCCCAAATCGAGAAAAAATGTTCTTCTTGATAAATCTCACCATTGTCTTAGCATCATTCCTTGATGTGGCCATAGCTTCCACCCATTTAGACACATAATCAACAACCACCAGAATATATTCATTCCCTGCGGATGAAGGGAATGGACCCATGAAATCAATACCCTAACAATCAAAAACTTCAACTTCCATGATATTTTGCAGAGGCATCTCATTTCTTCGGGAAATCCCCCCCATTCTCTGACATTGGTCACACTTCAGGACATGATGATGGGCATCTTTAAACAGTGTTGGCCAAAAGAATCCTGACTGTAAGACCTTGGCTGTTGTTTTGCCTCCGCCATAATCCCTGCCACATGGTGAATTATGAAAATGCCACAATATGCCCTTGGCCTCCTCACTTGTTACACATCTCCGAAGGAGATTATCTGCACCTATTTTGAACAAGTGTGGGTCATCCCAGACATAGTGTCGAGCATCATAGAAGAACCTCTTTCTCTGCTGCCAATTGAGATCTTTAGGTATGACCCTTGTTGCTTTAAAATTGGCCATATCAGCAAACCAGGGTCTTCCTACAATCGAAAACAAAGATTCATCAAGGAACTTATCTCTTATTTTAGCTTCCTTTGAAGTGACATCCTCATTCACCAATCTGGATAGGTGATCTGCTATTACATTTTTAGACCCTTTCTTGTCCTTGATGACCAGATCAAATTCTTGAAGCAGCAGTATCCATCTGGTCAATCGTGGCTTGGAATCAGCTTTTCGCAACAAATATTTAATTGTTGTGTGATCAGTGTAAATTACTATTTTTGATCCTACTAGATAAGACCGAAATTTCTCGAGTGCAAACACAATTGTCAATAATTCTTTTTCAGTTCTGGCATAGTTAATCTGAGCATCATTCAGAACTTTGCTAGCATAATAGATGGTATGGAATATTCTACCTTTCCGCTGCCCAAGTACAGCACCTACTGCATAATCACTTGCATCACACATCAATTCAAACTCTTGCCCCCAGTCTGGTGACGTAATCACAGGAGCAGAAACCAGTTTAGCTTTGAGAGTGTTAAAGGCTTCTAGACATTCTTCATTAAATACAAACACAGCTTCCTTGTTCAACAGATTATTTAAGGTTTTAGCAATTTTGGAGAAATCTTTAATGAATCTCCGATAAAACCCTGCATGTCCCAAAAAACTGCGTATGCCTTTCACATTGACTGGGGATGGGAGCTTATCAATAACATCTAATTTAGCTTTATCCACCTCAATTCCTTCTTTTTGAAATCTTGTGTCCCAGCACAATGCCTTCTTGAACCATAAAGTGACATTTTTCCCAGTTAAGCACCAAATTGGATTCTTCACAGTGTTGTAACACTTTCTCTAGATTTGCTAAACAGTTCTCAAAAGATGCAACAAAAACTGAAAAATCATCCATGAAGACTTCAATACATTTTTCTACCATGTCAGCAAAAATAGCCATCATACATCTCTACAAAGTAACGGGGGCATTACATAACCCGAATGGCATGCGGCGATAAGCAAAAACACCAAAGGGACATGTGAAAGCTATCTTTTCTTGGTCCTGAGGATCTACTGCAATCTTATTGTAACCTAAGTAGCCATCCAAAAAACAGTAGAAAGATTGCCCTGCAAGTCTCTCAAGCATTTGATCCATGAAGGGAAGCGGGTAGTGATCTTTTCTTGTGGCTTTATTAAGCTTTCTATAATCAATGCACATTCTCTACCCTATGACTGTTCTGGTAGGAATTAGTTCATTTTGATCATTTTTTATTACTGTCATCCCTCCTTTTTTTGGAACAACTCGAACAGGACTAACCCATGAGCTGTCTGAAATTGGATAGATAATGCCCTTCTCTAATAACTTAAGCACTTCTTTTCTTACTTCTTCCTTCATTATAGGATTCAACCTTCTCTGGGGTTGTCGCACAGGCTTATAATTGGCTTCCAAATTGATTTTGTGCATACAATATAATGGACTGATTCCTTTTAGATCAGAAATATGCCAACCAATAGTCGCTTTACGTCATTTTAGAATCTGCACTAGTTGATCTTCTTCTTCTTTCTTCAAAGAGTTGCTAATTATAACAGGTTTGGTCTCATCTTCTTCCAAAAATACATATTTTAAATGTGCCGGAAGGGTCTTTAATTCTGCTTTGGGCTTTTCTGCTGGTCTTAGTTTTTCCAATTCTTCAAAAACCACCTGGTCAACACAACTATCTTTTGAATCATCAAGCTCTTCATCAGAAGCTAAGCAATATCTCCCATAGCCAGGTTCTTTTTCCAAGGGAGGCTGTAGTACCATGGTTGTGGCTAATAATGCTATTTCCTGTTCCACCTCTTCTTCTTCAAAACAGGCATCACCCATATCTGGGTGTTTCATGGCCTCAAAGAGGTCAAAAGAGATCTCTTGATCCTCTATGTTGAGTTCCAACCTACCTTTATCTTTCCCTCCAACATAGCCAATAGTAGCCAAGTAGGGATATTCTGGAGTACTGGAGACTTCAGGCGTTTCCTCTTCGTTGGTCAATTGATGATGGAGTGAGGTAACTTGACAAATGCTTTCTTGATGTGTTTCAATCTCTGTACGCTCTTCCTCTTTTCTAGTCATAGTGTTAGTCATGTCATCAATCAACTTACTAATCTGAGTTTCAGTCCTTCTAAAGGCCTGTTGTATTGATTCTACCGTATCTTTGAATTGCAATAACAGATCATCCAGATTAAGAACTCCTTCTGCTTTATTGTGATACTCAGATTGCTGGAATGACTCCCATTGATAACCTATAGAAGACTGTTCCTTTCAAATTGAATTCCCTGGTTTTGCATAGAATAACAATAACCTTTAGAGCTTGCTTGGTACGTCATGAAATCTGCCAAAATACTTTCAAGATCTGGAGCTCTTTCTTTCTCATGGTAATCGTACATGATCGGTTCCTATTTCCAGTCAAAATTATTTATAGAATAATAATAACAACTGTCCTTATGATGCTCTCCATCGGCTAAATTACAATTCATAAATGGAATTGAGATAATAATCTTCATGATATAGCGGTAAAAGAGCTGCTTTATTTAGGAGTGACTAGATCACCTGCAGGAGAGTCTATACATGCAAAATACTAACAGAACAACGGTTATACAGATTAACAAGAAAAGACAAATAGAAATTATGAACGAATATTCACAGAAAACAATCAAAGAATAACAAATAAAGAATAGACACCTAAAAACGAGCTAACTTCCCTAATAAAAAGAAGTTCCCTGGCAATGGCGCCAAAAACTTGTTCGGCTTCCGGCAAGTGCACCGGATCGCACAAGTAGTATAAAACGGTAAGAACCAAGTATCGAACACTCGGGGAACTTGTGTTATTTGGTAAGCTATTTCAGCAAATAGGCGTCTATTGTGTAAAAGTAAGTGTGAATATGAACAAGTGTATAAACTATCTATGCAAAAAGAAAGAAAATCACGCGAGAGAAATGATGTGTAAAAACAAGTAGAGAACATGTTGGTCTTCCTAATAGGTGCCTGATGCTAAAAAGCTATTCTCTGTCTAACAATGCTCATGTGTTCTATGGTGTCTCCTGAAATACTAAAGCCCGATTCCTCATGATAGCTTAGCCTAATCCTGATCAAGCATTGTCTGTAGATTCCTCTTGTAAGACTTAACTCAACCTGGACCACATTAAGACACACATACTCAACTAACTTATCGCACCCTGATTCCTCGTGAAAGCACAACAACTCAACCCTGCACTATCAAGGACTTTAGCGTTAGACCAGTTTCCACTATTGAATGACCCTAACAAAGCATGCATCTACGTGATCAAGGTAAAGGCATACTGGAATGAAAAGCAGATAACACAGAGAACACACAAAACATCATTAAATAGATAAACATATATTTACATCAGGTACCTACAGGGAAGATCCAACAGACGATTTAGCTTTCCATACCAAGAAACCTTCTTAACAACAAAGAGAAGAGCAAGATGAAAGATTGCAAAAATAAAAGTGGTGAGGATGTCTCGTTCACCTCTAGGATCTCGCAATCACTCACAAACTCATCTCAATCTCTCAAATCAGCTCTTGCTTTGAGCTCTGGTCTCAGCAGATCTTTACACAGAAACATCTCTCAAAACTCTCTGGAACTTGGACCTTTCTCTCTCTAGAAACCCTAGACATGCAAAGCTCTGAATCCCAGTCCAAACTCCCTTCACATAATCTGATTTCAGGCTTAAATAGGTGGCCTTGTTCTTGCTCGTGCGCTTAGCGCACATATGGACCGCTTAGCGCACGTTAGTGATTTTTAGCTTAGCGCGCCTTTCTCGCTTAGCGGATGAACTAAAGCAGGGCGCTTAGAGAGATGAAGCGGTGTGCTTAGCGAACTTGTATAGCTCATCTTCTTCTAGATTCTTCCTCGTGCATAGCCCAGGAATGTTGTGCTTAGTAGATGCTCGCTAAGCCAGCAGATTGGCTTAGCGAGAAGGTGAAAATAGCCTTTTCCAAAGCTTACCTAATTAACCTGAAATTGAGAGAAAATGATTATTAACACACAAAATGGAAATACTAAGTATTTATTACCTATACTTAACAGAAAATACTTATAACATTACAAAATAACTATAAATTGGGAGAGTTTGATACAATTTATACAAGTTTTATACACAAAAGTTAGTCATTTTCACCGACTAACAAGCACGCTATCCTGCGCTAAGCCCCAAATTCATTCTGTAACTTGAGCTTTTAAGCTGGGCTTAGCTGGCTAGGAGGTGCTAAGCACCAATCCCTTACGGTTTTTGAACTCTTGGAAGTGCGCTTAGCGCGCCTGTTACGCTAAGCCTAAACTACTCACTGTAAGTTGAAGCTTGATGTTACACTGAGCCTCGCATCTCAGGCTAAGCGCATATGGCAAAAAGATTTTTGGTGCTGCAGAAAGTGCTAAGCGCAGCCTACTACGCTAAGCCCCAGATGCTCACTGGACCTTACACCTTCAAGCTGGGCTTAGCGTGAGACTAGGCTAAGTGCTAGTGTTTTAAACTCAAACGTCATGTTGGCACGCTAAGCGCAACTATGTGCTAAGCGCGCTATACAAATTTAAGTTTTTATAAATCAAAGGCAGAGGCACTTGGGTTGCTACCTTTGCACCCAAACCTCTGCACCCTCTCATCTTTAAGCACATTCTTTTACTTTCTACTACGTGCGTACTACTTCTCTGCAACATTTTTGCTTCATTTCAAGAACAATTCAAGTAAGTTAGCACATTTATATTTTTACTTTTCAGTGTTCAAACCTTAGGATAGATGACTTCTTGTTTTTCTTAGTTAGTTGTTGTTAGGTTAAGGTTATTAGTATTAGGGTTAGTCAATGTAGGATTTTTGGTAACCTAGAAGCCCATTAGGGGCAATGTGGCTGAAAAAGGGGAGATGATCCCTGAAGTTCTATCTGGAAATCGCAATGAAAGCGCTTCTCTTAAAACTTGGGATTTCCAGATGAACGCACTAGACGGACCTTGTCATGCTAAGCGCGTTCATCCCTGTTGATGAACTTAAGTGATGAGCCCGCTAAGCGTGTCTGTGCACTAAGTGGGACCAGTGTTCTAACATTTAGGGTTTTGAAAATTTTTGTTCAGCGCTAAGCCGGACCTGTACGGCTAAGCGCCACTTTGCTTCTGTAAGTTTTTCTTTGTAATAAGGCTAAGCGTACCTGTGCGCTAAGCCGTTGTTGTGCGTTGAGCTAAGCGCCTTGCTGCGCTAAGCTCAACACCCTCATTGTTTTTTAAGTTTTTGTAGTCAAGCTAAGCGTGTCCTGTGCGCTAAGCCTAAGTGTCTTTCTGTTGAGGCTGTGCTAAGCGCCAGCATGCTGCGCTAAGCTCCAATCCTTTGCATTTTTGGAAATCGTAGACTTAAGCTAAGCTCAGGTGTGCGCTAAGCCTATTCTGCAGAAAAAAAATGTTTTTTGTGTTCTCGAGCTAAGCGCTAGCTTGCTGCGCTTAGCGCTTGAGTAAATTTCATAAGGTGCACTAAGCTCAGCATGTTGCACTAAGCGCCCAGCTCTAATTTCAGTTTTATTTTTCTATTTTTGTGAAAATAACTTGTGTTTGTCTTATGTTGTGCATATGGCATCTAAGAAGAGGAAAGCTCCCTCTACACCCACCCAAGCTAGATTTGATAGATCCAGGTTCACATCCCAAGAGGCTTGGGAGAGATACACATATATTGTGGTGCCTAGGAAGATTCTACCTGAAAGGAATGTCATTCTCCATCACTCTGAGTTTGATGAATTTACTGAAGAACTCAAGCGCAAAAGCTGGCACAAGGAGTTGACAAACTTTATGGATGGCAATATTGATGTGGCCATCGTAAAGGAGTTTTACACAAACCTCTATGACCTTGAGGATAAACCACCTAAGCAGGTGAAGGTGAGAGGTTGTTTGGTGAAATTCAAGGTAGACACCTTGAACTCATTATTGAAGACCCCAGTGATACTTGAGAAGGAGGAGAACTTTCCAGTATACTCCAGGTTTTTTTGTTTGAAGCCAGAACCATAGGAGTTGGCAACTTGATTATGCATCCCTGGAAGGGGATTCGAGTTAAATGCTGATGGACTGCCACTAAAGATCTTACGGAAGAATCTAACCATGCTCACTTAAACATGGAGCGTTCTTTCTTTCTCTAACTTGGTCCCTACCTCTCACACATCTAATATCACATTAGATAGGGCCAGGTTGATTTTTGGAATCATTCAGAAGATGGATATGAACCTAGGCTATATTATTTCAGCTTAAATTTCTACGATTGCCCAGCATGACTCTTCTAGGCTTGGGTTTGCAACCTTAATCACTGCTCTTTACAAAGCCAGGGGAGTCATTTCTGATTCTTTGACATTGGAGAGCCTCGGTCCAGCTATTAATGTGGCTTATGTGAAGAAAAACTACTGGAACCTAGATGACCTCTCAGTTACTTTTAGAAGGCCGCGCAAGGCCAAGGGGAAGAGGTCTGAGGCTCCCCCATCTTCTGAGGTTCCCCCTTCCACAGCTCCAGCACCTGTTCCATCTGTCCTATCTGCATCCACATCTCTTTTTCTAGCTCCTTTATCTGCGGGACCATCAGATTTTATTTTTACACAGCAGATGCTGAACTTCATGCTCCAAAGCATCCACAGGGGGTAGTCCATTATCATGTAGAGCCTTCAGGGCTTGGGCTTGCCTTCCATTATGAGCATGAAGGAGTTTGAGGCTCAGGTGGCATGGCCAGGAGACCAGCCTTCTTCTTCTGGAGGGGGTGGGGCCTCTATAGCCCAGGAGCCTGATATTGAGGAGCCACCAGCACTAGCACCAGCACCAGCAAAGGATGAGGATAAGCTCACTCCTCCTAAACCCTCTTATTTTGATGCAAGTACACACATGGTTCAGGAGGAGGAGACTACTCCAGATTAGACTCCACAGCCATCTACAGCCCCTGCACATATACCTAAGGATGTTGCACCAGTTGCGGAGCTTGAGCAGCTTATACAGGATTCATCAGCAGCTCCAGCACTGGATTTGAATGAAGACCAGCCATAGGAGGAGCAAGATGTTTAAATTTTTTCATTCTGAACACTTTAGTTTATTTTTAGTTATTTATGATTTATATCATTTAAATTACAGATTTTATGTTTCAGTTCTTTAAATTTCAGCATTTAAATTTCAGTAGTGTAGTTGTTTGTTTGCTTGTACAAAAAGCTTGATTGAACAGTGAATTGGTTGAACTTTGTATGCAGTGGATTGCTTTGTATGAAATGAGTGTTTGAGAATGATTTGAATGAGCAATTGTATGATTTGAATGGATTGGAATGGTTAGAGAATTGTTTTGATCAAGCTTGCAGTCATTAGAAGAGAATGAGCATGTGATTGGAATTATGATTGAAAATGTTAGTCAATTTGTCAAATTGATTGTGAAGGAATGCATTAACCATATCCTAGTGAGAGTGTGATCCTTAAATTTGGAGAGAAACGACTATCATTTAGTACTGATTTTTGCGTGAATCTCTGAAGTTTGGACTGAATGGATGAAATTGAGGATGATGAAGGCCATTTTTGATTGTGATAGCCACTTAGCCAAAAAGCTGACCATGTGCTTGAATGAATTATCCCTTGTACCCTGTTTGAGCTAAATGAATTATTGATTGATTGAACCCTGAGCCTATACAGTGTTATCCGTAAAGTTTCGCAACATTCCGGAAGGAAAACGAGCATTGTTGCGTAATTCGTTCAGTTTTGCAACATTCCGGAAACAAAATAGGTGTCGTTACGTAATCCGTAAAGTTCTGCAACGTTTCAGAAAGAAATCAATAGAAAAACACAAATGGGGGTGTATTTAGTGAAAAAGGGGGTGCAAATAGAAACCAGGCCCACTCAGGCCTTCTTGAGGGTTCCAAAAGAAGGCGGTGCCTTCTAGTGGAAGCAACCCTGCTCGCCTGGGCGAGCTGGGCGGCAACCACCTCCCTCTTTTCTCCTATAAATAGGGGAAAGAGGGCAGAGCAAAAAGGTTCAGCCCTTCTGGTATTGAGAAATCTCTCGAAATTAGTGAGAAAAATTGTTTTCGTGGAAAAAATCCAAGCCGAGGTGTTTCCGTAATGCTTTCGAGACGTTTCCATAAGCGATTTCGTGGAGATTCTTCATCATTCTTTGTTTGTTCTTCGTCGTTCTTCGATCTTCAACCGGTAAGTTCTCGAAATCGAATCTTTCAATTCATTCTATGCACCCTTAGTGGTCCCTACTTGTTTTGTGTACTTTTACTTTCATTACGTTTATTTTCCGTACCCTTTTTAACGAGCTTTTAACCGTTTATTTAAGTCGTTTCTCGCCCAATAAATGATAAAATAAATTTCAACCGATCATTTGTGTTGTAATCTCGTTTAATCACCGTTAAAATCAAATCTAACTGATCGTTCACCCTGTAACCACGATTAAACCAAAAAAAAAGGGCAAAATAATAATAAAATAATCAAAATATCTTGAAAAATAATAATAAAATAATCAAAAAAATCAATCGGACATTTTTTCTTTGGAAGTTTCCTTGAATGAATTGACTAATAACCAAAGTGAAACTAAGGATAAAATCAACTCACAAATCAAGCTTTGTCCACAAAAATCACTAAAAATCATTTTAAGGTCCAACGCCTTAAATGATCCTCTTTGCTTTTATCGGTTAACATGGACCGTTCAAAATCATAAAATCAACATGTAACTTTACCGCTTTTGCAAGAACTACGTAGGTATGATTTCCTCATCACAATTGAGGATACGTAGGAGCAAAAGCCCCGCTTTTGTCGACCACCCCAAGAGATCGTTAATGGTCCAACGCCTTAACGTTTCTCTCCTTTCAAAAACAAGAGATCGTTAATGGTCCAACGCCTTAACGTTTCTCTCCATTCAAAAGAATCATAAGATCATTTAATGGTCTAATGCCTTAAAGACTTTTGTGCGGTTAAAATCGATCTTGCGAAAAAAGATCAAAACAACTTAACCAACATTTAGTTCTAAAAGAACTATGTAGGTCTGATTTCCTCATCGCAATTGAGGATACGTAGGAGCGAGGGAAACACCATTGTCGACCACAAAAAGAAAAAAAATACAAAAAGCCCATAAAAAACATAAAAACATAAAAAAGGGAAAATAAAAAAAATTGAAGACATGATATTGCACATTTGATTAAAGGTTGTCGTCCCTTATGACGGACGCGTGGGGTGCTAATACCTTCCCCGTGCGTAAAAACAACTCCGGAAACTTTCACACTTAAAGTTCGTAGACCACACCTTTCCGGTTTTTTCCAACGTTTTCCCTAAATAAACATTGGTGGCAACTCTGCGCATTTTCCTTTCTTGGAAGACGCACCAGTGAGCCCTCACGTCGCCCTGAACGTTGGTTAAGTTGTTTTTATCTTTTTTTGCATGATATATTTTGACCGAACAAAAGTCGTTTAAGGCATTGGACCATTAAACGATCTTTTGATTTTTGAAAAGGAGAGAAACGTTAAGGCATTGGACCATTAACGGTCTCTTAGTTTTGAAAGGAGAGAAACGTTAAGGCGTTGGACCATTAACGATCTCTTGGTTTTTGAGAGGAGAGAAACGTTAAGGCATTGGACCATTAACGGTCTCTTGGGGTGGTCGACAAAAACGGGGCTTTTGCTCCTACGTATCCTCAATTGCGATGAGGAAATCAAACCTACGTAGTTCTTGCAAAAGTGGTAAAGTTACATGTTGATTTTATGCTTTTGAACGGTCCATGTTAACCGATAAAAGCAAAGAGGATTGTTTAAGGCGTTGGACCTTAAAACGGTTTTTAGTGATTTTTGCGAACAAAGCTTGATTTGTGGGTTGGTTTTAGCCTTAATTTCACTTTGGTTATTAGTCAATTCATTCAAGGAAATTTCTAAAGAAAAACATCCGATTGATTTTTTTGAATATTTTATTCAAAGATATTTTGATTATTTTATTATTATTTTTCAAGATATTTTGATTATTTTATTATTATTTTACCTTTTTTTTGTTTAACCGTGGTTACAACGTGAACGATCGGTTAAATTTTGCTTTAACAGTGATTAAACGAGATTACAACGCAAATGATCGGTTGAAATTCATTTTATCATTTATTAGACGAGATAACGGCTTAAACGATCGGTTAAAGCTCGTTAAAAACGAAAGAAAAGAAAACCGAAAGTGAATGAAATAAAGATGAAAGCCAACAAAACAAGAAATGAATTGAAAGTCTCGAATTCGAAAACTTACTAGTTGAAGAACGAAGAACGAACGAAGAACGGATGAAGAACGACGAAAAACCTTCACGGATTTGCTCACGGAAACGTCTCGGAAGCGTTACGGAAGCACCTCAGCTTGGATTTTCTTCACAGAAACAATTTTTTCACCGAAAACAGCTGAAATGCATAGCCAAGGGGGTTAGGGACCATTTGGAACAGCCTCCCTTCGCCTATTTATAGGAAAAGGGGGGAGGAGGTTGCCGCTCAGCTTGCCCAAGCGAGCTGGGTTGTTTCCTTCTTAAGTAACCCAGCTTCCAAAATGTTCAGGAAGGCACAAATTCGAAAATTTGAAAATTGCTATTTGCACCCCCATCTTGATAAGTTCACCCCCCATTCTTTCGTAATTTACGTAAAAGTTACGGAAGCCTTACGGAAGCATATAGAACTTGACTTTCTTCTTTTTTATCTTCCTTCTCACCCATATTAAGTGAAATATGCTTATTTAGGGTTATGTGAATTTTACGGAAGCATTATAGAAGCCTTTTGGAAGCATATAGGACTTGATTTCCCTCTTTTTCCTCTTCCCTTTCACCAATATTAAGTGAAATATGCTTACCCAAGGTTTTTGAAAATTTTACAGAAGCATTACGGAACCTCCAGAAGCCCCAGAAACCATTTTTCAACAAAACGTGGAGGATCTTGATAAGTTCACCCCCCCCTTTGCTAAATACACTCTCATTTATTTACACACCCCCCACTTTGCTAAATACACTCCTATTTTCGTGTTTTTGACCGGTTTCTTTCCAAATCATCTCAAAACTTTACGGATTACGCAACGATACTCTTTTTGTCCTCCGAAATGTTGCGGGACTTTACGGATTACGCAACAATGCTCTTTTTGACTTTCAGAATGTTATAGAACTTTACGGATTGCGCAACAATGCTTTTTTTGACTTCCAGAATGTTGCGAAACTTTACGGATTAGGCAACGATGCTTGTTTTGAGGGTTCTGAAGGGAGCAAATAAGGTTCAAGGACCGACCGCAAGTACTCCCGGACGAAATTAGGGTATGACAACCCCCAATGACAAAAAGGGAGATGATAACCATGATAGTAGACACATTACCAGTGTTCTACTATGAAAAGATGGTGGGCTACACACCTTCAAGCTTTGCTGATTTAGTTTTCGCTGACGAAAGGATCGAAGTGGGTCTGAAAGGAGGCAAATTTAATCATCCTGCTTGGACGAATGAGAAAACTGGGGCAAATGAAGAGGGTGAGAATGAAGGAGAAATCCATGCTGCGACTGTCATTCCTACATGGCCAAACTTCCCACCAACCCAACAATGTCATTACTCAGCCAATATCAGCTCCTCTCATTACCCACCACCCAGTCATCCACAAAGGCCATCCCTAAATCAACCACAAAGCCTATCTACCACACTTCCAATGACGAACACCACCTTTAACACAAACCAAAACACCAATCAAGAAATGAATTTTGCAGTGACAAAGCCTGTAGAATTCACCCCAATTCCGGTGTCCTATGCAATTCAATGGTAGCTATAACCCCAGCCAAGGTTCATCAACCTCCATTTCTCCGAGGATACGACTCGAACGCAACGTGTGCTTATCATGGAGGAGCCCCGGGTCATTCCATTGAGCATTGTAGGGCCCTGAAGCATAAAGTGCAAGGTCTAATTGATGCGGGCTGGCTGAAATTTGAGGAGAATCGCTTGTAAATCCTATCATTGACAAGCGACACCTCACATGGGGAAATTTTGAAAGCTGTTGTTAGATGTCTCTAATGACTCATCAGGATTTTCAAGTTTATGCCATTATTGTAAACCACAATTACAATGATAAATAAAATGAATAAATTTGACATCTTTGTCCCTCATCCTCTCGTAATTACATCTTTGCTTCCACTAGAATATGGGTGCAAGCCATTGGTTTGTTTGCTCAAGTGACCTGCGCTCCTGAGTTTGGACTTCCAAGACCGTTCAATCAGAAATTATTCGTGCTACACATTTGGTGAGGGTGTCGTAAACAACGAGTGAAGTAGAAAAGTTCAAAAAGAAAAGGAAAAAAGCATTCCATTGACTGTGTTTTCAAGTAAAATATAGACGTTCATGTGACCTCATTTTATCATTCTAGAAAGTTTGTTTTTTTTAGAGAGAAGTGAGTTATCAAGAATAGGAGTCATTTGACTTAATCCGTCAACTGAAAAAATCTTCCAACTATTTCTCATCCTTGAAAAATTCTTTTTGCGAGAATCAACCGCTTCTTTCATTCTTCCTTGCTACAAGGTTGTGAAAACAAAACAACGATGGATACCTTAGAGCCCTACACTGGGGCAATGAAAGGCACCATGCATAAACCTCAAGCGAACCTAGGGGCAAATTAGAAATTCTCACCCAATAGGTTCCCTGCTACAAGGTCATGATGAAAGACAATGATTGGTACCTCAAAGCCTTACACTGGGGCAATAAGGGGCACCGTACATGAGCCTCAAGCGAACTTAGGGGAAAATCAAAACTTCTCACTCGTCGATGTTTTTAAACAAAAGGGGGGACAAACTCGGGGATTTTAATGGATTGATTAAACGTTAAACAACTCCATTGCCGTCACTCCAAAATTATCAAGTGAGTAAATCAAACAGGACATATACTCTGAGGGAGTTCCCGGAGAGATTTGTGAAAGATAGGATAAGGTTGCATGAATTATCACCTTTTTCAAAAGGACAGTCAATCTGTGTTTTTTCAAATCAAATCAAAATCACACAATAGAGAAAGAATGTCATGAATATTGTACAACTTTCCACTACATTTCATTTTTGCATACAAAGTCTACATTTACCGCATTTCCAGACAAAGGTTGCACGCATCTGCATCCCTAAAAATCATGTTAACTGCATAGATTTCCAACATCTAATGTCCCAAATTTTAAGTTAGGGATGAGAGGCCCTCTCGATGAGTCAATCTCTTGCTTTCTCATAGGGGTGGACCCTTGGGTACTAGAACCTATTGCCTTTAGAGGACTACACGTCCTCGCCTACAGAGGACTGCACATCCTCACCTCCAGAGGATTACATGTCCTCGCCTTCAGAGGACTGCACGCCCTCGCCATCAGAGGACTACATATCCTCGCCTTTAGAGGGCTACACGCCTTCACCTTCAGAGGACTACACGTCCTCGCCTTCAGAGGGCTACACGCCTTCGCCATCAGAGGCCTGTACGCCCTCGCCTTCAAGGGACTACACGTCCTCGCCTTCAGAGGGCTACACGCCCTCGCCTTCAGAAGGTTACACGCCCTCGCCTTCGGAGGACTACACGTCTTCACCTTCAGAGGGCTGCACGCCCTCGCCTTTAGAGGGCTACATGCCCTTATCTTCAGAGGGCTGCATGCCCTCGCCTTCAGGGGAGTACACGTCCTCGCCTTCAGAGGGTTGCACGCCCTCGCCTTCAGAGGCTGCACGCCCTCGCCTTCAGAGGGCTACACGCCCTCGCCTTCAGAGGGCTACACGTCCTCCTCTTCAGAGGACTACACGTCCTCACCTTCAGAGGACTGGACGTCCTCACCTTCAGAGGACTATACGTCCTCCCCTTGAGAGGACTACACGTCCTCGCCTTTGGAGGGCTGCACACCCTTACCTCCAGAGGACTACACGTCCTCCCCTTCAAAGGGCTACACGCCCTCACCTTTAGAGGACTACGCGTCCTCGCCTTCAGAGGGCTACACGCCCTCGCCTTCAGAGACCTGTACGCCCTCGTCTTCAAAGGGTTACACGTCCTCGACTTTGAAGGGCTGCACGCCCCCTTGCCTTGTGAGGGCTACGCGTCCTTACTTTCAGTGGGCTCCACATCCACACCTTAATAGAATTTAAGGTCCTCTGCCCTTAATCCTTAACCGAGACTTGCGCTCCCGGCTAAGGGGCCAGTAGTTTCCTTTTATCAGCTCCTGGGCCACCCCCTGATCCTGGAGGAAGGCTAACTATGCGAGCACAACCAGAGGAGGAGGCTATCGCGCAGCTACTATGCATATCGATGCAAGATTTCACCTGTGCCGCTGCAAAGAGACGAGTGCGGATCATGCGCACCAACATGACCACTCTTACACAGATATGGATGACGTTTCTACTTAGCAACATTCTATCCAGCGACCACAATGCTGATCTCCTCCTGCGAAAATATCAGTTGGTCTGTGCCATCATGACATAAGTATGCACATCGCTCAACTGATTTCTAATGTCATCTATTATTTGCAGGGATCACGCCCACAAGACACCCAGTGGACCCGGAGGAGTCCATCAGGGCCCTGGGGTTTCCAGCTCTGGTTACGGGCCTTTGCCAGTACTACAGGGTGCTTGTCCCCCCAGCAAGGTCATGGCATCGTGACATAGGTAAGTATGCACGTGGCTCAACTGATTTCTAATGCCATCCAATATTTGCAGGGATCGCACCCACAAGATACCTAGTGGACCCAGAGGAGTCCAACAGGGCACTGGGGTTTCCAACTTTGGTTACGGGCCTCTGTCAATCCTACAAGGTGCCCGTCCCCCCCAACAAGGTCACGCCATCGTGACATAGGTAAGTATGCACATCGCTCAGCTGATTTCTGATGTCATCTATTGTTTGCAGGGATCGCACCCGCAAGACACCCAATGGACCCGGAGAAGTCCAACAGGGTCTTGGGGTTTCCAGCTCTGATTACGGGACTCTGTCAATTCTACGGAGTGCCCATCGCCCCCAGCAAGGTCATCAGGCCTCCTACTAACCGAGCTTTCATCAAGAAGTACTGCGCCCCTAGGCAGGCACAGGGCGAGACACCACAGCAGCCAGGGGATGGCCGGCAGCAGGCAACAGACAAACAGCCGCCACCTCCAGAGCCCCTCAGCTCATCTACAACGGCTGGAGCGTTGCCTATGACCCGTGGCCGACCAGTAGGCGACCAAGTCCAAAGCCAAAGGAAAGCAAAAGTACCCGTGACCAACAAGTCATCACGCGTTCGGCTCAAGATATTAAAGAAGCGCTACTAGGAGGCAACCTAGAATTGGCTACGAAGAAGCTCCCCATGAAGTGGTCCAGGAAGGGCACCATTGAAGAGGATTCCAGTGTGGCCCCACAAGCCGACACAGGCTTTGACAAACACCGATTCTAGAGCGTGGAACATCAATAGCGTTTCGAGGCCATCAAAGGATGGTCATTCCTCAGATAGAGACAGGGGCAGCTGAGGGATGATGAATTTCCGCACTTCCTTGGAGGAGGCGGAGCCATACAATCGGGATCGCCAAACTTGTGATTTATCCTTCATTAATGCTTTCAGTTCTTCTATTATTTTGTTATTTCTCTTGTGATCTGACATTATCTGCTTCCAATTATTATGTCCATTGTGATTAAACTGAACATGCAGTTATCTGTCGCATTGCGAGTAATTTATCGCTTTGGGCATATGGTCGTACTTACTTTACAACAATTTGTCTGAAACACAAAAAAAGTGTAGGTCTTGTGCACTTTCGTTCGCACGCCTTTTTCAAAAAGATGTGATCTCGGGCAGCAGCCGTGCCCAAGTTACAAGCTGTTTTTAATCTTTTGAAAAAAACAACAAAAACAAACAAGAACAAAAAATATATCTTTCAGCTAAAAAGCCAGCATGCTTTTGAAAAGAAATAACTTCCAGTTTTTCTTTGAAAAAGATTCACCGATCAAAACAAAGGGTTTTGTTGAAAAAATGTGTATACACTTGAAGGGTGAATGCTGTGAAAATTTTCCCGAACACCAAAAATGGACTCGGATGAATGCATGAATTGATAAAGGAGCATATTTTGAAAACACTGAGTTGACTTAAATAGGAAAAATGAATCCTAAGCCCTAGTGTCACATGACCATAAAAACTTGATGCCTGAGTGTCCACATGGGTGCACGCATGACAAGTTTTGCATAAAATTTCCTAATCATCGTTGTTGCATGTGTGTTATGGAAATAATGTGGGGCGTCCCCTTTATCCCTGAACCGCTGGCCAAACCAACACCCTGACATACATCATTTCCAATCATTCTACAAGCCTTGAGCCAAAATTCGAACTCACCATAAACCTTGACCCAGGGTGAGAATGTCCATCCTTGCCCTCGGAAGAAAACAAAAAAAGAAAAACAAAGTTCCCAATCAAAGATCGGGAGAAAGCAAAAGAAGAAAATTCCCAATCAAAGAAGACAATATTTGAATTATCACAAGCAAATAAGAAAAGAAAGGAAACCATGACTTGAAGTGGTCCTCTCCCTTTGATCGCCAACCAAAATCCTGTGCGCTAGCGACTTTCTCGCCCTGCACTAAACAAAAATAGAAAAGGAAAAGGCTCAAACACTCAAAGCCAAATTCCTCACCAAAACACCATTCCCGGAAAAGTCCTATTGATCCATGATCATGCATGTAATCTTTAATTTGATAAAAAATGATTTGCTTAATCAAGTCATGACATATCTATGGATCGTAATTAGGATAAAACATTTACTTATGTGAGATTGATACACTTCGAGTGATTTTCTTCTATTTTGTTGGACCCAGTGTTTCCTCTAAATGGTCATTTAGAAACGAAACGCTAACATCCAAAATCTCATTTATGGTTATGAGAAAATTTCATCGGCATACTCTCCTTTCCCAATAGACACATTGTTTTTCACCAAAAATCATATATTGCTCTGATCAGTTGGAGGTTTTGTTTCTTTACTAAAGCATGTTCGTATTTTAGTGAAAGAACACCAGACTATTTTAGTCTCACACATCACAAAATCAAGAACTACGTAGGTCTGAGTTCCTCATCTCAAATTGAGGATACGTAGGAGCAAAAGCCCTGCATGTGTCGACCACCCCACCTTTTGTTACCGTGACCCAAGAGTCTGGTGGCATGCGGAGACACCCGACGGTAACCCGCACACACCCTTTGCTATCTAGTGACCCGAGAGTTTGGTAGCGTGCGGAGACACCTTACGGTTATCCGCACCTCATCATTCGGAGACCCCAAGTCCGATTGACAAGCAGAGACCAATGTGATCATCTGCACCCTTTCTGGAGATGTCAGCATCTTTCGGTAGAGACTATTTTAGTCTCACACCGCTTTCTCAAGAACTATGTAGGTTTGAGTTCCTTATCACAAATTGAGGATACGTAGGAGCAAAAGCCCTGCTTTTGTCGACCACCCCACCTTTCTGTTAATCCTAACCCGTGAAGTCAGGTGGCAGGCGGAGATACCCGAGTGGTTATCCGTACAAACGCTTTTCTGTTAATCCTAACCCGTGAAGTCAGGTGGCAGGCGGAGATACCCAAGTGGTTATTCGTACAAACGCTTTTCTGTTAATCCTGACCCGTGAAGTCAAGTGGCAGGCAGAGATACCCAAGTGGTTATCCATACAAACGCTTTTCTGTTAATCTTGACCCGTGAAGTCAGGTGGCAGGCAGAGATGCCCAAGTGGTTATCCATACAAACGCTTTTCTGTTAATCTTAACCGTGAAGTCAGGTGGCATGTGGGAGTACCTTATGGTTATCCGCACCTTTTTTCAACCAGAGGCAAGCGAGCCCGTTGACACGCAGAAACTAACATCGTCTTCTGCACCTTTTTTCATCCAGAGATGGCGAGTCCGATGACATGCGGGGGTAGCTTATGGTTATCCGCACCTTTCGTCAACCAAGGCGAACGAGTTTGATGGTATCGAGATAATGTTGGTCGTCCGATTCAGATTATTTTTGAAAATTTTTGCAGGTTTTACTTTCGTCATCCAGAGACATTCAAGCCTGACGACGCACGAGATTCTTCTCTGCTAGGCAGGGATGATCGAGTTCGATAGCATGTGGAAACGTCGTGGTTATCCCATTTTATCGCTTTTGAGGCATTGAAGTTTTGCTGACGCCTTTTTTCTTTCTGAATGACAGGTTCCGCTGGTTAGGATATTCATCGACCAAATGATGTTCCACTCAAACGAAATTAGTATCTTATCTTTACTTCCCTTTTATCACCAATAAAAGATAAGTAAAGAGGGGCAACTATCATACCCTAATTTCATCCAGGAGTACTTGCAGTCGATCCTTGAACCTTTTTTGCTCCATTCAGAACCCTCGAAACAAGCATCGTTACATAATCCGTAAAGTTTCGCAACATTCCGGAAGGAAAACGAGCATTGTTGCGTAATCTGTAAAGTTTCGCAACATTCCAGAAAGAAAATAGGTGTCGTTACGTAATCCATAAAGTTCCACAACATTTCGGATAGAAATCAATAAAAAAAAAAACACAAAAAGCGGGTGTATTTAGTGAAAAGGAGGGTGCAAATAGAAACTAAGCCCACTTGGGCCTTCCGGAGGGTTCCAAAAGAAGACGGTGCCTTCTGGTGGAAGCAACTCTGTTCGCCTGGGCAAGCTGAGCTCCCCAAAGCGAGCTGGGCGGCAACCACCTCCCTCTTTTATCCTACAAATAGGGGAAAGAGGGTAGAGCAAAAAGGTTCAGCCCTTCTTGTATTGAGAAATCTCTCGAAATTAGTGAGAAAAATTATTTTCGTGGAAAAAATCCAAGCCAAGGTGCTTCCATAACGCTTTTGAAACGTTTCCGTATGCGATTTTGTGGAGATTCTTCACCGTTCTTCATCGTTCTTCGGTCTTCAACCGGTAAGTTCCCGAAATCGAATCTTTCAATTCATTCTATGCACTCTCAGTGGTCTCTACTTGTTTTGTGTACTCTTGCTTTCATTACGTTTATTTTTCGCACCCTTTTAAACGAGCTTTTAACTGTTTATTTAAGCCGTTTCTCACCTAATAAATGATAAAATGAATTTCAATCGATCATTTGTGTTGTAATCTCGTTTAATCACCATTAAAATAAAATCTAATCGATCGTTTACCCTGTAACCATAGTTAAACAAAAAAAAGGACAAAATAATAATAAAATAATCAAAATATCTTGAAAAAATAATAATAAAATAATCAAAATATCTTTGAATAAAATAATCAAAAAAATCAACCGGATGTTTTTTCTTTGGAAGTTTCCATGAATGAATTGACTAATAACCAAAGTGAAATTAAGGCTAAAATCAACTCACAAATCAAGCTTTATCCGCAAAAATCACTAAAAACCGCTTTAAGGTCCAACGCCTTAAACGGTCCTCTTTGCTTTTATCAGTTAACATGGACCGTTCAAAAGCATAAAATCAACATGTAACTTTACCACTTTTGCAAGAACTACGTAGGTTTGATTTCCTCATCGCAATTGAGGATACGTAGGAGCAAAAGCCCCGCTTTCGTCAACCACCCTAAGAGATCGTTAATGGTCCAACGCCTTAATGTTTCTCTCCTTTCAAAAACAAGAGATCGTTAATGGTCCAACGCCTTAACGTTTCTCTCCTTTCAAAAGAATCAAAAGATCGTTTAATGGTCCAATGCCTTAAACGACTTTTGTGTGGTTAAAATTGATCTTGTGGAAAAAGATCAAAACAATCTAACCAACGTTTAGTTCTAAAAGAACTACGTAGGTCTGATTTCCTCATCGCAATTAAGGATACGTAAGAGCGAGGGAAACACCATTATCGACCACAAAAAGACAAAAAATACAAAAAGCCCATAAAAAACATAAAAACATAAAAAAGGGAAAATAAAACAAATTGAAGACATGATATTGCACATTTGATTAAAGGCTATCATCCCTTGTGACGGACGCGTGGGGTGCTAATATCTTCCCCGTGCGTAAAAACAACTCCTGAATCTTTCACACTTAAAGTTTGTAGACCACACCTTTCCGGTTTTTTTTTTACGTTTTCCTCAAATAAACATTGGTGGCAACTCTGCGCATTTTCCTTTCTTGGAAGACGCACCCATGAGCCCTCGTGTCGCCCTCCCGCCAAAGGGTAGGTTGCGACACTTATGCTCTTATCTTTGAAAAGTTGCATGCTTGTGAGAAGTAATTGATTTAAGCATTCCATGATATTCAGTTCATATGGTTGAATTCCTTTATGAATCAGACACCATTTTCTTTTGATTTACCATTGTCTTTGTCACTTGAGGACAAGTGAACTGTTCATTCTTTGCTTGGGGACAAGCAAAATTGTAAATTTGGAGGAGTTTGTTAGTCTTCTTATACGACTAACTTTTGTATAGAAAACATTTTCAAAAACTTGTATAGTTCCCCAATTTATGGTTATTTTGTAAATAAATCTTGTTTTATGGTTTAAGCTGTCTCTAGAATATGTCCATTGGATTTAATGATGAATTATGCGCACTTTCAGGTGAAATGAGGCTAAGTCATGAAGTGCTAAAAGTGATAGTTGAGCTTAGCTCATCAGTGGGCTAAGCGCGCATCCATCGCTAAGCGCAGCTTCGGCGCGCTTAGCGCGAAGGAGAGTCTGGCAAAGCATCAGCATCAAGGCCACGCGCTAAGCGCGAGATTAGTGCGCTAAGCACAGCAGTTGTCTTCAGCCAGGCTCAGCGCATGACTGGCGCTAAGCTCAAATCCACTTACTCGTGCTGAGCGCGAGGGTGGCACTAAGGGCAACATCGCGAATTCAGAGCCTATTTAAAGCCTGTCTGGTGCAGAATTAGGGTAGAACTTGAAGAATAGCCAGGGCACAGAATTCCACCGCACACCACAGTGCCTATTTCGGGAAAAGAGCTTTGGAGGCAACAAGAGGAGCAGCTTTTGCAGAGATACCTAGGTTTTGTAAGCTTATTATTGTTAGGGTTTCATCTGTAATGGCTGGCTAAACACCCTAGTTGGGAATTTCTAATGAACAGCTAATGTAAATACTTAATATCTAATTGATTATGTTTTCTGTGTTCAATGCTTCCTTCAATGCTTAATGTTTGTATGCTTTTGGTCTGATCATCCATTTGTGTGCATAGTTAGGTGACTTTAGCATTGGGAAATGTACTATTGCCTTAGAACTTGATTGAAGTAGGATCAAAACTTAGTCTTACAAGAGGGATCTGTGGATTAAGTTTTGGTTTCAATTATGTTGTTACAATAATGTTGTTTAGTCTAGGTCTAGTCTTACAAGAGAGATCTACGGACGAAGCTTAGGCTAAATTAGGCTAAACTTTCGTAAGCTGCTTGAGCTGAGTCTAGTCTTACAAGAGGGATCTGCGGATGAAACTCAGTTTAAGTTAGTCTAAACCTAAAAGGGCCGTCTAAATTGGGCCTAGTCCAACAAGAGGGATCTGAGGATGAAGCTTGGATTGATTCGGTCTGACGAGGGATCGAAGTTTAGTAATTTAGGCTACAACATAGAACACAAGAGCATGATTGATTAGAGAAATATATTTATATGCATTAGCTTGTTTGTTAGAAAGACCCAACATTTCTACCTACTGCTGTCACTTTTACTTACCTTGCATTTTATAGTTTTAGCATGAAGGTTTAGTTTAAATTCTGTTTGAAATTATCAATCATACATGTTCTCTCAACAATACTTCATTTCTGAACTTAACTCAGGCTAACATTAGTTCCCTGTGTTCGATACTCGGGTTCATCTGTTTTAATTTTTAAATACTTGATGATCCAATGTGCTTTCCAGCAAACCGGATTTCCCTTGAATATATTTGTACGAAGAAAAAGTGGAACAAAAAGTAATCGCAGGGGAAATCCAACAATGTTGTCTGCTTTAGGGGGTGCTAACAAAAAACAAATACTTTCTCAACTTAAATTAATAAAATACAAAAACTAGGCTATTGGATAATCTGGCAACAAATAGAGCTTTAAGATTACCAATACAAAACTTAATACAAAAACCACTAAGACATGAAAACATACATCTTACAGAAAATCAAGCCAAACAAACTATGGCACTACTTCAAAGTGCACACTGCACAATACATTTTCTAATCAATTTTTACAAATAAGAATATAAAATCACTAGTAGAAGTTTAACTGCTCCTCATCATCTGATAACTTTTAACTGTTTGCAAACCCAACAAAATCTTTCCACCTATAATTGCTACAGCTTACACTTCACGAGTCAGAATGCCTTTTCACTACACCAAGGTTTTAACCGTGTGTATAACGTTATTCATTGCAACTCTAACTCAACATTGTTATAATAAAGTCTAAATATTCACAAAACAATAAAGCAATAAATTGAGAAAGAGAGGAAGGAGGAGAAGTAGGAAAAAGAACCTGTTGAACTGGGAAGAAGAAGGAGAAGAACAAGAGAGTTGTCATGATGCTCGAGTGCGACGGAAGCAATGCTCGGAGCTTAGATGAAACGATGCTCAAATGGGTCGCTTAGATGGAGAACATAGAGCTTAGATGGAGAAGAAGAGAGCGCGAGCAAAATAGGGCTCGAGTAATATTTTAAAATCTAAGTTCAACATTATTTTTTAAAAAAAAAAAACTGATGTTAACAAAATGATGTTAACGTTAACATCGATTTTCTAGAAGAAACCAATGTTAACTTATCATATGTTAACTTATCTAAGTTCAACATTGGTTTTCTCAAAACCCGATGTTAGCATACTTACGTTAACATCGATTCTTGGAAAACCGATGTTAACTGATTAATGTTAACATCGGTTTTCCAAGAACCGATGTTAACATCAGTTCGTTAACATCGGATTTTCAGAAAACCGATGTTAACGGATATATATTATTTACAATTATGCCACCGCGTTTACCTTAATATCGGTTTTGTCAAAAATCGATGTTAAGCTAGTGATGTTAACACTGGTTTTTGTAGTAGTGCAATATACTTAGAAATTTTACATTGGTAACCAAAACTAATCATGCACTTTGTTATTTGTAATATTTTGCATTCCTTAAGTTTATCAAATGGTTACTTTGTTTTGATTTTCTTTGTAACTATACGCAACATCCGGAGACCTTTTACTGCGTCAACCAGCCGTAACCGAGGTGCAACATGAGGTTTGTTTAATTCATTGATACCATATGCAAGTTACTTTTGGAATTTAAAAACATGCTTTGTTGGTTCTTTGGAGAGTTGATTTTTTAATTAAAGAAGTGTGTTATGATTGTGGTGATTAATTGAAATTGTGTATTGCTTGTTGGATATAGGACGCATTTGTCTTTGATGTGTGTTGTGTGAATCTTTCCCCATTGTTTAATTGCAGTCAGGTTGAATTTTTATGATAGTAGTAAATAAATGACAAATAATGTTCTTCAATGGTCATGTTTTACATGCATGTGCTGATAAATATATGATGTAAGTGCTAATATATGGCATGTTTGGGATGATGAAAGAACAAAGAACTGATTAGTGTTGCACCCTGGTATGAGTCACTGCATCTATTATTTATGCGTTCCCTTATTAATAATTGTCTTACTCAATGAACAATTAATTTGCATAGAATCCTTTAATGGGATCTCATTCACATTAATGGGTCAAAGTTTCCTAGTCCACTCAATCTAACCCGGGCAGTCCATTATCTAATAAACGGATATTAAGGCAATTACTCCATGCATTCCGATATAAGTTACCATTATAAAGATAATTAAATTAATTATTATAAGAATTATCTTTAATAGTAATTAATTGATTATATTAATTTGATTATAATTGATTTACGGATAAAATAAATAAAGGTCATTTATGTAACAATTAAGTTGATTATTATTAAAAAAAGTAATGTGTCATCATTAACATAATTTATATCAAAATTAATTCAAATAAAAATGATAACTTATTTATACAAATAATTTATGGTGAAAAAATACTTAATGAAAATGCATTTTCTTTGTATAAAAAAGAGGTGTGAAAAAATCACACAAAGAAATCATGTTAATGTTGTGTTATTTATTCACATCCTCTTCACTATAATACAAACATATTTTTGTTGTGAACTTTATACACGGTTATAAAATGAAAACATGATTATGTGGAAAATGTGTTTTTGGAATAAAAAAAGTGTCAATCCCTTATAAGGGGGGCCAATAGCAGTGTGAATGGGTCAATATCAACTCCTATTTCCATGGCCACCAATTATAATGAGCAAAGGGGTTAGATTTACACGACACCTATTGTTTGTAATGCACAAATATAGTAAATGTAACATTTATTTTAAAATTTATTTATATGATAAATGATTTTGTAAAATATATTTGTATAATTTCATGAGGAAATTACCCGTACAATAATGCATTACAACAATTTAAATTGCATGTGAAGTTTGATAAAATTACACAAGTCTCCCCTCTTTTTTTCTTATTACTTTTAGCCCCTCTTGTAAATAGTGTCAAATCTTCATTAATTGAAATACTTTTTCTTTTATCATAAAATCATATTATCCTTTTCCCCTACTCATTTTCTCTTCAGATCTGAATGAGAACAATGTCATCTCCGATTGTCCAGCCATTGCTCCCACCCTCCGCACTAGCCCCACCGTCCTCTCAACAAGACCACCATCGGAGCCTTCAATTCCTGCACATTATCATCTTTTTCTCCTTTTCTCCCCTGCATTATAGATGGAATTAGGGAACTGTGGGGTCCTTTTAGGAATAGGAATGGGTCATTGGGTCTTGAAGCTCAAAAGTCTAAAACCTTAGGCTTTTTCTTTGTGGGAGTCTTGAAGTTGGTTGGGTTTAAGAAAGGGTACATCATCCTTTTAGGAGAGGTGGTGAACGAGAAATGCTTGCTGTGGATTTGGATTTGTGTTTGCAGAGAATTGTGCATGTTTGTGGATTTGAAATCGTGTTAACAATTCAAAATGGTGAATGTTATTGGGTTGTGTGGGGGAACAGGGTTTGATAACTTTTAATGAGTATACTTTTTGTTGGTGTGTTTTTTGTTCTAAAAGTGGGATCATAATTTTGTTTCAAACTTTCAGTTCAAATGTTTAAAGGTTGAAGAATAGGATATGTGCATGATTCCTTCCTATCAAATATCAAACAAAGTAAGTGTGAGGGAAAGTATATGTATAATTAGGTGAACATTTAGGGGGCATTTTGTAGGCCTCCAAAATGAAGGAAAGACTATAATTTTATTATATCTCAAATGAGATATGTGTAATTTACTATTAAAAAAAAAAGAAAAGAAATAAAGTTGGACCAAGTCATCCGAGATAATCAACTGAACAAGTAACGCAAATCACGGAATGACCGAAAACCAAGAATATCACAGTTGACACTCTCCTACGCCATATCGTTTTCGTATAAACAAAGTGCAACCATGTGGGGGTGGTGCTCTTTTTTTTTTTTTTTCATCCTCTGTAAGAAAAAATAAAAAAAATAGAATGGCGCGTCTCAAAGAAAACAAAGACGTGATATGCCAGGCTACACTTCAAAATCCCACAAACAAATCATTGATCTAAGCTGTGATATGTCAAAGTCACTGGGTTGATAATTGGCTGTCACTTGTTGACTCTATTATTTTAATCAATTCTACCAGAAAATTATTATAATGACCATCAATTATAATGTTTTAATAATAGTATTTTTAATGTAATAAAATATATATATTTGACGGCAAAATTTAATAGCTTTAATTTCAATATGACAAACTTAATGTTACTATCCGTAAAAAAAAACTTAATGTTGCTAAATGAAATCTCAAAGTTTTGAAACATTTATCTAACTTTATTTTAAAATTAATTATAGCTTATAATGTTCAACTAATCTATCAAGTTTCTAAAATAAATAAAAATCTACCTAGAGTCAACGAACAAGATTTTGTATAGATGGTTCAATATTCTTAATGATAATGTAATAAAAAATATTTTGTTGACCGATAAAATAAAACTTTTTTCAAAAATGATTTTGTAGAAAAATAATTTTTTACATCATTATGGTAATAATTGATATAAAAAGTTATTTTTCTACATTAATTACAATCGATTTCAAAACTAAAAATTATTCATCTTTTGCAGCGATAAAATACATACAAATAAAAAATTTAAATAGTAAAATTTATGAAAATAAAACTTAATTCATAAAATTTAAAAAATAATAAAAATAATATAATAAAATTTGTAATTAAGCCTTAATAATTTGTAGATATTGCTTTGCACTACGTGTACCGGTCTAAAAAGTAAGCTCAAATGATAACGTTGTCATATTTTTATTTAATGAATTGTAGTCTTAGTTCAACTATTGCCTATCTCTTGAGGCCAAAGCAGCTCCTAGTTAATTAAGCAACTGTTGTAGTCTAAGTACAGATCTAATTTATTCAGGGACTTTATTGCCTATTTCATGAGAACAAAACAACTCCTAATTAATTACATATATAATGAATTGTAGTCTTAGTTCAATATTATTTTTCGAAGAAGTAGCTGCATACAAGTACACAAGTTGGCTTTTGAATAAAATAATGCCAATACCGATTTTTCCCCGTCAAATTAGCATGCTTTACGCACTACTAAAGTCAACTAAAGAATAAGAGTATCTTCACTATCATGGTACATAGCACTACAATTCAACGCCAGTTTCAAGACGAATTTTGGTGGCAAACATGGAATCAAAATCCTCAAACTCAAAGTTGTATTAGTATTCACAAAGAGAGCACGATCATCCAAAGAACACCAAGATTCTCCGCATTCAAAACCATTGATTCATGGGTTCGCTAACTCAAGTTAATTACTTGATTTTTTTGCTCATACTTTCCAGCTTCTATTTTGGTATAATCTCTGTGAATGATACCATCACATCAACCAGATTCATCAGGGACCCTGAGGCTATAATCTCAAGCAATGGTGACTTCAAGCTCGGATTCTTCAGCCCTGAAAAATCCACAAATCGCTATGTGGCAATCTGGTATCTCTCTGAAACCTACATCATATGGATAGCCAATAGAGACCAACCACTTAATGATTCATCTGGGGTGTTCCAAATTCACAAGGATGGGAATCTTGTGGTAATGAATCCACAAAATAGGATCATATGGTCAACAAATGTGTCAATCATTGCTACCAATACAAGTGCTCAACTTGATGATTCCGGAAATCTGATCCTGCGTGATGTTTCAGATGGAAAAATACTATGGGACAGTTTCACACACCCTGCTGATGTTGCAGTGCCATCGATGAAGATTGCTGCCAACAGGCTCACAGGTAAGCTACGAGACACCAATATTTTTGTTTACTTCACATACACGTATTAACCTATTAGTATATGATACTCTAGGATACTTCATCAATACATATATGCAAGATGAAGTATCCAAGACTTTAAAAGAAAATTATTATTATGAATGTAACATTCTTGATTATAGATTTCTCTACGGTTCATACTCTAACATTTCATATGATGACACTTCATTCAATTCTTTATTGATCATAACACTCCACCAGTTAGAATCTTTTGTAAAAAATCTTTTCAAATACCTCAGACAATCAATTCTTTATTGATCATAACACTCCATCTGTTAGAATCTTTCGTAGAAAATCTTTTCTAATACCTCAGACAATCTGTTTCTCCTATTTCCAAGATCAATGTCTATTCCCACAAATCAACATGAGATTTTTCAGCATGTTTTGTCCTCACTCACCATTTCTGAAAAACTTTTCATAAGGTCACTTATTCCATAACTCCATAACTACTTTAAGTCAAACTTAACTGTATAGTTCTTAAGTGATAAGCTACCAAAAAATAGATGCATCTTGTTGACATAGATAGTACTAATTATTTTTTTAAGTTATCCTTAACTATACAGTCTCATATTTGTCCAGCCTTTGGATCTCTCTTATTTTGGTGTGATTTATCTTGGGTGTAACAATGAGATATAATCATTGTTGCTTAGAAGATATAGAAACATGTATAATATCATATTTGAAAAGCATATCCTATTTGAGAAAATTGAGTATCAGGGAAAATGCGAGATGAAGTATCCATGACTTCAAAAGAAACTTATGATTATGAATATTTAATCTAGCTGCATTTGAGATATAGAAGCATGTATAATATCGTATCTAAAACATGTATCATATTTTTGTTTCATAACAGGCGAGAAAATTGCATATGTGTCATGGAAAAGCAGTTCTGATCCTTCTTCTGGATACTTCACCGGGAGCCTTGAACGCTTGGATGCTCCAGAAGTGTTTTTTTGGTTCAACAAAACAAAGCCATATTGGAGAACTGGTCCATGGAATGGAAGGGTCTTCCTTGGATCACCAAGGATGTTAACTGAGTACCTATATGGCTGGCGTTTTGAGCCTAATGATAATGGAACAGCTTATCTAACCTACAATTTTGAAAATCCCTCTATGTTTGGAGTCCTGACCATAACTCCACATGGCACACTTAAATTGGTAGAGTTTTTGAACAAAAAGATATTTCTAGAACTTGAGGTGGACCAAAATAAATGTGACTTTTATGGGACATGTGGGCCTTATGGAAGCTGTGATAACTCAACTTTACCGATTTGCAGCTGTTTTGAAGGGTTTAAGCCCAGCAATCTTGATGAATGGAACAGGGAAAATTGGACTAGTGGGTGTGTGAGGAATATGCAACTGAACTGTGACAAGTTGAATAATGGGAGTGATGTTCAACAAGATGGGTTTTTGGAGTACCATAACATGAAAGTGCCTGACTTTGCAGAGAGATCAATAAATGGAGACCAAGACAAATGCAGAGCAGATTGCTTAGCAAATTGCTCTTGCTTGGCCTACGCATATGATTCTTACATTGGTTGCATGTTTTGGAGTAGGGACTTGATTGATTTGCAGAAATTTCCAAATGGAGGGGTTGATCTCTTCATTCGCGTGCCAGCACAACTTCTAGTTGTAGGTATGTTTTTCTCTCCTTCTACACAATATTTTGGAGTTATTTAGTATAAAGTTCATTCCTTACGGGAATGTTATGCTCAGAAAACTTGTTATCCGTTTTCATGTTCTGTTTCTGTTTTTATACAAAATTTTGATAGTTAAAAACAAAACAAAAATAAAGAATCACTTTCATAATTAGTGTTATTTTTAGGTATTATCAACATTTACCCAATCAATCAATCATAGGGCAGCACTCAAACCGAGATAAGAGGAAGACAATTATAAAAAATAAAACTCATGTATAATTATATATTATTAACTTTTATACAAAATATTATTTGATAAAAATTACATTAATAATTTATCAAAATACATTATGTCTTATAACAAAAAAAATCACATCTTTCTTATATGATTAATAATTACTAATTTTTTAAGAATTTTTTTTCAATATATACTAATAAATATTCAATAAAAAATTATCTTTCATCTTATTACCAAATGTAGTCTTATTATTAAAATATTAAATATTAAATATAAAAAATAAAAAATATTTTTTTTTTATGTGGTGTGGTGTCTCCCACTTTGACCATCATCATGTCAATGTAACAAGTCGTGAGCATAACAAATGTTGTTGGTATTTTCATACTTTGAAAATTATAACTATTTTCAAACAATCAATTCAATAATACTTGTTTAAGTTAGATTTGAAAAATAAGAACTTCTTCGATGTAAAAAAAAATAGAGTTTAACAATTAGATATTAACAAAGTAAAAAAAATCTTTATTATATAATAACTAAATTTTGATAAAATATAATATTGAGATAAAATTTTATTAAAAAAAATATTACTATTGATTTTATATTTAAAAAATAAAGTTAAGGAATGCATTAATTGCATAATAATTTAAATTTTAAAAAAATAGAATTGGCAAAACTAAATTTTGATAAAAACCTTTATTATATAATAACTAAATTTTGATAAAATATAATATTGAGATAAAATTTTATTAAAAAATATTACTATTGATTTTAAATTTAAAAAATAAAGTTAAGGAATACATTAATTGCATAATAATTTCCCCAAATAAAATTGTGGACTGTTGAATCAATCTTGTCACTAACTCCCTCCAGTATCCACAAATTTTGCATAGTGTAAATTGACATAGAAGTCAAGATAGATTGGACTAAAGTGACTCTCCCAACTTTATTTAATAGTGTCATCTTCCAACTCAACCTTGAGTTAATTTTTTCACGGATATAATTGAAATCACAATTGTTTATTCTACTAGAAAACATTGGGAAACCTAGGTATTACCATATTTGACGAGTATGCCGGAAATGAGCAATCGACATAAACTTATCCACCTTCAGATGGGAGATGTTGTTAGTTATAGATTCCATGCATTTATATTCAATGAATTAATACGTATTGTAAGAATTTTAGAATCTATGATTCCCTCATACATTTTGAAAGCAAGTAGAACTTACCTTCTTCCATGAAAGACATAAGTTCTTCAATCTTCTTTGTCCCAATCTATCTCTTTCCTTCTTTTATTTTCCTCGCACGTTTTTGATAGGTAATTAGAGGAAAAAAACTCTTATGACAGATAGAACCCTTTGTCTTTTATTAACAAACTTTCATCAAGTTAGTTATCAGAAGTTTATTAACTTCCCATGTTTGCTAATAGGTCCCTTTATTTTATTAAATCAAGTTTAGGCCCTTAATTTACATGAGTCACATTATCATGTTATTTAATATTTTTTTTCTAACATTCTCCCACTTTACTCTTGTGATGCCATAACACTTCATGATTTAATAATTACATAAATCATAATGCGCATTAAAAGACTTTAGATAAATTGGCTCCATCATTAATCATTAAAGACAAAAAACAATAAGAGTCATGACAGATACATGTCATTTAATCAACATATTCCCTTCCATATACTATTATATTATCATTCTCTTTAATATGACTGTAAACTGAGAAGTTCATAATGGATTCAAACAAAAGTCATTCTTTCATTAACAAAAACATAATATGTTTTCCACATCATAATTTGCATGCATATACACATAAAGTAGAAAACATAAATTTCCTAAACTTACACAATAATGAGCTCAAAGTGTCAACTAGACATTATTAATAATAATAACATTCAACATTCACTAGCAGACATAATGCCTTAGAGTCAGTGTCACAAGTAATTAATTTCCCAAAAGCCATCATTCCAAGCTTTTCGCAGTCCATTAAGCATGGCAAAAAGCTCTGCTCTTATGCTGAGTACCCTGAGAATCCCGATATCCAGTTGCCACAATGATCTCGAAATAAACCTCCAAATCCAACTCGTCCAGGGTTACCAAATGAGCTACCATCAATGTTGATCTTTATTCTCGGTGGTGGAGGAGGCTCCCAGCTAACATGCTTGCAAGGTCTAAGTCGAACTTAATGGTGCATAGTTCTACAAATATCATTGAAGAGAGAATGAATTTTACTTAATACATGTTAGAGATTCCATTGTTGATCTCTAAAAATTCCTGTATTTCTAGCCTTCCACAAAGTGTCGTAAGTTGTTGCAAATAGAGTCTCGTTATGTCCCTTAATGTTGGAAATGAGCTGGTCAGAAACATTTGGCGTATAAAATATATGCCTGTAATTCCAGCTCCAGATGTCGCAAAGGAGATGCAGAATCGTCTCTAGCTCACTGCTACATCTGTTACAAAAAGAATCCATAGACAATTGTCTAAAGACATGGAATGCGTTAGTAGGAAGGCTACCATGCAAGGTAAGCCATAAAAAATGGAGAATTTTCTCAGGTAATTGCTGTTTCCAGACCCAGGGGCAGTGCTCTCTTTGTGGGATATAGGAGACGGATTCTCGGCAGTAAGCCATCTATAGGCAGATTTAGAAGAATAAACACCATTTTTGGATTGCTCCCATATGTAACATCATCTATAGCATCATTATATCGATAACATGGTTTCACAGCGCCTCCTTCACCTCCAAAGGAATAATAATTTCCCAATTATTGAAACACCAAGAGTCACGTTGGTAGATATCACACAGCTTTAGATATGTGTCCTGGATGTTGACATAAGGAACTAAATGGCATAAGTACTTCATCATGCCATTTTTCATACCATAAGGAAATGTCCCCTCTGCCAATACACAACTTAAACCCCAACTTGAGAATATGCGTAGCTTTAATTATAGAATTTCAAGTGTAAGATGCCTCTTTCACCTCCTATGTGTGTAATATAAAGTCCTCATTCATGTAATGAGCCTCCCAAAGTTGAGCCCACATTTTTTCCTTGTCATGTATCATATCCCAAGTGTGTTCCGTAAAAGGGAAATATTTATATTCCTGGCAGAACGGATACCTAAACCACCCTTGGACTTAGGGAGGGTAAGGCTATCCCATTTCACGCAATGGCAAAGATCATTTACCCAAATAAAATTGTGGACTGTTGAATCAATCTTGTCACTAACTCCCTCCAGGATCCACAAATTTTGCATAGTGTAAATTAGCATAGAAGTCAGGATAGATTGGGCTAAAGTGACTCTCCCAACTTTATTTAATAGTGTCATCTTCCAACTCAACCTTGAGTTAATTTTTTCCAGGATATAATTGAAATCAAAATTCTTTATTCTACTAGAAAACATTGGGAAACCTAGGTATTTCCATATTTGACGAGTATGCCGGAAATGAGCAATCGACATAAACTTATCCACATTCACATGGGAGATGTTGTTAGTTATAGATTCCATGCATTTATATTCAATGAATTATTAAGTATTGTAAGGATCTTAGAATATATGATTCCCTCATACATTTTGAAAGCAAGTAGAACTTACCTTCATCCATGAAAGACATAAGTTCTTCAATCTTCTTTGTCCCAATCTATCTCTTTCCTTCTTTTATTTTCCTCTCACGTTTTTTATGGGTAATTAGAGGGAAAAACTCTTATGACAGAGATAGAATCCTTTGTCTTTTATTAACAAACTTCCATCAAGTTAGTTATCAGAAGTTTATTAACTTCCCATGTTTGCTAATAGGTCCCTTTATTTTATTAAATCAAGTTTAGGCCCTTAATTTACATGAGTCACATTATCATGTTATTTAATATTTTTTTTCTAACATTCTCCCACTTGACTCTTGTGATGCCATAACACTTCATGGTTTAATAATTACATAAATCATAATGTGCATTAAAAGACTTTAGATAAATTGACTCCATCATTAATCATAATTAAAGACAAAAAATAATAAGAGTCATGGCGGTTACATGTCATTTAATCAACATATTCCCTTCCATATACTATTATATTATCCTTCTCTTTAATATGACTGTAAAATGAGATGTTGATAATGGATTCAAACAAAAGTCATTCTTTCATTAACAAAAACATAATATGTTTTCCACATCATAATTTGCATGCATATACACATAAAGTAGAAAACATAAATTTCCTAAACTTACACAATAATGAGCTCAAAGTGTCAACTAGACATTATTAATAATAATAACATTCAACATTCACTAGCAGACATAATGCCTATATTCACTACATGGCCAGTAAATACTTTGGGTGGTAACCCTTTTGTTAAAGGGTAAGCAATCATTAGATTAGTGCTAATATGTTATATTAAAACTCTATGTTTCTGAACTTCTTCTTTAACGATAGAGTATTTCAAATTTTATATGCTTAGCACCTTTAGAATACTTGTCATTTTTAAAAAAGAAGACAGTTGCGGTATTATCACAATAAAATTCCAGTGGCTTGGCAATGCTGTCAACTACTCCAAGTCCTCAAATAAGATTTTGCAACCAATTAGCCTGAACTGTGGCCTCTGCATGCCACAAATTCAGCCTCCATGGTGGATGCAACAATGACTGACTGCTTTGCATTTTTCCATGAAATCGCTCCTCCGGCTAAAAGATACACATAACCAAATGTAGACTTTCTTGTGTCTATACAACCAGCAAAATCTGAATCTGTATCCAATCACCTCAAGATGACCAGATCTCCTATAAGTAAGCATGTGATCCTTTGTCCCTTGCAAGTATCTTAAGACATTCTTTGCAATTTTCCAATGATCCAATCATGGATTACTTTGGTATCTACCAAGCATACCAACTGCAAAGCTAATATCTGGTTTTATGCATGTTTGAGCATACATCAGACTCCCAACAACAGATATATAAGGGATATTTTCCATCTATTTCCGTTCCAGATCATTCTTTGGACATTGCATGAGACTAAATTTGTCTCCTTTCTGTATTGAAACGGGAGATGCTGAACATTTATCCATTTTGAATCTCTTTAAAACTTTATTAATATATGATTTCTGAGACAAGCCTAATAGTCCTTGTGATCTATCACGAAATATTTCTATTCCTATCACATAGCCTGCCTCACCCATATCTTTCATTTCAAAGTTGTTAGAGAGAAAATTCTTAGTCTCACTTAATAGACCAAGATCATTAGTTGCAAGCAAGATGTCATCAACATACAAAATAAGAAATATAAATTTGCTCCCACTGACCTTCAGATATATACACTGATCAACAGTGTTTTCCTTAAATCCAAAGGATGTAATAGTATCATTGAACTTAAGATACCATTGTCGGGAAGCCTGCTTAAGTCCATATATTGATTTCTTAAGTTTACACACCTTGTGTTCCTTTCCTTCTTCAATGAACCCCACTGGTTGGTCCATATAAATATCTTCCTCTAAATTCCCATTCAAAAAGGAATTTTTAACATCCATTTGATGCAACTCAAGATCATAATGAGCTACTAGTGTCATGATAATCCTAAAAGAATCTTTCTTAGAAACGGGAGAAAATGTTTCCTTATAATCAATGCCATTTTTTGAGTAAAACCTTTAGCAACAAGTCGAGCCTTGTGTAGTTTAATATTGCCATGAGAGTCACGCTTAGTCTTAAAGACCCATTTACACCTAACTCTTGCATTCTTCAGGCAATTCCACTTGATCCCATACACTATTTTGTGCCATTGATTTAAGCTCATCTTTCATAGCATCTAACATTTTCCATAATCATCACCATTAATGGCATCTGAAAATAAAACTGGATCATTATCAATGCTTAAGTCATTTTCTGACTCTCATAGATAAATCACATAGTCATTCAAAATAGTAGATCTCCTTTCTCTTTGAGATCTTCTTAATACTATTTCTTGTGATTGTTCTACTATAGGTTCATTGTTAACCTCAGGATCATTAATTTGTTCTTCTTCTTGATTATTGAGTGGTTCAACAATATAAGGAACAACAATTCTTGAACTAGAAGCACTAGTTAAAGGAGCTTGTACTCTACTTTCCTTAATCTCCACATTTTGTGAAGCTTTACTCCCAATGGTTTCACCATTCTCAATGAACCTGGCATTTTCAGTTTCAACAATTCTTGTACTATGGGTAGGACAATAAAATATATACCCTTTTGATTTTACTGGATAACCAATGAAATATCCACTGATTGTTCTTGTATCCAATTTCTTTTCTTGTGGATTATATATTCTAATTTCTGCTTGACAACCCCAAATATATAAGTGTCTCAAACTAGGTTTCCTACCTGTCCACAGTTCAAAAAGTGTCTTTTCAACTGCCTTACTAGAAACCATGTTCAACAAATACATGGTAGTTTTTAAAGCATACATCCACAATGATACAGGTAAAGATGAATTACTTAACATGCTCCTAACCATATCCATTAAGGTTCAATTACACCTTTATGACACACCATTTTGTTGTGGTGTACCTGGCATTGTGTATTGAGAAGAAATACCACGCCTTTCAAGGAACTTAGCAAATGGACCAGGATGTTGTCCACTTTCACTATATCTTCCATAATACTCACCATCTCTTTCTGATCTGACAATTTTCACCTTTCTGTCTAATTTTCTTTCCAGTTCATTTATAAAAATTTCTAAGGCATCCATTGCTTGAGATTTCTCATGCAGTAAATAGACATACCCATAACGTGAAAAATCATCAATAAAAGTGATAAAGTACTTTTCTTTATTGAAAGAATTTACATCAAAAGGTTCCCATATATCAATGTGTATAATTTCAAGAAGTTTAGTGCTTCTTGTGGCTCCTTTCTTTGTGTATTTTGTTTGTTTTCCTTTAATACAATACACACATACATTCAGATCAGTAAAATCCAAATTTGGAAGGATTTCATTCTTTACTAATCTTTGCATCCTTTCTTTGGAAATGTGTCCCAAACGTTTATGCCACAAGTAAGCAGAACATTCATTCACTAAACTACGTTTAGTGTTAACACTATGATGCAAGGTCATAAGAGTTTCAACATATAAATTATCAAGATTTAATTTATATAAACCATCATAAAGTGTACCAGATCCAATCATACAAATACGTTTATACAAACTAAAATAACCATTCCCAAACCTAAAAGAGTATCCAACAACATCAAGTTTAGACAAAGAAACTAAATTCCTAGAAATACAGTATCAAATAAGTCTAAATGAAATCCAGTGTCAAGGATTAAACGATAAGTCCCAACAACTTTCACTGGAACTTTCACTCTATTCCTCATGAAGACAAACTTCTCATTTGGGTTTATGGTTCGGGTTGTAAGGAATCCCTGCATCATATTAGAAACATGAGTTGTACATCCAGAATCAATCCACCAAGTATTATGGGGAACTTCGGTTAAATTTGATTCAAAACATACATAAGCATTATGCTCACCTTTCTTTTCGAACTACGCTTTATGTTTTAGGCAGTTCATCTGGAAATGTCCAAATTTCCCACAGAAATGAAATTTGTCATTTTTCTTTTGTGTCTTAGTAGAGGACTCGACAATCTTTAATGGTCCTTTTCCCTTTCCATGTTTCTTATTGACTTTCTTTCCAACTGCCTGATTATTTAGATAATGAACAGAGTGGTTTCCTTGATTCTTAAGTCCTTTTCCCTTTTTCATGGTATTATAGTTCATTTGGAAGGGACCATACTCAGACGATAATGAGTTCAAAATGAACTACACAAGGAAATTTTCATCCACCACCATTCCAAGAGACTTAAGTTTTGCTGCAATATTTGTCATCTCAATGACATGTTCATGCATAGTACAAGAATCATCAAACTTCATGGTGGTTAAAGTACTCATTAATGTCCCAGCAAGAGACTTATCAGCAGTTTAGGAGTGCTCTTCAACATATTTCATAAATTCTTTTGCACTTTCAATTTTGGGAAGAGCAGACTTAATGTTATTTGCTATGCTCATGTGCATAAGCATCAAACAAATTCTATTTGACTTTTCTCAGGCCTTATAATGGGTTTTATCTTCATTGCTACTAGTATCAGTAATAGCAGCAGGTTTTTCAACTTGAAGAGCCAAAGCAAGATCCAACACACCTAAGTGAAATTGGACTAGTTCGCTCCAATCAAAGAAATTTAACCCATTAAAAATCAGAACAGACATATCAAGAGAATCAAAGAGACAGGAAGGGATATTGCAATTAACACATGTTTAACATTAATACTTTGAGTCATAAACTAAAAATACAATACATATTCAAACAACAAACAAACATTCTATGTATACTAATGTTTTCCTTTGTTGATACATTAATACACAAAAAACATACCGATGCTAATAATTTTAACATTACTTAGTAAGGCATATGCATTAATTAGAAATACTTATTATCTTTGGATATATAAATAAAACTAATAATGCATACATACTACCAACAGTTATATCCATAAATTATAAGAACAACTAATCAACCTTTGGGTGATCCATAAATGTCTTATAATAATGAAATTCAATTAACCCATAAACCAATAATCTATAATTTAGCATCCATTCTTTGGGTAATTGAAATAAAATTTTCACTAATTTGGAATTAAACAAAATATAAAATTTGACCACTTTGGTGATTACAAATCTATCATACATTTAATCCAAATTACTTGATCCAATTTTGAATAACAATTTTTTTATTTCCAAAATCTATTTTTTGAATGCATTCCTAATATGGGGGTAACAATATATTACATTCACCATATGAAGGCATTCAACATATTTCCATTTCAAATTGCAGTAAATTTAAGATCAATTTTTTGAATTGAAATTGACATAAGAGAGAGATATTGAATTTCAATTCAAGACATTCAAAAATTGGATTCAGGGCATTCCAAACTCCAAATATAATATGCACAACAGAAATAAAAAATGGTTTGAATAATTTTCCAATTGGAATCAGATTCATACAATGTGTGGAGGAAACATTATTCATGGAGAATCATAAATTCAATAACCTAATGCTCTGATACCACATGTTAGTTATAGATTCCATACATTTATATTCAATAAATATATTACGTATTGTAAGAATATTAGAATCTATGATTCCCTCATACAGTTTGAAAGTAAGTAGAACTCACCTTGATCCATGAAAGGTATAAGTTCTTCAATCTTCTTTGTCCCAATCTATCTCTTTCCTTCTCTTATTTTCCTCTCACGTTCTTGATGGGTAATTAGAGGGAAAAACTCTTGTGGCAGAGATAGAACCCTTTGCATTTTATTAACAAACTTTCATCAAGTTAGTTATCAGAAGTTTATTAACTCTCCATAATGTTTATTAACTTCCCATATTTGTCAATGGTCCCTTTATTTTATTAAATCAACTTTAGACCCTTAATTCACATGAGTCACATTATCATGTTATTTAATATTTTTTTTTCTAACACATGTTGCTAAAGGTCATATAATCCTAGATATATGAATATTAACCTTTAGCCCAGAAGCATTACAAAACTCATCAAGAACTTCTTTGACCAACCTAACTTGAGACGCTTTTGCTTTTATAAAAAGTAATCAATCATTTATAAAAAAAAATAAGTGGGAAATGCTAGGCACATTTGGAGAAACTTTGACAGACAACCATAAGTGATTATCATGTACCTTCTGTTGGATTAACATGGATAATTTCTCCATGCATAAAAAAAAAACAAATAAAAGGGACATTGGATCTCCCCTTGTCTTATCCTCCTATTAGGTTTAAAACTATCAAGCTTCTCCCCATTCCACTTCAAAGTTAAAACTATTGAGGTATAGTTTATTACAAGGGAGATAATATGGGGAGGGAATCCAAAGTCAGTTTAGAGTAAGTCTCAAAAAATTCCAATCAACTCTATCATTAGCTTTCTCAAAATCAATTTTGAACATCACCTAACCCCTCTTCCCTTTCTTTTTATGTATATGATGAACCATTTCTTTTGAAATTAAAGCATTATTAGAGGTACCTTTCTTAGGAATGAATTTTTTTTGAAGGGGATCAATGAGCTTGCCCAAATGAGGGTGGATTCTATTCACCATGACCTTGGTAATGACTTTGAGAAGAACATTGCATAGGATGATAGGGCATAAATCCTTAAAAGACTTAGGAGCATCTATCTTGGGAATGGGTACAATGAGAGTCTCTACAAGGCCAGGATCAAAGGTCCCTATAGAAAATGCGTTAGAAACCATGGTCCACACATCAATAGCCACCACCTCCCAATAAGTTTCAAGGCAGATAAGCTGAAATCCATCAACTCTGGGAGCTTTGTAAGAACTCATGGAAAAAATGACATGTTTGACATCCTCCAAGGTACTAGTCCTCCTGAGGAATAAGGGGAAGCTGAAGACTCTTAGGGTGAGACTATTCATTGGATTGGAAAAGTTGTTTGAAGAAAATCAAGGCCTCTCTTTTTAGCATCTCTTCATCATTGCACCAAATGCCACCAATATCAAAAGCAAAAATTCTATTTCTTCTTCTTCTAATAACAGCTTGAGTATGGGAAAAATTTAGTATTCTTGTTATCAAATTTTATCCATTTCTCCCTTGACTTTTGATACCACAACATCTTCTCTTGATGAAGAACTTGATTATATTGAGCCTGCAACTGCCTTTCTAGAATGATAAGATTAGTCCAACTATTTGTGAACTCCTTTAATTCTTGCCTCAACTTGTCATTTTCTTCTAAAAATGTTGCCAAAGATCTTTTCATTGAACTCAATAGACTATTTTTTAATAGATCCAAGTTTTTTTTAACAATACCATCAATGGACCTCCATGTCTGTTGACCAGTAGGGCATAATCAGGATGAGTAATCCAAACTGCCTGAAAATGAAAGGATTTAATCCTCTTGCTTCTATCTCTTAAACAACTAAGAAGCAAGAGGGTTATGACCAGAATTATGCATGGGTAAAAGTTCAAGGAGTGCATGAGGGAACATAAGACACCAGTCTGAGTCCACCAAGCATTTGTCAAGCTTTTTCCTAATATGACCACCTGCCTGCATATTCTTCCTCCGAGTAAATCACCCTCCAAGAGCATCCATATCCATAACCCCACATACATTCATCATATCTAGCTACCAACTGACAAGCACAAGAGTATTTAAAAGAACCTCCTAACACCTCAGAAGGTAAAAGGATTTCATTAAAATCATCAAACAACAACCACAGGCCCATAATTTGATTTCTCATATTCACCAGGTGCTCCCACGAGTGAAGTGCAATACCACACAACATCTCTTTTCTTGACGGAGAAGGAAATAACTTAAGTCATAGTATGAATAAGAGAACAAGAAATGTCCAAGGAAGAAGATAAGACCCAGATACCTCAAGAATGACTAGTAGCTTCCTGAAGGAACATGAGTATAAAGCCAAGGCTATTCTAGAAAGTCTCAACTTTAGAAAACAAACCATGAGTTTTGAAAAACAAGAAACATAGAAGGATGATAATAGTTCACAATGTCAAATACATGGCACCTACAACTCTACCAAGGGCACCTATGATATTCATGCAATCATAGAAAAGTCTTTAAACACGTTCATTAATTTAAAGCATTCTGGAAAGCATGGTACCAAACTTGGTGGTTCTACGTTGCAGATTGGTCTCCCAAGAAGGTTTCTTGAACCATATCATCCTGGCCCACCAACTGAGAATCATCATCCTTTTTCGACATCTCCATAGGCTGACTTCGATCATCCTCCTCGTCAGTCAACATAACAAACCTAGTTGGTGAGACTGCTTGCATATGATTAGTTGACTTAGCACCACAGCCCTTCTTAGCCACGTGCTATGGAGGGTGGTCATTAATAGATGTAGCTTGTTTATTGGGCACTCCAATATTATCCTATGGTTCTTGGGTTTTTAAAGCAGAGACCGTATCACTTCGAGCACATTTATTTTTCTTTTTAGAATTTGGAATCCTATCTCTTGATGGTTGCGCCACATTCACTTGAGTCACATATTTAGGAAATTGAGGTAACTAAATAATAGGAATATCTTTCCTTTCGTTGTCATTAATTTGCCGCTAACTTTTAGGCCCCATATCTTCATTTCCCCAATCTTGTGTTTTTATTGGTTTTGTTGCGAGATTTACATTTAGCAACTAGCCAATCCCCATATAGCTGCTCTTGCTCCTGATTGGTTTTGTGCCCCTCATTCTCGCCCTCATTATTGGCTTTAATATTCCCATTATTAACATCAGTTGACATGGGCCCAACATTAACTGTCGTCAGATCCTCTACAGGTTATTTCTCCTTAATTCCCTTTTGTGCCACCATGAGTTTTCGCCGGAGTAGGATGATGGGTGTCTACATGTAATGAAGTAGGGCAGTTTCGAGCCAAATGACCATAACGACCACATGAGGCACAGCTGTGGTATAAACCTTCATATTCTACTCTATGCCAGTGACCCTTTAGCCAAATCTTCCCCACAACAGGTTTGTCCAAATCAATTTGCACACAAACTCTCGCAAACCTTCCATGTCTTATGTCTAGGGTATTTGAATTAACACTAATTGGATTGCCAATGGTCGTTGCCAGAGCCAAGAGAATGCTTTCATCATAGTAAAAGGTCAAGGCCAGGAAATCGAACCCACACTAGGGTTTCATCAATCTTTGTCGCCGTGGAGATAAAATCCTGGGACCAAGTATGAATTGTTAGGTAGTGATCAAAGATCATCTAGGGGCCTTCCTCCATTACCTTCGTCCTATCTGCTTCAATGTCGAACTTGACCATATAGAAATTGTTGCCAATATCCAACATGTCAAAGCTTGTCGTCAGTTTCCAATTCTTGTTTAGTCTATCCATCATCACGTGGTACCCAATGATTTTTCCTAGAAGCTTCACAACCAGCGCATCCTGCCATGGTGCACAGAACCCATCACAATAAAGATTTTCTACATCCACCATAGGATTCAAACGGTTGTTGTTCTAAAAGACTATCGTTGCTAACATCTGTTGAATCAAATCCTCTTTCTGTTGCAGAGTCGGGGCTGCCTTGTTGCCCATCTCCATGTCCTTGAAAATAATGTTGTTTACCTCCTCCTCTGCCTTATAGTGTCAGTATCTCCCATCCCAATTGCTGAGAACGTATTACCCTAAGTTGCACTCATCTCTCTATAATCCATATTGAGTATTATTTAACTTATTTAGTTTCTAATCCAACTTCTTTACTTGATAAAAAAAATCAGATTTTTTAAAATAAATAAATAGTACTAATCTATTAATTTTTTAAATTTGAAAAAAATCAGGGGAGCAAGGTCCCCTCTTCTTAACCTGGTCTGTCCCTATATATAATTGTTAGTATGAATTTTATGATAATAATTGTAAATGTCATCGCCCTAATGTATTCAATAACATGCAACAGCTGGTGGTAAAAAGGAAAAAGATTACAAGGGATTAATTATTGGCATTACTTTGGCAATTGGAGCATTAATCACAGCTGTCACTGCGTATCTTTTGTGGAGGAAGTTTACTCCTAAGCATACAGGTAAAGTTGCCTTATTTCCGTTTCTTAAGTAAATTCAAGAGCACTCACATAAAGTTGCATGTAAAAATCCAGTAGGGTACTCAAGAAAGAACACAAGATTAGGGAGGAAGGTATCATTAAAATTAACGAGGAACATTTTTTAAAGGACAAATCTTACTTTTAGTTGGTTTTGTTTTTGTTGTTAGGCTCTCATCAAATATGTTTGTGAACGTTTTCTTTAAATTCTAGAACTTGTTCTAAATAGAAAACATTTAATTAATGTAAGAAAAGATATCATGTCTGACCATTGTTTGCTACCACCGAAGGGGATTTGCAAGGCTGCATTTCTTTTTTTTCTTCATTCGCCTCGCCACCTCTCCTCCCTCAGTTCCAACGATCGCTCTGGGGCTGAAAACTCTATCAACGAGTTCAACTTCATGGATCAGTAAGCATCCTCTTCATCTTTATCGAGAGATTAATCAAAACATCGATCATAACAATCCCTCAAAGTAAAACCCTAGCATTGAAACACATACAAAGAATCACCTTTTTCCCATTCTCTCGCACCAATATACCTTTCAATGAGATCATAAAAAAAAAATCGACACCAAACTCAAGTCCTCGACTTTTCTAATTAACCTCACTTGCAAGAGCAACAAGGCCATGATTTTGTGGGACTATGAGATGTGGTTGAAGTTGAAACCCATATTTTGGTGAGCACCCCATTTGAAAATCTACCACAAAGATTGAACGTTTTCAATCATGATGCACTGGGACTGGAAAGCCTGTAAGATTTGCAACACATTTGAAGGTCCCAACTCCCAACACGGGAAACCTTTAACATTGCAGGTGGTTTTAAGGATTGCGCGCGCGAGAGAGAGAGACAACAACAAGTGGTGGGGTTTCAAGGAATTGCTAAGGTGGAGAAGGAAAAGGGTTGAGAGTGGTGACACTGATCATATGGTGGCAAAGTTTCAGAGAGGAGAAAGAAGGTGGTGGCATTATGATAGAGTGCTCAAAGCTACACTACCACTACTCCTAAGAAAATATTATAAAAGACTAGAGAAAACTATAAAGACACAAACAAGATAAAATTCTGATTTCATTCTATTAAAATTGCTACAAATTTCTAGAATATTCTTAAATATAATATGTATGAAATAGTAGAATATCCTAGAACTATAGTGTGTATGAATATGGTAGAACAATCTAGAACTATAATGTGTATGAATATGGTAGAACAATCTAGAACTATAAGTGTATGTATAAGATAGAAGAATCTAGAACTATCATGATACTAATCTATCATGAAAACTCTAGAAAAACCTAAAGTAATGTAGAAACATTCACCGCCATTGAGAGGTTGATGACTTGAGCCTATAAATAGAAAATTGGTATGTTGTAATTGATCATCCAAGAAATCAATGACATAGCGTTCTTTCTAAAACAATTATCTAAAACTATCAACTATCAACTATCTTCTAATCAACTCCCAATAGTGGTATCAGAGATACGTTCGGTCATACATTGGGCGTAGTTATATTACCTACCTACCATTCCAAAATCCTTCCAAGTACTTCAAAAATTTCCTTTGTACTATTAACCCACTCCAATAATATTTTTTTCTAAGCTATGGATAACACTACTCAATCGTCAACTATTTCTGTCCCTATCTTCAATGGTGAAAATTATGATTTTTGGCGTGTTAAAATGGAAACATATTTTTCATCTCAAGATTTATGGGACATAGTAGAAGAAGGCTTCACCGTTCCCGCGGATACTTCAGCTCTTAATGCATCTCAAGAAAAAGAGTTGAAGAAAAATAAACAGAAAAATTCAAAGGCGTTATTCACCTTGCAACAAGCAATGACTGATCCAATTTTCCTAAGAATTATGGGAGCTAAGACTGCCAAAGAAGTGTGGAACACATTGTAGGAGGAGTTTCAAGGAAGTGTTAAGGTACGTGCCGTTAAACTTCAATCTCTAAGAAGAGATTTTGAACTATCGAAGATGAAGGAGTCTGAGACAGTTAAAGATTACTATTTTAAAGTTAAAGAAATAGTTAATCAAATGAGAGCTTTTGGGGAAGATATTCTTGACAAGAAAATTGTTGAGAAATTTCTAATTACTATGCCCTAAAAGTTTGACCCAATCGTGACAATGATTGAGGAAACCAAAGATCTGTCCACTCTATCAGAGACAAAACTTGTGGGCTCTCTTGAAGCATATGAGCAAAGACTGTATAGGCATAAAGAAGATATGCTTGAAAATGCCTTCTAGTCAAAGTTTAAATTTCAGCCTCAAAACAAAGAAAATGGAGGAAAGAAAAATTATGGAGAAACTTCCAGAAGAAGAGAAGGTTCTAGGAATTTCCTTAAGAACAAAACAAATAAAAATCCTCCATGCAATATATGCAAAAGGCAAGGTCACGCAGAGAAAAATTGTTGGTTCTGTAATATGCCACAATGCAACCATTACAAGAAGTTTGGGCATATAGAGAAAAATTTTCGCAACAAAAATAGGCATCAAGCTAATATCACAGAGGAGCATGATCAAGAACAATGTATGTTCTATACCACTCAAGACTCAATAAAAGAAAAGGGAGGAAGCTGGTACTTGGATAGTGGATGTAGCAATCACATGGCCAAGGATGAGACTATTTTCAAAAGCATTGAAGAGTCTGTCAAAGTCAAAGTTCGACTGGGAAATGGAAGTGTGGTTGAATCAAAAGGCAAAGGCACTATCATGGTGGAGGCAGATAAAGGTACGCGACTCATCCATGATGTCTTACTAGTTCCCAGCCTAAAAGAAAATCTTCTAAGCATTGGCCAAATGATGGAGAGAGGCTACACACTTCACTTTGAAGGAGGTGTATGCAAAATCTTAGACAACAAAAATAAAAGGTTTGAGATAGCCCAAGTAAAGATGAATAAGAGCAATAGAAGCTTCCTTCTAAATTTAAAATATGCAACAAACATTGCCATGAAGGTACAAGTTGATGATTCATGGCTATGGCATCGAAGATTTGGCCACTTCAACACACATGCCTTCAAGTTGTTACATGAGAAAAACATGATGAGAGATCTTCCAAGCATAAAGGAGAACAATGAAGTGTGTGAAGGATGTCTCCTTGGTAAGCAACACCGATTTCCTTTCTCAACAAGCGGAGCATGGAGAGCGAAAGATTTATTGGAGCTGATACATATGAATGCCTGTGGACCAATGAGGATGCCATCACATGAGAACAACAAGTACTTCATACTCTTCATTGATGACTTCTGTGGAACAACATGGATATATTTTCTAAAAGAAAAATCAGAAGTCTTTGGAGTATTCAAAAAGTTCAAGGCCCTTGCTGAAAATCAAAGTGGAAAATGGATAAAAGTACTAAGGAGTGATTGTGGCAAAGAGTATACACCTCTCACGAGTTTGAAAGATTTTGTGACGATGAAGGCATTGAACGACAACTTACAGTCGCATATTCTCCTCAACAAAATGGAGTGTCCGAGAGAAAGAATCACACAGTTATGGAAATGGCTAGATCGATACTCAAGGAGAAGGGACTACCTAACATATTCTGGGCTGAAGCAGTCTACACTGCTATTTATATACTCAATAGATGTCCAACTAAGTCTGTAAAAGACAAGACTCCAATTGAAGCTTGGAACGGGAAGAAGCCATCAGCAACGCACCTAAGGGTCTTTGGATCTATATGCTACATTCATATTCCAGACGTGAAGAGGCACAAGCTTGAAGACAAGACTATACGAGGTATCTTCCTTGGGTATAGCAATATCTCTAAGGGCTACCGTGTCCACAACTTGCAAACTAAGAAACTCATCATCAGTCGAGATGTTGAAGTTGATGAGTACGCTTCTTGGAATTAGGATGAAGAAAAAGTGGAGAAGAACGTTCTTATACCCGCTCAACTACCTCAAGAAGAAGCTGAAGAAGAAGACCCAAGTGAACCACCTTCACCTCCACCACAACAACAAGATCAAGAACTATCATCACCAGAGTCTACTCCAAGACGAGTAAGATCTTTGGTGGACATATATGAAACCTGTAACTTGGCCATACTTGAACCTGAAAGCTTTGAAGAAGCATAAAAGCAGGAAGTATGGGTCAAGGCAATGGAAGAAGATATACAAATGATCGAGAAAAACAACACATGGGAGTTAGTAAATCCTCCCCATGGAAAAGATATCATTGGGGTTAAGTGGGTCTATAAGACAAAGCTCAACCCTGATGGCACCATACAAAAACACAAGGCGAGGCTAGTAGCTAAGGGTTACTCATAGCGACCGGGAATTAACTACAATGAGACATTTGCACCAGTAGCTCGTCTTGATACCATAAGAGCTCTAATAGCTCTTGCGTCACAAAAAGGATGGAGTATCCATAAACTAGATGTCAAATCCGCATTCCTTAACGGCGTACTTGAAGAAGAGATCTATGTGGAGCAGCCACAAGGATTCGTGTCTGAAGGCAAAGAAAGCAAAGTGTTAAGACTAAGAAAAGCACTCTACGGTTTGAAGCAAGCACCTTGAGCATGGTATAGCAGAATTGATCAGTATTTCATGGATCGAGGATTCAGGAGGAGCAAGAGTGAGCCTACACTATACATCAAGTCTCAAGCTACACGGCCTGACATAATCTATGCTACAAGTCTTCTATCAAGATTCATGCAAAGCCCAAGTCAAATACACTTTGGAGCAGGAAAAAGAATTTTGAGGTATCTACAAGGAACAAAAGAGTTCGGTATATGGTATACTACCGAAACCAACTCAGAATTACTTGGCTACACCGATAGTGATTGGACAGGTTCGACCGATGACATGAAGAGTACCTCTGGCTATGCTTTCTCATTATGATAGGGAATGTTCTCTTGGGCGTCAAAGAAGCAAGCTACAGTAGCACATTCAACAGTAGAAGCATAGTACGTGGCAGCTGTTGAAGCAACGAGTCAAGCTATATGGCTTCGTAGGATACTTGAAAACATGGGAGAAAAACAAGATGAGCCTACTAAAATCAACAACAACAACAAATCGGCAATTGTAATGGCGAAGAATCCAGTTCATCACAACAGAACAAAACACATAGCAATCAAGTATCACTTTATCAGAGAAGCTGAAGCAACTAAAGAGATCAAACTCGACTACTGCAGAACAGAAGATCAAATTACAGACATATTCACGAAGGCATTGTCGAGACCAAGATTTGAAGAATTACGAGCTATGCTCGGAGTTACAGAAATTTGCATCAAGGAGTAGTGTTGAAATTGCTACAAATTTGCAGAATATTCTTAAATATAATATGTATGAAAATAATATAATATCCTAGAATTATAGTGTGTATGAATATGGTAGAACAATCTAGAACTATAATGTGTTTGAATATGGTAGAACAATCTAGAACTATAAGTGTATGTATAAGATAGAAGAATCTAGAACTATCATGAAAACTCTAGAAAGACCTAAAGTAATGTAGAAACATTCATCACCATTGAGAGGTTGGTGACTTGAGCCTATAAATAAGCATTTGGTATGTTGTAATTAATCATCCAAGAAATCAATGACATAGCCTTCTTTCTAAAATAATTCTCTAAAACTATCAACTATCAACTATCATCTAATCAACTCCCAACACATTCATTGATACCTCAATAGAGTGCAAACATTATAATATATAATAACCCTAATGAATAACAATCATGCACTTGTCATCATTTAGTATTTTAGAAAATACAAAATTAAAGCTAATATTAAAAAGATAATATCAAACTTATCTAATGTTAAAAACTGGTGGAGGACAATGCGGTAACAATAGAAGGAGGGGAGAACATGGAAGGAGTGCAGACCACTGATGCGGAGATAGCACAATATGACCAGGAGGTGCAAGTGGAAAACCCGGCCCTATCCCAACCACAATTAATTCTGGAATTAATGTAGAATCATCCCAGGAGAAATTAGTTGGATATAATCAATATGGAAAGGATTTATTTGGCCCCTGGATGCTGGTAAAAATGGTTAACTGGAGTAAAAATCGTATGATTTTGGGTAAATCTAGAAATCATGAAGTTAATGTGGAAAAGATCATTGGCTCCAAAAATAATAGCGAATTTCATGGCTCTCATTATTCTGCTTTAAATGAGAATAATGAGGACTTTCAAGAGCCAAGAGGATATTTCAGTTACGGAGGAGCACTTGCATAATAGAGATGATCCAAAATTTATGGAAGTAAATGCTAAGGGACCCACAAAGAGGAATCTGCCAACCGCTCTAGTGCGAAAGCATCACGTGCAACACACAAAAGGTCGTGGTAAGAGAGCCATCTTTCAAAAGGTAACCATGTGCATGGAGTACGTAAAACAAACATGATGTCTTAGGGATAGGGGTGGAAATGATCCAAGCCAAGCCAAGCTTTACTAGGCTTCAGCTCGGCTTGAGTTGAATACGTAAGGCTTGAGCTTGGCTCATTACCTGTCATAAGCTTTTTTTTAAGGCTTGACTCGACTTACATAAAAGCCTGGCTTGGCCCACGAGCCTATTTAAAAGCTTGCTTAAAGATGTCTTTGATTAATTAATTATTTTAAAACCTATTGAAATATTAACTAAAAAGAGAAACTTATAAAATTTTGTATAAGTAATGTACAAATCCAAAAATAATTGATAAATAAAATCATATTGAATTTAAGTCGTTAAAGCACAAAGTATATCAAAAGAAAATAAAAAGAGCATAATATTAAAAAATATATGGATTAGAGATGGTTTACACTAATATAGCCAAACAAAAATTATTATTAGTTAAATTAACAATTTTTAATCCAATTTTTGAATATATAATTATATTAAATATTTTTTTAAAAAATATATCTACAATAATTTCATCTTAGTCTACTCAAGCCATATCTTATATACTATTGATCGAGGCCATACCCGAATCAAATAAACATTAAAAATGCAGTATCTAGGAAGTGATCCTAGGTCGTCTCCCAACGAGCAATGGTCAACCAAACGTTCATAACAAATAGTAATAAAACAGTAACGAATTGGGGGGGGGGGTTGTTTGTTTTTGTAAATTAAACAGCAAGTAAATTTGAATTAGAAAATAACAGAATTAAAACATGTTTCCCCTTGATTCACAAGCAAGTCTCTTATCCTAGGTTACGAGAATTTATCCTTAATCAGTTCAACCACTTAATCCAACCCTAAATTAAATTATTAAGCGAAAATTAACATAAGGCTGTCATTATGTGATTAAACAACACATACACCAATTAATCATGAACGAAACTGATTATTAAGCATGAATGTAAATTAAGCGCAAAGACAATTAATCAAACACTAAGCATGCATGGATTAATAGCAACAAATACAAAGTAATTGGTGAAGTGGAAAAATTGATCTGTATTCAATAGTAATAACAAAACATCAAAGAGAGTTGTGCTTGATCCTCAAGAGAAAACAATGTTGGAGACTTAGCCTTCCATTAATTAGTAGAAATGAAATTGTAGATTGAAGCCGAAACAAAATTGCAGAAAATGAATTTTATTCTACGTGAATAGTGTGCATGAACAGTAATAAAAACTGGAATTCTAAAATCCTAGAATTATTCTCCTCTCCGAAAAAAACTCCCTAAACTAAAACCTTGGTGTTGTTATATAGGTCCTCAACCCCCAAGCTCACAAATCTATTTTAAGTCCAAGCCTATAAACGAAATAAAATAAAATCTGGACAAGATAAGATAAGATTGAATGAAATAAAATCTAGATGGAATAAAATCTGGATAAAATAAAATCTAGATAGAATAAAATCTAGATAAGATAAGATTTGATAAAATAAAGTTATTATTATTATTATTATTATTGTTAGTCAAACAAGCCGGCTTGTCAAGCTTAACAAGCTTTTTTTATAGTTTGAGCTTGGCCTTTTTATCTAAAAAGACTTTTTAAAAAGCTTGAGTTTGGCCTTTATAGTAAACAAGCCGAGCCGAGCTGAGCCTTACATAGGCCGAGCCAAAGGCTCTCGACAAGAAGCTCGGCTCATTTCCACCCCTACTTAGGGAGTATGAAACCGAAAATTACTGCTAACAACATGGAGAAGGAAAAGATGATTGAAGAGGTCCAAAAGAGGGAGGAGGAACACAGTACTTAGAAAGCAAAGGAGGTAGATATATTCCATATGATACGAATCATGGACAAACATAATGGAGAGAAACTATGGTATGAGAAGATGGATAAAAGCTTTGTGGAGAAAACTAAAAGAGAACTCGGGAAGAATAAGAAGGCTAATGACACAAGAGGTCTTGTGGCAATAAATACACCAATTGATGAAATGGATTTATCTACATCTAAGGATGCTAAAGTTGAGGCAGTGAGCGATAGCTATATTGGGACTAACAAACAAACCATGTCTTAATGAATATTATCACATGGAATTGTAAGGGAACAAACTCTAAAGGATTTAGTTCTCTTATAAAGGACTTATCTAAAGAGTATGATTATGCTCTATTTTTCCTTTTGAAAATGCATGCAACTAGTGTGTAAGCTGACCAAATTTTTCCGCGAATGGATTTCGATGGCAAGTTCTTTGTAGATGCTCAAGGTCAATCAGGGGGGATTTGGTGTATGTGGAAAACAAATATGTGGCAGGTAGAAGTTCTTCAAAGTGGAGACCAATATGTGCACATGAGAGTGGCATGGAAGAGACGACATTACCATTGTCTATGGTAGCCCGTGAAATACAACAAATCACACTAAAAAATCATACTAAAAAGGGAGTTAAATAATATGTTAATTAAAATATCAAATATTTTTAAAATAGATATTATAATAAACAAGTTTATAAAATCTCAGTCTACTGATAAAAGGTGGACTGCCCTTCAATGAGATATAAAAAATTGTCTTTTAATAAAAATCTTGTGCACAGAGTGTGACACTAATGGACAATAAAAAAACTTTAATAAGTTAATGAAGATCATTAAAAATATTCCATTTTATACTATTTCACTCAACTTGAACTAGATTCAGTTCTCCTTTACCAATTAGTAAAGAATTTCATTAATTAACCTTGATTACAACAAGTATTTTTTCCTATCACTCTTGGCACAACCCTTAGCTAGACTTCCCCAAACAAACTTTTGTCTTTCACAAACAAAAGTTTGATATAGAATCAAGGATTCTTTATAACACTCAGAGACTGAATGTACAATAAGGATCTTATCTCTCACTAATACTTTGTATACTACAAAGGATAGACTCTTTTAAGCTCAATGTATTTTTCAACAAGTATTTTTCTTTTTTTTTCGTTTCTTGATTCATGACTCTTGACTAAGTGATTCTCGACTTGAGTCTTTGAAAAAAATTAAGAAATAGATAACAAAATGGTGATATTTAAAAGCATATTTAATCTAATTTTAAAAGGTATGTAAAGGAAAATATGAGGAAGGATGTTCATAATATAATAGGTTTAACTACAGTAAAAAAATATATAATAGTTTTACATTTTTTTCTAACTTGTTTTTCATTTATCTTAAAATAGTAAAATATTTTCCAAAACTACCCTCCATAAAATAAGATAATTTAATTATTTATTCTATTTAAATATTTTAGCACTTCATTGCTAGTTATCCTAGCTAGACGATCTTGAATTGGCCATTTAATTACTTGCCTTTTCTCAGATAATTCTGAAAACTAGTTAGCACTAATGTAAAATATACATACGTCATCCAATAGTATTTTTTTTTTATCAATTTAATTATTAGACTATGCAATAATTTTTCATAAATATTAAACTATGTCAAATTAAATCTGTGTTAAGTTAAAAATGGTATATTATAAAAAAATAAAATTAAAAGTTATTATCATATCAATTTTACTTATGTCAAAATATAGAAATTTCAAACGTAGATATGCAATGAATTGATTGGTACTTTTATAGATAACTCGGAAGGTGAGATATCAGTAAGAATTTTTCGTATTTTATTAAAAGTCAAAACTTCAGGCCTCTTTAGAATCATTGTTATGAAAAATAAAGTAGATTGGAGAGAAAATCACAGTTTTTTTTTTAAAAAAAAAGTTGTATATTCTGAATTTATTGGGCCAATGACAAATATATTCAGGAAATCAGCCTCAAAACTTGATTACTGGTGACCAAAAACAAATTAAACTGGAAGAGCTGCCTCTATTTGAATTTGAAATGCTAGCAACTGCTACAAATAACTTTCACTTGGCCAATATGCTTGGCAAGGGAGGTTTTGGTCCAGTATACAAGGTATCTTGTCTAAAATATGCTTGTCATTTTCACATTACATATATTGCATAAATAAGGATTGTATTTTTTTAAAACTTTTAGGGGCAATTGGATAACGGACAAGAAATTGCTGTAAAAAGACTTTCAAAAGCATCTGGACAAGGATTGGAAGAATTTATGAATGAAGTAGTAGTGATTTCTAAACTTCAACATCGCAATCTTGTAAGACTTCTTGGTTGTTGTATAGAACGAGACGAACAGATGTTGGTATATGAGTTTATGCCAAATAAAAGTTTGGATTCGTTTCTCTTTGGTTAGTTCTTTACTCTTTTTACATCAAAACTTATTGATACTTTTTACATGCATAGTTCATTTTAGAAAAAACTTATCTGTTGTTCTATAGGTATTTCGGTGTTATACTATAATGAAAACATGACATCTATAAATTACTTTACTTGTACTGTGATAAGAAAATATTCAAGTCATGTGCTTTCATATTGTATACCAAATGCATATAATTGATTAAAAAGTTCTTTTCAACTATTAATTAAGCTCTTGAAAATAAGAATGTTTTACTATTTAAGATTTGTATATATAATATTTAACTTTGCCGTAATTTTCATGCATTTTTTTATTGTTTTGTAGATCCACTCCAAAGGAAAATACTAGATTGGAAAAAACGCTTCAACATAATTGAAGGAATAGCTCGAGGAGTACTTTATCTTCATCGAGACTCAAGACTAAGGATTATACATAGAGATCTTAAAGCAAGCAACATCTTACTAGATGATGAGATGAATCCCAAAATATCAGACTTTGGTTTAGCTAGAATTGTTAGAGGCGGCGATGATGATGAAGCTAACACGAAAAGGGTTGTTGGAACTTAGTGAGTAATACTTTGTCATTGCACTCTTGGAATATTGAATATGATTTCATTATTACTCATAATGTATGCTTTATATGCAGTGGTTATATGCCGCCTGAGTATGCAATGGAGGGAATTTTCTCAGAAAAATCGGATGTTTATAGCTTTGGAGTGTTATTGCTAGAAATTGTAAGCGGACGAAGAAACACCAGCTTTTATAACAATGAGCAATCACTTAGCCTTGTTGGATATGTATGTCTCTGTGCCCTATATTCCCTCTTTATTACAAGAAAAGTTATTATTATTTTTATTAATATTTTTTTTTTGTTTTCTTAGGCATGGAAACTATGGAATGAAGACAACATTATGTCTATAATAGATCCTGAGATACATGATCCAATGTTCGAAAAGAGTATATTGAGGTGCATACATATAGGACTTCTATGTGTGCAAGAACTTACAAAAGAAAGACCCACAATATCCACTGTGGTTTTGATGCTCATAAGTGAGATTACACATCTTCCTCCTCCAAGACAAGTTGCATTTGTTCAGAAACAAAATTGTCAAAGTTCAGAGTCTTCTCAGAAAAGCCAATTTAACTCAAACAACGATGTAACTATAAGTGAAATTCAAGGTAGATAACAACATGAATCGACACTGCCATTGTTAACAATAACTTGTGCTTAATATATAATTATTAACCCCCTGGTACCATGCACTACATGAAGTAACCAATACAAACATCAAAGTATAGGACTCCCTTTGAACCCTCTTAAACCAGTTTGATGTGAGCACACTTAATAAGGTACTAACACATCTCTAAGGGTTAAGACCTATGATTAACACTTAGATGGAGACTTTAGGCTAGCTGGAGAACTTATTTGCTTTTCAATTGTTATGATTATTCCTTTTATGATTATTATTTTCTTTGAAAACCGCCTTGTATAATTCATCTAAAGACATGGATAATTCAAGATTACTTACTCTTGTTTTTTTTTTTAACAACACAAGATATATTTATATATAATAAAGAAGATAATTACACATTGATCTATACTAGAAGTACAAAGATGGATGATTACAAAAATTGAATGTATATATATATATATATATATATATATATATATATATATATATATATATATATATATATATATATATATATATATATATATATGAGGTGAGTCTGTTATGTTTCTAGCAAAAAGAATAAGGACCTATTCGCCAATGATAGTATATTTAAATTTATCATGATAGAATGCACACTTCTCGGTTAGTGCACCACAACGAGAAGAAAATTATATTAAAGGACAGTAGTTTCAAGTAACTTGCCTTGCCTTGTCTAAAAATTATATTATTTCTTACACTGATGCAAAAAGAAGATTATACAATAGTTATTATAAGTCTTTTATGATGGTTTCGAACTGTCTTTGAAGGTTATATGGTGGAAAGTCAACACTTTTCATGATGGTCCTTTAAAAATCAACTTAAAAAAGTGTCAATTCTAAGATGGTTTTTAAGTGAAAACTATCTTAGAATGTCACCATTCTAAGACGGTTCTTAAGTGAAAATCGTCTTAGAATGTCATCTTTTTAAGATGATTTTTACTATAAACCGTCTTAAAATGTATTTTTAAAAATAAAATAAAAGAATTGAGAATTCTAAGACGATTATTTCAAAAATTGTCTTAAAATGTCTACAATCTAAGATGGTTTCTCAAAAAACCGTCTCAGAATATATTTTTTTTTAAAAAAATGACAATTCTAAAACGGTTTTTCCAAAAACCGTCTTAAAATATTTACAATCTAAGATGATTTTTCAAAAAAGCCCTCTTAGAATATATTTTTTTTTAAAAAAATTAAGGATTCTAAGACGATTTTTCAAAGAACCATCTTAGAATTTTAAAAAAAAAAAATTAAAATAATGAATTTGAGTATAACACAATGTATTCTTATGGTCATTCCTTCACCTCACAAGTTCCATAAATGCCTAAATAATAATAATAATAATAATAATAATAATAATAATAATAATAATAATAATAGAACTATCAAAAAAATTATTGTGAATTGAACATTTTAGTCTACAAAAAGAAAGACAAAAGTTAAAAAATGCCAATTAAAGAAACAAAAAAAATTTAAGGCACTAGCAAAAGCTACCATTAGGCATTTTAGCCAAGCAACACAAAATATGATTTCTAAGAAATACCCAAAGATTGCACAAGATTGCCTTCAACACCCAAAGATTCTCAAAATTGACTTCCCCCATAATTATGGAGTCACTTTGCATACTATAAAATGGATACTTTTGTTTCCTCGCCTAGCCTGATACCCTTGAACAACCCCAAACTAATTGCACTTCTAAAAGGACTTGCAAGCCTTCGGCAATAACTACAAATAAGAACAAGGAGATGGAATTGCCTAGTGTCAACCCTTGTTGTGATCTGAACTTCGTAGTTTGACTGTTGTTGATATATATATATATATATAGAGAGAGAGAGAGAGAGAGAGAATCAAGCTTTTGTCCAAGATCTCCATTTATCTCCGAAACCCAACTGAGCAAGCATATAGTCTAAGAACGCCCAACTTATCGAGTTGTATGCTTTTCTGAAGTCTACTTTAAATTAAAAACAATTCCAGTGAAATCTTTGGGCCCAATCCACCACCTCATTCATGATCATCACGCCATCAAACATTTGCCTACTAGGAATGTAGGAAAATTGAACTTCTGATATAACAGATCCCAAGACCTTCTTCATTCGTGTGGACAACAACTTAGATATGATTTTGTGAAGACTCCCTATAAGTGATAAGGGTAAAAAAATTTGACATAGACTATGGATTCTTCTTCTTTGGAATTAAAGCAATAAATGAATAAACCACAGATTTGGGAAGAAAAGCATTTAGGTAAAATTCTTGCACACATAAACAAATATCATTACCTATAATGACCAATCATGTTTTGAAAAATTTGAAATTAAGGTCGTTGAGACGAAGGCTTTCCCCCCCCCCCCCCCCCCCCTCACAGCTCCACATTGCATCTTTGATTTCCTGGTTTGAGAAAGGCTTAATTAGAAACTATCTATCCCCATCTGAAAGATGCTGAAAGTTTACACGATCTATAACTGGTCTAAGTGCTTCTGCTTCATGAACAAGGATAGAAAATGGATACTGCTTCCTCCTTCACCCCCTTTACATCCTCAATCCAACCATGTGGAAAATTGACGGTGAATATCTGATTAAGTCTCATTTTAGATCTCAAGCTCAAGCAAAAAGACCATGAATTCATGTCCTCTACTCAACCCCATCTTAAACGCAACTTATGAAGAAGCATATTCCTTTTTTATTTGAATCAATTCCATAAATCAAACACCAATTCTCTTCTCGGGTTAGAACTTTTCAGATTCCCCAAAATCATATTCCCATCAATAGCATTTAGCTCTTCACACTTCCCCTTTATTTGCAAATCAATGTGATCCTAGACTTCCTTACTCCACTGCTTTAAAGCCTACTTTAAAGTCTTAAACTTCTCTTTAATAGCTAACAAACACCATGTCTCTTACCTTTATTGTTTCCATACCTTCGTGACAACCTTTTTGAATGTTAGATGCTCCATCCAGCAATTGAATAGCATGAAGGGTTTAGGAACCAAGTCACACACTACATCCTTTAGTAGAATAACATTGTGATACAAAATTTCCCAAGGTCTAATCCATTGGACCACCACATTCCAAATGGAAACGAAGTTTTCTAAAAGAAGGAATCTATCAATCTTACTCATAGATTGACCACCTAGATTGATTGATAAGTGTCATATTTCAGTTATTTTTTGGATTAAAATGTTAGAACTTATCTTTCTTCTGTAATAGCTTTCTTATAAACTTCCCTTAAATCTAGTTGTTTCATATATATTGTACATTTACTAATCTTTTTGTTTAAATATGAAAGATTCATCCATTGTTTTGTAGGTTTTGATGATTGTTTTTTAGTTCCAGAAACAAAGTAAAAAAGAAGGAAAAAATGGTCATTTTTCAGAGATTCCATACTTATATTCGCTCAGGCTAGCAACCAACTCACCTCGGCTAGTCAACTTGCTTCAGCCATAAGCAACACACTCGCCTGGGCGAGTATGTTTCTTCAACACTAAGCCTCAAATTTGCCTGGGTGAGCTACAACTCGCCTGAGCAAATTTGCCTGCACCCTTTAACTATTTTCTATAAATAGCCATGCATATGTTGAAGAAATGATGATCCATTAGTAGAAGAAAAATGCGGGAAGCTGAGGAGAAAGAAGAAGAAAGTGGAAAGTGGAGTTTGAGCGCTGCAGAGTTGTGACCGTGGATCGCATCCTTCTTCATTTTTCTTATTATTCTTTGTGCTCTATGTAATGATCGATTAGTTTTTCTTAAGGATTGGATGTAACCTTTGTACCCTTATATATCCCTTTTGATAGTATATATGCATGAATCTTTTCTACTCATTATTGGTGATTTCATTCTACTCGTAATGCTTGATTCTATTTGATCACTAGTTTCATGAAATTGGATTTCAAGTTTGACTAGGAAGTACTCTTTATGTTACATTGTTAGGAATAAAGCATAACATTTTGATTCCAAAAAGCACGAGATTATGATTGTTTCAAAAAGCATGAGGTTACGATGAAATCTAATCCTACGCTTTTCTTGAATTAATCAAATTTTTTATTATTGCTTCCATAACATTACATATTTCTGACGCACTAAATTTTGTTGTTTCCGTTATTTCCGTAAATTCTGTTATTTCATTACTTTAAATTATATTTTGTTAACTAAACAAACCCATGATATTTTGACTAAACTTGTACATAAATATTAAACTAATAACCTTTACCCGAATGAATTGAGTAACTCAAGTCCTTGTGGAGACAATATCTTTTTTACAATTATGTATCCTACGGCAACAATTGGTACGCTTGCCAAAAGTCTAACAAGTTTCTAGCGCTGTTGTCGGGGACTTAAGTCATCAGCTCAGTTCTTTTAGATTTAAATTCTTAATTAGATAAAGCTATTTTCCTTACTTTTTTAATTATTTCTTTTAATTTGAATTTGTATAAATTATCTCTTGTTATATTTTATTTTCACTAACCATGGTGCTTACGAGTTGTTGTAGCGTGTTCATTTTTTTCTTAATACGAAGTAATTTTTTTGTAGATAAATCACCATTTGAGTTGGAAATTACCAAAACTGAAAGGAAGAATAGGAACAAAAATAAACAAGCAACCACTTGTAGAAGATAACATGGCTGATTGAGAAGGAGAAGGAAATAAACCACCAAGGAGGACTCTTGGCAACTATGCTTATCAACAAGGACCAAAACATTACAACAACATAGTCATTCCTCCTTTCTGCAACAAGTTTGTGGAATTTCAGCCAACACTGCTCAGTCTGATAGGCTCACACCCCTTTGCTGGAATGGATCATGAAGATCCATGCACACATCTGTCTACCTTCATGGAACTTTGCAGTACCATGGGAGCTTTTGACGAAGATGCTGAAGCTGTCTACCTCAGAGCTTTCCCATTCTCCTTGGCAGGTAAGGCAAAAACATGGCTCCAATCACATCCACACAAAAGCCTCAACACTTGGGAAGAGGTGATGAAAAAAATTCATTGCAAGGTTCTTCCCTCCATCTAGATTCATTAGTGCAAAATCCGTCATTGCTACTTTTTCCCAAAAGTCTAATGAACCTCTCTGTGAAACATAGGAGAGATTCAAAGCTTTGTTGCGAAGGTGCCCAAACAAAGATGATGTTGCATAACTACATATTTGATGCTTCTTGATTCCTCAGCTAGAGGTACTATGATGTCTAAGAGCCCGAGGAAGCAGTATTATTCATTGACTCCATTGGAGAGAGAGATTATCAGGGTCACCATGATAGAGCTCGGATTCAAAGAAAAGGTATAATGGATTTGGATACTCAAAATGCAATCCTGGCTCAAAACAAACTCTTAACTCAGCAAATAGAGGCCTTAACCAAGCAAATAGGTCAACTTCCTCAACAATATCAACAAGGTGTGTAACGCCCTGAAATTTCACTAACTATAAATCGGTGTTTAAATGTATTTATTGTGTTATTTGATTATTTGATTTACTTGAATGAGTTGAGTTATGGTGTGAATTATTCATGTGTGATTTGCTTGATGTAGATGTTGAGTTATCTGGAGTTTTATTGACCTAAGTTGATTTCAAATTTTACCTAAACCTATTCGGGTAAAACCGCGATCGCAAATTCGTTAATCGTTGGATTGTCTTAAAATTTGGATTGTGTTTCCACCCCTAGGAATACTACTTGTTTGTGTGGGTTCAAAATCTACCGGCAAGTGCATCGAATAGTCAAGCAAATAATTAAAATGGAGTTATCCGAGTATCGAACTCAGGGAACCTATTTTACTTGGAAAAACGTCATTCAAAATACAGTTGTTTGTAAAAAGAATTAAGTATCATGAATTGAAAACAAAGGTATATTTTGTTGTAATCGAAGAAACATTAAACGTGAACAATTGAGTGTGAAAATAAAAAAGTAAAAGCGTTGGGTCCTTCTCTATTTGAAATTATTCCTGTGTTCTATGCTGAGGACAAAAATACCAACACCGATGTCTCGTGCGTTTGGACTAATTTAAACTAAGCTTCATTCGCAGATGTCTCTTGTTGAACTTAACCTAATTTAAAAAGCATTATAAGCACAACATAATAAAAACTAGAACCTTGCAGACTATGTCTAGCACTACAATTATCTAGCCCTGCTCTATCAAGTTCCAAGGAAACAATACATTTGTCAATGCTAAAGTTCCTAACAGCACACACCAATGGGTGATCAAACCATAAGCATGCATACAATAAGCTTAGATAGAAACATTAAACACATGAAAATAACCTCAAATAGATAATAAAAATATTTACATCAAGTACTCAGTAGAAATTCCCAACAAAGGATTTTAGCCCTCCATTACAAGGGAGCAACTTTCACAAATAGGAGAAGGGTTTTAGAGAAAATACCAAATTACAAAGCAGTGGGGATGTCTCCTCCACCTCTAAGAACCTAGAAAATAACTCTAAAACCTAGAATCTACCTAAAAGTTAGGACCTTTTCTTCCTTGCTCAGCTTTTCCTCTGTTCTCTGCACACAATTTGCAGTCAATTCAGACCTCTTTCACGTTATCACACTCTTTTTTTTTTTTTTTCTGTGCAAATCAGGCTTAAAAAGGGCTTTCTGAACTTGAAGGCGCGCTTAGCACCATTCTCGTGCTTAGCGCGAGTAAGTGATATTTGGCTTAGTGCCAATCTTGCGCTTAGCGCATAAGAGACAACTGCCTCGCTTAGCGAGCTGCATACGCGTTAAGTGCATACTGGCGTGGAAGAACTCTCTTCAAGCTTATCCTCATGCGTAAGCCACTAATGTCTCGCTAAGCGCATGGTTTAGGCTTAGCGAGACAACACTTTTTGAACCTTCATAATTTTCTCCTTTTTACCTAAAATCGAAGTGAAACTTACATTAAATTAAATAGGAAGGCTTCTACTGAGCACAAATGAAAACTAAACTAGAAATATTTACAATCCTACCAAAAATAACCATAAATTGGGAGATTTATTTACATTTTGGAAACTTTTCTATACAAAAATTAGTCGTAAAAGATGACTAACTGATTGTAGGTTCATAAAATTGTTCGCTTCCGGCAAGTGCACCAAATCGCACAAGTAGTATAAAACGGTAAGAACCGAGTATCGAACTCTCGGGGAACTTGTGTTATTTGATAAGCTATTTCAGTGAATAGGTGTCTGGTGTGAAAATCTAAGTGTGAATATGAACAGGTGTGTAAACTATCTATGCAAAAAAGGAAAATCACGTGAGAGAAATGATGTGTAAAAACAAGTAGAAAACGCGTTGGTCTTCCTAATAGGTGCCTGATGCTAAAAATATTTTTTCTATCTAACAATGCTCATGTGTTCCTATGGTGTCTCCTGAGATGCTAAACCCTAATTCCTTGTGATAGTTTAGCCTAATCCTGATCAAGCATCATCCTCAGATTCCTCTTGTTGGACTAAACTCAATCAGGATCGCATTAAGACAAACATACTACAACTAAATTATCGCACCCCGATTCCTCATGATAGTACGACAACTTAGCCCTGTCCTATAAAGGTCATCAGAATCAGACCATTTTCCACTGTTGAATGACCCTAACAAAGCATACATCTACGTTATCAAGGTAAAGGCATACTAGAATGAAAAGCTGATAGCACAGAGAACACACAAAACATCATTAAACAGATAGAGAGATATTTACATCAAGTACCTACAAGGAAGATCCAACAGAGGATTTTAGCTTTCTATAACCAGGAAGCCTCCTTTACAACAAAGAGAAGAACAAGATGAAATATTGCAAAAATACAAGTGGTGAGGATGTCTCTCTCACCTCTAGGATCTCACAACCACTCACAAACTCACCTCAAGCTCTCAAAACAGCCTCCGCTTCCAGCTCTGGTCTCTGCAGATCTTCACACAACGAAATCTCTCAAAACTCTCTGGAACTTGGACCTTTCTCTCTCTAGAATCACTAGACATGCAAAGCTTAAGCTCTCAGCCCAAACTCCCTTTCACAAAATCTGATTTCAGGCTTAAATAGGTGGCCTTGTTTGTGCTCATGCACTTAGCGCAATTCTGAACCGCTTAGCGCACATTAGTGAATATCAGCTTAGCACGTGCTTTTCTCGCTCAGCGGATGGACTGAAGCGGTGTGCTTAGTAAGATGAAGCGGTGCGCTCAGCGAACCTGTATAGCTCATCTTCTTCCAGATTCTTCCTCGTGCTTAACTAATGAATGTTGCGCTTAGCGGATGCTCATTAAGCCAGCAGATTGGCTTAGCGAGAAGGTGAAAAATAGAACTTTTCAGAGTCGCCTAATTAACCTGAAATTGATAGAAAATGATTATTAAACACACAAAATGGAAGTACTAAGTATTTATTACTTATACTTAATAGAAAGTACTTATAACACTACAAAATAACCATAAACTGGGGAAGTTTGATACATTTTACATAGGTTTTATACATAAAAGTTAGTCGTATTCATCGACTAACAAAAATATGTCTCCACAGTTTGAGAAATGGGATTTACAAAACAATAATTTCTTATCTCTCGCTTAGCGCAAGAAGCGGGCTAAGTGCAATTCCAACCCGAGAAGGAATTATGCTGAGCACGAATTGTTGTGCTTAGCGCAAGAGGAATTGCACTCAGCGTGAATTATCGTGCTTAGTGTAAATCCCAACCCAAGAGGAATTGTGCTAAGCACAAAAATTCGCGCTTAGTGCCAAAAGTGGACTCCCACCTAGCAAGACGAGCTCGCTAAGCGAGATTTGTAGATTATAAATATGTTCTTCAGTGTGAAAAATACGATTTTTCATTCTCCTCCTCTCCAAACACCCACCTAAACCATAACACATTCTTCTCCACCACCCACGACCACCGATGGCCACCTTGACCCACTGTTGCTTGCCAGTTGCCACTGAACCACCACACCGAGAGGAATGTTTTAATCAAAGCCGAATCCTTAGAATACACCTGAAGGATTCAGTGGAGATCAATCCCTCAATCCTTTCTTTTGTAGCTACTCTGAGGTAATCTTGACTTTTAAGCCTTTCTCCTAGTTAGTTTGAGTTCTCTAAGTGTCTTTTGTGTTTGCGGTACTATAATATGGGTGTTTTTACACTTCCTTTGAAAAACCCTTGAAAATGAGACATTATAGAAGTAATCTTTTATAAAATTGATGTTATTTTCATGACCTTCACTGATCGGAATTTCAAAATAACATCTTCTTGTAGTAGAATCCGAAACACCCCTTAGCCCTTTATGTTTTGACGAGGCTAATTGATCTTTAATGTTATTATTAAACTTGTTTTTGAAACCTATACTAAATTCTCGTCGATTTGGTATATAGAACCTTGTTCTTGGACTAACAAACGTGAACGAAAGAGGTCTCTGAGCGATAGAGGAGTAGACGAAGAGCTGTTAGTCCATGAATAAGACTAACTTTTGTGTATAAAACCTGTGTAAATTGTATCAAACTCCTCCAATTTATGTTTATTTTGTAGTGTTGTAATTACTTTTTGTTAAAGATAGGTAATAAATACTTAGTACTCCCATTTTGTGTATTTAATAATCATTTCCTCTCAATTTCAGGTTAATTAGGCAAGTTTGTGAAGTGCTGATTTTGATCTGCTCGCTAAGCCAATCTACTGACTTAGCGAGCCATCCGTTGAGCGCACCACTCTTTTGGCTGAGCGTGAGGAAGAATCAGGAAGCAGGATGAGCTGTGCATGTTTGCTGAGTGAGGGATCATCCTGCTAAGCGCATCGCTTGAGTCCATCCACTAAGCAAAAAGACACGCGCTAAGCCGAAATTCACTAATGCGCACTAAGCGTGCCAGAGTTGCGCTAAGCATGCAAGCACCAAAAAGGCCACCTATTTAAGCCTAAAATCAGAAATGGAGAGGGAGTTTGGGAAATTCTAGAATCTTTTTCATGTTTAGAGATTTCTAGAGAGAGAAAGGTTCAAGTTCCAGAGAGTTTTGAGAGCTTTTGTTGTGAGAAGACTGGCAGAGAACTGAGCGTGAAGAGGAAGCCATCCTGAGAGCATGAGACTAGTCTGTGAGTGATTGTGAGGTTCTAGAGGTGGAGGAGACATCCCCACTACTCGTATTTCTTCAATCCTTCATTTTTCTCTTCTCTTTGTTGTAAAGGAAGCTTCCCAGATATGGAGAGCTAAATCCTCTGTTGGTTTTTCCTTGTAGGTACTTGATGTAAATACTTGTATATCTATTTAATGATGTTTTATGTGTTCTCTGTGCTATCAGTATGTCATTTCAGTGTGCTTTTACCTTGATCACGTAGATGCATGCTTTGTTAGGATCATTCAATAGTGGAAACTGGTCTGATTCTTGAACTTGATAGGACGGGGCTAGTTTATCATATTATCACGAGAGATCGGGGTACGGTAACCTAGTTGTTGTATGTTTGTCTTAATGCAGTTCTGGCCGAGTTTAGTCCAACAAGAGGAATCTGAGGATGATGCTTGATCAGGATTAGGCTAGACTATCATGAGGAATCAGGGTTTAGCATTTCAGGAGACACCATAGAACACATGAGCATTGTTAAGTAGAGAATATCCTTATAACGTCATGCACCTAATAGGAAGACCAACATGTTGTCTACTTGTCTTTACACATCATTACTCATGTGATTTTCCTTTTTAATTGTTAGTTTACATACCTTTTCATAGTCCACACATATCTTTTTAGATTAGACACCTATTCACTAAATATAGCTTTACCAAGTAACACAAGTTCCCCGAGAGTTCGATACTCGGTTCTTACCATTTTATACTACTTGCATGATCTGGTGCACTTGCCGGGTTCGAACAAGAGCTCACAATAGGTGAGGGGAGTTTATTTTGGTTTACCACTTTGATACCGTAGTTGGGGTCAGGGAACCTAACTATGGGGATGTATGGTTGTCCCTGTTGCATATTGGTTTTCAAGAAAAATTGTGTGTTTGACTAATGAGATGTGATATATTTGTTATTGATGAATGAAATTGTGAATGATGTTGTTGTTGAAACGATTGAAATTTTTGGGAAAAGTCTTAATTACAGAGGAGACTCTGCCCAAAATTTTATATCCCTTGTGGGGGAAATAAAGTGGTTAAAGAGTTTTAAGCATTTCTTTTATAATAAACTCACCATTGAAATTTTTGTACCGTGTAGTTGGTACCTGTGATGATCGCGAACCTTTGTTCGTGGGAGCAGATGAACAACAGTAGAGTACATGAAGTGAGATTCTTTTAGGGAGCCACCAAGCCAACATGATGATGTTAGGATTATTTTGGGAGAGAGTTGTGTTTTGTTAATCAACACCTTTGTAGCTAGTTTTATAATTCTTTTTGAATTTAGGATGTAAATCACAAATTTAATTATATGTATGAACTAATTTACTTTCCTTTAAGTGAATGACGTGTACTGAGTTAATATATATATATATATATATATATATATATATATATTCATTTTTAAATGTCAAAGATAAGGAAAGATAAGGAAAGGAAGTACATGTGGTTCTTAGACATTTTTAAATGACTGCAGATTAACATTTCTTTTTTCTGGGGCGTTGGAGAAGATGCCAACATACGCTAAATTCATGAAGGATTTTCTTACAAAGAAGAAAAGAATTATGGATGATGAAACAATGGAGCCTAAGCCATAACAAGGACGTCCATCTTAAAAGACGTTAAAGAAGCACTCCTGAGAGGCAACCTAGTGTTTCTAAATTTTGTCTTAATTTTTGTTACTTTAATCTTATGTCTTATATTTCTTAACTTTACTTTTGAGTCTTTATTCATGAATTATGTTTTTGAATGAATAATTTGTTTTGTTAAAGCTATCATTGCATGGCATGGGGACAGACCTATTTTTTCAGGAAGAGGAAAAATAGATGCGGAAGAAGATATGGTAGACCCATTGATTATTACATTGGAAGAGACTGAGCTCCTCAACCATGATCATCAAGGAAACCGAGCTGCTCATCCATAATCATAAAAAATTTGTAAACTTGTCTTTATGTTTATTTATCACTTTGTATTAAATTTTAGTACTTTATTACCTTATTTACTATTTTGGATATCTGTTTGGAAACTTACCCGAGTTTGTGTTTTTAACTAATTTACACGTGCTTTGATATATTTTGTTTTATTAGTGTAGTTGTAGATTGTATATAACTTTTGGGGACTTAAACAAAATTTTTTTTGGACATAACATTCTTTGGAAAGAATCAACAACCAGTGTTTTTGAAACTTATTTTTGGAATTGGATCAGAACACAAAAAGAAAAGGATTTTTGGAAACATTGAGAATGAAAACAATGAATGGCTTTCCCAAATACCAAATGAATTCAGATGTTTTTGCATGGACTTGATTAAAGCATAATTTTCAAAATACTGATTTAATTTGAACATGAAAACAGGCGTTAAGCTTTAGTGACAGTGTGACGTACATGTGGAGCTTGTAGGCCTTGGATCTTCTTCATCAATGTAGTCCTTTGCTTCTTGGAGATGAATGGCAGTGGAATAGAGAAGGAAGAAAGATGATTGGAGACGCCACTTCAAGGAGAAGATGAGTGTTTCGCCCTTCGGGATACTACTTGTTTGTGTGGATGCGAAATCTACCGGCAAGTGCACCGGGTCGTCAAGTAAATAATTAAAATGGTGTGAACCGAGTATCGAACTCAGGGAACTTGTTCATTTGGTAAAGGTTTGTTCAATAAGCAGGCATTTGCAAACAGAATCATGATTGTGACTGAAAGTAAAAGTATGTTCTATTCTAATTACAAAGCAATAAATGTGAGCAAGTAAGTGTGAAAACAGATATCTATAGGCGTTGGGTCCTCTTACTGAGCAAATTGATGCAATTAAGGATGTTTCTCTAATTAAAGATGTTCATGTGTCCTATGCTGAAGGCTCAAGTACTAAACACCGATGTCTCGTGAGTTTAGCCTAATTCAAATTAAACTTCGTTCGTAGATGTCTCTTGTTGAACTTAGCTTAATTGAACAACTTTATGATCACAGCATAATAAAAACTAAATTACTGCACTCCATGTCCATACATATGGTAACCTAATCCTGCTCTATCAAGTTCTAAGGAGACAATACATCTTTCAATGCTAATGCCCCTAACAGTACACACATATGGGTGATCAAGCCACAAGCATGCAATCATAAAGTACAGATAGAAACAATGAACACATACAAACAACCTTAATTAGGTAGGGAAAGAGTTTACATCAATTACTCATCAAGAATCCCCAACTGAGGGTTTAGCCTTCCATAGCAAGGAAGGTCTTTTTACAATGAAGAAGAGGAATTAAGAGAAATTGCTTGCTTACAAAGGAGTGGGGATGTCTCCTCCACCTCTAGGAACCTCACAATCACTCAAAAACTCACAAATCTTCCTAAAAGACCAAAAATTGCCTTCTTGCTCTATTCTTTGCCTCTGTATATTTCACTCTTCAAGCTTTGACGACTATTCCTTCTTGTCTGTTTTTCCGGCTTTTCTCATTCTCTGCAAATCAAGCTTAAAAAAGGGCTTCCTGTCCGTGAAGGCACTCTTAGCGCCATTCTCGCGCTAAGTGCTAGTAAGTGAGATTTGGCTTAGTGTCAATCTCGTGCTTAGCGCATAAGAGAAAACTGTCTCGCTTAGCGAGCTGCAAACGCGCTGGGCGCATGTTGGCATGGAAGAACTCTCTTCAGGCTTATCCTCATCTGCTAAGCCATTGTTGTCTTGCTTAGCGGTTTGGTCTCGCTAAGCACATGGTTCAGGCTTAGCGAGACAACAACTTTTGCTTCTTCATAATTTTCTCCTTTTCACCTGAAATTGAGGTGAAATTTACATTAAATTCATAAGGATGGCTTCTATTGAGCACATATGAAAATTAAACTAGAAATATTTACAATCCTACCAAAAATAACCATAAATTGGGATATTTATATACATTTTGTAAAAGTTTTCTATACAAAATTTAGTCGTATAAGGCGACTAAAAATGAGTCAAGAACAAGCTCACCACCATAGAAAGTCATGGATAAGAGCTTGAACGTAGGAGAAGATGAGTGTGGAGGGAGAAGGAGAGAAGGAGCACAGAATTTTATGCCTCAAATGAGGTATGAACTTTGAAGTGTAATTCTCAAATGATCAAAGTTGAAAAAATGCACATACAAGGCCTCTATTTATAGCCTAAGTGTCACACAAAATTGGAGGAAAATTTGAATTTTTATTCAAATTTCACTTGAATTTGAATTTGAATTGGTGGAGCCAAAACTTCACTAATTATGATTAGTGAATTTTAGTTATGGTTCAACCCACTAATCCAAGATCAAGTCCAAGATTCTCCACTAAGTGTGCTTAGATGTCATGAGGCATGTAAAGCATGAAGGACATGCACAAAGTGTAACTATATGATGTAGTAATGGGGTGGAGCAAGCAAATGCTCACCTCCCCCTTAAGATGGTCCAAAATTTAATTGGATTGGGATTCTCCCAATTCAATTAAATTTCTTTCCCGACACACATATATCAAATAGTGCACTTAATGCATGTGAAATTACAAAACTACCCCTAATACAAAAACTAGTCTAGGTGCCCTAAAATACAAGGGCAGGAAAATCCTACATTACTAGGGTACCCTCCCTACACTATGGAGCCCTAAATACAAGGCCCAAAAATAATGAAACATTATCTAATATGTACAAAGATAAGTGGGCTCATACTTAGCCCATAGGCCCAAAATCTACCCCAAGGCTCATGAGAACCCTAGGGCCTTCTCCTACATCTCTGGCTCAATCTTCTTGGAGTCTTCTATCTAATGCCCTTGGGGGTAGGATTGCATCACTCTGTGCAACCATAGATTTTGCATTGAGTGTCCTCATTGATATGTTCTACAGTTGATTTTGCATGAATTTCTAATTGTCGTAACATATAATTCATGGATATGATCTAGGCATTCTATCTTTCTTTACATTTTAAGCCACTAGCCAAAAAGCTATCCTGATGTATACTGTTGTATCATTTACAAGCCCTTTGAGCCAAACACTTCATATTTTTTGGGAACACTAAACCTAGATGAAAATTTCCTGCCTTACCTGCGGTTAGGAGTGAAATTCTGATACTGGGGACAGATGTCGTACAGGATGTCACGACATCACGCTTCAGAACATGCAGATTATATTTGACAGTGTGTACAGTTTAAACAAGAAGATAACACACGAGAATTGTTAACCCAGTTCGGTGCAACCTCACCTACATCTGGGGGCTACCAAGCCAGGGAGGAAATCCACTAAAATAGTGTTAGTTCAAGGTCTAACAGCCACTGTTTACAACCTTCTCACCTAACCACTACCCGTGCAATCTCTACCTAAGAGCCACTCTTAGATATGAGAACCCCGCTCACTCCCTCTCACTCACACTCCCGTGTTTACAATCAATTCAAAGACACACCAGAGATTGCTCTCTGAACAAAGGAGATCAACTCCACACACTAGAGATCAACTCTACACACAAGAGATCAACTCTACACACTAGAGATCAACTCTACACACTTAGGTCCAACACTTGATGTTAGGGTACCATCAAGGTGGCTCACAAAACACTCAAGTCCCAAAACTCACAAAATAACTCTTCAATCCCGGACTTGGTACAGAACTCGTGCAGCCTCCATGATTATATAGCAATGTGCGTTTCTGGGCTGCAACGGCTTGTGCTGGAGGAGATCTATCATTCTTCCTGAAAATCTGCAGTTAAAGAACTAAAAGATACAGTTTGATCTTTTAGTTTTTATCTTTAATCTTTAATCCCTGAACGAACTCTTCTACTTTGAAATTCGAACTTTAATTATCTTTTAATTCGTTCCAGAAGATAGATCATCTTATCTCTTGCTAACTGCACAATAATCTGTTAAAGATATAACAGATTTATGTGTCCAGTATTTTCGGGCCAGATGTCAGGACATCGTGTCCGACATCGTGGATTCTGCAGCTTCAATTCTTCATTTGACATTTTATCTTGACTTATGCATTGTGCAGCAACTCCAGTATTTTCGGGCAGGATGTCAGGACATTGTATCCGACATCGTGGATCCTGCAACTTCAATTCTTCATTTGACATTTTATCTTGCCTTGTGCATTGTGCAGCCCGATCTTATTCCTTGACATAACGTTGGACATCATGTGCAGCAACTCCAGCTTTCCTTCATTGTCTAAGTGCTTATGTTTTAACAAAATCTTAGCCAATCTTTTAAAACTCCGTAGAGCTAAGCACTAACAAGGAGAGCAAAGGTGTTTTGTTAAGAATTTCTATCATTTGGTGGCTAATGTGATGTAAATACTTTATTTTTAAATATGTGGGTATTAAGGGAAACAAAAAAGAAAAGAAAAGAAAAAAATAGAAAAGAAAAAAGAAAACAAGTTCTTTGTTGATAAATAAATGTTTGAATCATGTACACACACACACACACATATTACACCACTACACATCTTTCAAATGTTAGAACATAATTCAGTTTTTACATATATCTAAACTTGGGACTTACATGGCCAATCAAAAGGAGTCAAGGAACCAACTAAGGAAGAGTTCATAACAAAATACAACTCTCCCCCAAAATAAATTCCAACGTTATCACATCAACTTGGCGGTTCCAACAAAAGACTTCCCTCCAAGTCACCTACTACTGTTCATATGCTCCCATGAACGAAAGTTCGATAACAATAACCACAATCATTCTCAATAACTCATTGATTCAACATATACTTAATAAAATAGTCATAAACTTTTCTATAATTCAAATCAATTATGCTCAGAATGATGCATGTACCTGACTCAACTCTAAAATGCAATGTGGTACAATTTATCAGGAAATAGCCTAAGCATGTCCACATGACACTCTCACTTAGGAAAACTAGGCAACAAGTATCGAGGTAACCCTGTCTTGCACAGGCAACTCCCCGCCATGGTGATCAACCTGAGTCTTAAGGAAGTTCCATATTGAGTGACATGCCCCCAAGTACAAGTAGTTTTCCTTATGAAAAACTACGAGTACTTACTAACAAAGTTTGTACTATTTCCATGCAATATGAAGTGTGAAACATGAGCATCATCAATGCACTGATCATGGATAATTAAAGATTCTAAGTCATCCCCTTCTTTCTCCAGGGATGCTTAAAACTCTTTAAAACACTCAATTTCCCCCTCTAGGGATATCCAACATGGTCACTACACCCCCCATGCACATAAACAACACCATGCACATACACAACATACATCATCACATTAACATCATCAACATCAACATTAGTTAAAAACATCATTTTTTTCTTAAAAACCAGCATGCACATCAATAACAAATATATCACATCCCATTAGTTAAAAACACAATTTTTCTTGAAAACCAACATGCACAAGGACAAACATACATCCCATAATTGGGTTTCCTGACCCCAACTATGGAATCAAAAGCTATAAACAAACAATAAACTCCCCTCACCTATCTATATCTCTTTGCTAGTTCCTTACAGCGTTGTTCTAAGATATCTTAGGTTAACGTCCGTTTGTTCAAATGCAGAGCTCTATATTCCAAATCAAAGATAATTCAGTATAGATTTCAAAGACAAGGTTAATATTAACTTTTGGGAGAAAATACCCATTCAATTTAAAAAGGGGTGCTTTTGAGATCCATATCACTGAGAGGTCATTTTGAAATTCTGATCACGCCTTTGTGACCAGGGTTCAACAAATATTACAAAAACAAAGTCTATTTTATAAAAAGGCAACTTTTACAATGTCTCTTTTTCAAGGGTTTTTCAAAGGAAGTGTAAAACATCAAATAATGGTACCCAAGCCATAAAAGATGCAAAGATAGGCTCAAACTAACAAGGATTAGGTTTAGAAATCACGATTACCTCGAAGAAACCGCAAAGGAAGGATTGGAGGCTTCATTCTCTACCGAATCCTCAAGTTGAGTTTTGAAGATTCCACTCTGATTAAAATGTTCTTCTCTGTATGGTGGTCCGATGGCAAGCAAAGATGGCTCGTGACGGTCACCAATGGTTAGTGGTGGTGGAGGAAGAGGTTGGGGGTGTTGGGGGAGGGTTTAGGGGAAGAGATGGAGGTGAAAATGGTTGTTTTACACTGTTGGACATATTTGTAGCCTGCAAGACTCGCTCAAGCAAACTTTGGCTCATCTGGGCGAGCTGATCCAACTCAAATTCGCTTGGGCAAAATTTGACTTGCCTGGGAAAATTCTGCTCCAACAAATTTTACTGCTTCGGTGAAAATATAATATATCGTACTTAAGATGTTATATTGAAAATCCCGATAGTAAGAATGTGCAGAATTGGGTTTCAAGCCTACAATTCAAATTTGAAGGTGATCCAACGGTTAACAAATCCAAGATTTCAGTTTTAGTGAAACAGGTTTAGGTAAAACTTGAAATCTCATAATTTTAACCTAAATCAATAAAAGTCGACATAACTCAACATCCACATCAAGCAAATCGCACATGGCTAATTCATACAATACCTTAACTCATCCAAATTAATCAATTAAAAAAGACAAGAAAGACATCAAACATTTATTTTCAATTATCAAAATTCTGGGTGTTACACTTTGCTTGAGTACAAGCAAGATTCTAAGTTGATAACTGGCATATTTTAGTTATTTTTTGGATTAAAATTGAAATTCTGATACTGGGGACAGATGTCGTACAGGATGTCACGACATCGCGCTTCAGAACATGCAGAATGTATATGACCGTATGAACAGATTAAACAAGTGAATAACACAAGAGAATTGTTAACCCAGTTCGGTGCAACGTCACCTACATCTGGGGGCTACCAAGCCAGGGAGGAAATCCACTAAAATAGTGTTAGTTCGAAGATCTAACAGCCACTGTTTACAACCTTCTCACCTAACCACTACCCGTGCAACCTCTACCTAAGAGCCACTCTTAGATATGAGAACCCCTCTCACTCCCTCTCAATCACTCTCCCGTGTTTACAATTAAATCGAATACACACCAGAGATTGCTCTCTGAACAATAGAGATCAACTCCACACACTATAGAGATCAACTCTACACACTCAGGTCCAACACTTGATGTTAGGGTGACATCAAGGTGGCTCACAAAGCACTCAAGTCCCAAAACTCACAAAATAACTCTTCAATCCCGGACTTGGTACAGAACTCGTGCAGCCTTCATGTTTATATAGCAGTGTGCGTTTCTGGGCTGCAACAGCTTGCGTTGGATGAGATCTATCACTTTCCTGAAAAATCTGCACTTAAAGATCTAAAAGATCAAGTTTGATCTTTTAGTTTTTATCTTTAATCTTTAATCTTTAATCCCTGGACGAACTATTCAAGTTTGTAATTCGAACTTTAATTATCTTTTAATTCGTTCCAAGAGATAGATCGTCTAATCTGTTGCTAACTGCACAATAATCTGTTAAAGAGATAACAGATTTATGTGTCCAGTATTTTCGGGCCGGATGTCAGTACATCGTGTCCGACATCGTGGATCCTGCACACTCTGTTAAAGATATAACAGATTTATGTGTCCAGTATTTTCGAGCCGGATGTCAGGACATCGTTTCCGACATCGTGGATCCTGCAGCTTCAATTCTTCATTTGACATTTTATCTTGCCTTGTGCATTGTGCAGCCCGATCTTATTCCTTGACATAACGTTGGACATCATGTGCAGCAACTCCAGCTTTCCTTCATTGTCTAAGTGCTTATGTTTTAACAAAATCTTAGCCAATCTTTTAAATACTCAGTAGAGCTAAGCACTAACAATCTCCCCCTTTGGCAAATTTTGTCTAAAACATACTTAGACACTTCCTGAGCAGGTACGAGCAGTTATGCAAGTGAGATCAGCAACTTTCATTATCAGAGTAATCAAGCACAGCGGAATTGGTAATGGCGACAGCAAAATTCTGCAAGTTGCAAGTCGTTTCCAGGATGTCAAGACATCTCACGTGACATCAGCTTTCTGCTCCCCCTGTCTCCATGCTCCTACTGCTGTGAAGCAGTTCACTGCAGCATCTTCTATCAGCTACTAGTCTTTTCCAGGATGTCAAGACATCTCATGTGACATCAGCGTTCTGCTCCCCCTTACTGCAGCATCTTCTATCAGCTTACATCAGTCATCATCAGCAGCAGCAGTCTCAGTCATCATCAGCAGCAGCAGTCTCCCCCTCAAAATCATGAATCATGCATACATCGTATCATACAACTCCCCCTCAGAATCATGAATCATGCATACATCGTATCCTACTACTCAAAATCATAAATCATGCATAATACTATTATACTATTACTCCCCCTTTTTAGACAGAATTTGACAAAAGTAGAATGCATGCAAATATTATAGACCAATAGCAAATTAATTGTTCAAAGGGACATGCCCCTATAACTAGTAAGAGTAAAAGGCAAAAATAAAGGTCTGATGATCATGGGGTGGCTTCAGAATCATCATCATCGGATTCTGTATCTTCTGCTGCATCTTCCTCTTCCTCAGCAGCTTCTTCTTCTTCCTCAGCTGCTTCACCATCATCAATGCCACTGTCTGAGAGCCTTTTGATCAGGCGTTCCAGCTCCATTTTCTTCTCTGTGGTGGCTTTGATGGTTGCCTCCAGCACCTTGCATGTGTCCTTGAGTTCAGCAATCAAGGCATCCTTGGATACAGCACCTGAAGCAGCAGCTTTCCCTGATGTCGAGACAATGTCTGGGACATGTGTCCCCTCAAACAGTTTGTAGTGCAGGGATAGAGGAGATTCTCTCTTCATCACAGAGTCAATGTTGTTTAAGATATTGGGATGTTGACTCAACATGATGCCACACAATACAGTTGGGAAGGCAATGGGTAATTTGACAGCAAAAGATTATGAATGCTTAACAGTTTGATCAAAAATATAGTTTCCAATATTAAATTTGGACTTGGTTCCAACAGCATACAGAAATTTACCCAAACCTGTGGCAACAGTGGAAGTGTGATTGGTGGGTACCCAGTTTGCAGCGCCAATCCTATGCAGAATTGCATACTTCACACTTAGCTTCCCTGCACAAAGCTTCCCTTTCTTTGTCCAATGCTGGACTCGTTTGGCAGTGATTTCCTTGGCAATTTGATGCTCAGAAACAGCAATATCCACCACTCCTTCAGTTGGTCTGCCCAGGTATTTGTTGACTACAGCAGGGGAGAATCTAACACATTTTCCTCTGACAAACACTTTCTGATACTCATCACTCTTTCTGTTTGTTATGTCAGAGGGAATGTTGACAATGAATTCCCTGACTAGACTTTCATAGCAATCTCCCAACTTGGTGACAGTTTTCAGCAGTCCAGCAGCCTTGATGAGGTCCATGATCTCCTTGCAATCCAAGGCATTTCTTCCCAGTTCTCTTTCTAAAGCAAGCCTTCGTTGATATACAAATTTCCACCTTTCAACATTGCCAATGGAGTGGAATGAAATGTTGTCCAATGGTGCATCAGGGACTTTTCCAGGCACCTTTTTCCCTGATTTCTTGGCCCGCTTGATGTCGGGAACATCTAGTTCGACATCATAATCAGAATCAGATGAGGAAATTTCTTTCCTCTTCTTGGAAGGGACTGCAACTTTGCTCCATCTGGATGTGGTAGGAGTGATTGGAGTGCTCTTCTTCTGGGCCATAGTTTTGATTCGTCCAGACCTAGTAATGGGGGTTTTTCCCTTTCTGCTTTGAAGTCTTTCTGCAATGCCAGGTGCTAACTTGTTGGCAATGGGTTCCTCATCAGATTCGACTTCTTCTAGGTCAATGAGGTCACCTGGAGCAGGTTCTGGTGCCCTTGTTGCAGGGGTCTCTTCTGTGGCTTGATCTTCTTCTTCTGTTGATTCCTCTTCACTGGGTGAAGGGAGGGCTTCAGTATTTGGAGTGGAAGATGTTGGAACATCTTTATCAACATCAGGCACAGAAACATTTGGGGTGGAAGATGTTGGAACATCTTTATCAGCATCAGGGACAGAAGCATCTTTCAAAATGCTACTCACAATACTGCGGATTTTCTTGTCCATCTCCGTGTCTACTTCCCTAGGACTTGTTGCAAGGCTAGGGTTTTCAGAAGTCTTCACTCCCTGTTGTCGTTTGGGAACCAGTTTCTCAGGAACAGGGGCTGAACCAGGAATCATTTGTATGGGTTGGATATTGAATTCAGGTCGTTCCTGGTGTGATGGTGCTTTAGTGGATGATGGAGATGATGGTACAGAGGGTGAACCAGGAGTTGAGGTTTCTTTTGGTGCGGTAGCCATGGAGAAGCAGAGCCTTTGGAATGATTTCGTGAAATTCAGAGAGCTGTTGGGGAATGCTGTTGAAACCGAGATTACCACGTAAATATGAGTTTGAATGAGGAATGTAGAGGGACGTGTGAAGCAACGGTCGAATTTGTCTTGGCCCAGTAGTGAATGTGCTATTAACGTTTGAGCACATTCAGATAACAGTAATTGCTATAAATCCTCTAGCAGACAAATGTCCAGCTTGCCCCTCAGTTTTTCAAACTGATTTGCATCCAATGCCTTTGTGAAAATATCTGCTATTTGTTCCTCAGTGTCAACATGCTTCAGTGTGATCACTTTATCATCAACAAGATCTCTAATATAGTGATGTCTAATGTCAATGTGCTTGGTTCTGCTGTGTTGAACAGGATTTTTTGAAATATTAATAGCACTCATGTTGTCACAGTACAATGTCATGACATCTTGTTCGACATTGTACTCCTTGAGCATCTGCTTCATCCAAACTAGTTGTGAACAGCTGCTTCCTGCTGCAATATACTCTGCTTCTGCAGTAGATAGGGACACACAGTTCTGCTTCTTGCTGAACCATGAAATAAGATTGTTGCCCAGATAGAAGCATCCACCAGAAGTGCTTTTTCTGTCATCTGCACTTCCAGCCCAATCAGCATCACAATACCCAACCAGCATTGAATCTGAACAATGACAGTACATAATCCCATAGTCACTGGTGCCATTTACATATTTCAGAATTCTCTTTACTTGATTCAAGTGACTTATCTTGGGATTGGCTTGATATCTTGCACAAACACCTACTGCATAGGTGATGTCAGGTCTGCTAGCTGTTAAATATAGTAAGCTCCCAATCATGCTTCTGTACAGACTTTGATCAACACTGATGCCAGCTTCATCTTTTGACAGCTTCAGGTGAGTAGGTGCAGGTGTTCTTTTATGGCTGGCATTTTCCATCCCAAACTTCTTGACAATGTTCTTTGCATACTTGCTTTGTGAGAGGAATATGGAGTCTTCCATCTGCTTCACTTGGAGTCCCAGAAAATAAGTCAGCTCTCCAACAAGACTCATCTCAAATTCAGATTGCATCTGTTGGACAAAATGTCGAAGCATCTCATTCGACATCCCTCCAAACACAATGTCATCAACATATATCTGTGCTATCATCAAGTTTTCAGCATCTTGTTTGACAGAGAGAGTCTTGTCAATTCCTCCCTTCCTATACCCTTGCTGAGTAAGGAACTCTGTTAGCCTTTCATACCAAGCTCTTGGAGCTTGCTTCAATCCATAGAGAGCCTTCTTGAGCCTGTATACATGATCTGGATGAGTTGGATCTACAAATCCCTTTGGCTGCTCCACATAGGCTTCTTCATTCAGGTATCCATTCAGAAACGCGCTCTTCACATCCATCTGGTACAGCTTGAATTTGAGGATGCACGTTATACCAAGTAACAATCTGATGGATTCAAGTCTAGCAACAGGAGCGAAAGTTTCATCAAAGTCTACACCTTCAATCTGAGTGTAGCCTTGAGCAACAAGTCTGGCCTTGTTTCTGGTTATAACACCTTTTTCATTGGTTTTGTTCTTGAAGATCCACTTGGTGCCAATTACATTAGTTCCCTCGGGTCTAGGAACTAGCTCCCAAACTTCATTCCTTTTGAATTGCCCCAATTCTTCTTGCATAGCATTGATCCAGAACTCATCAGTCAGTGCCTCTTTCACATTCTTGGGCTCAATTTTGGAGACAAAGCATGAATTGGAGACAATCTCAATCTCCCTTGATCTTGTAGTGACTCCTCTGTTTGGGTCTCCTATAATCAGCTCCTTGGGGTGCATCTTCTGGATTCTAATGGAGGGTTTCTTGTCAGGTTGGTTGATGTTTGGTTCATCTGTAGCAGAATCAGAGTTTTCTGCATTTTCTGCACTTTTAGCTGTATCTGCTACATTGTCTCCCGATGTTCTGACATCTTCTTCGACATCCTTCTTTCTTGCTGGAGTTAGATCATCAACAACCACATTGATGGATTCCATCACAGTTCTGGTTCTGGAATTGAATACTCTATATGCTCTGCTGTTTGTAGAGTATCCCAGGAATATTCCTGCATCACTCTTGGGATCCATCTTTCTCCTTTGCTCTCTGTCTGCTAAAATGTAACATGGACTTCCAAAGATGTGGAAGTGCTTGACAGTTGGCTTCCTCCCTTTCCAGATTTCATACAGTGTGGTAGGAGTCCCTCTTCTAAGTGTGACTCTGTTGTGGATGTAGCATGCTGTGTTCATGGCTTCAGCCCAGAGATTATAGGGAAGTTCTTTGGCATGAAGCATGACCCTAGCAGCCTCTTGCAAAGTCCTGTTTTTCCTTTCAACTATGCCATTTTGTTGTGGTGTAATGGCTGCAGAGAACTCATGAGTGATGCCTTCAGATGTGCAGAATTCAGTAAACTTGCTGTTTTCAAACTCTCTGCCATGATCACTCCTGATTCTCTTGATGACACAGTCTTTTTCTCTTTGAAGTCTTAGACTCAACTCTTTGAATACTTCAAAGGTGTCTGATTTCTCTCTGATAAAGTTGACCCAGGTAAATCTGGAGAAATCATCCACAACAACATAGGCATACCTCTTTCCTCCAAGGCTTTCAACTTGCATAGGCCCCATCAAGTCCATGTGAAGTAGTTCCAGCACCCTGGAAGTGGTCTGATGTTGAAGCTTCTGGTGGGACATCTTGACTTGCTTTCCAATCTGACATTCACCACAGATTCTGCCTTCTTCTATTTTCAGATTGGGAATGCCTCTAACAGCACCTTTGTCAATGATTTTCTTCATGCCTCTTAAGTGCAGATGTCCAAATCTTTGATGCCATATTTTGACTTCATCTTCTTTGGAGGATAGACATGTGGAGGAGTAACTGGTTTCTTGAGGTGTCCATAGGTAACAGTTGTCTTTTGATCTGCTGCCCTTCATTAGAACTTCACTCTTCTCATTTGTCACCAAGCATTCTGACTTTGTGAAGTTTACATTGAATCCTTCATCACACAACTGACTGATGCTGATCAAGTTTGCAGTCAGTCCCTTCACCAGCAGTACTTTGTCCAGACTAGGAAGTCCATCATGGGCTAGCTTTCCCATTCCAGTGATCTTTCCTTTAGAGCCATCTCCAAATGTCACATAGCTAGTGGAGCAAGGTTCAATGTTCACCAGGAATTCTTTAACTCCTGTCATGTGTCTGGAACAGCCGCTATCTAGGTACCAATCTTCCTTAGCTGATGCTCTAAGTGAAGTATGAACAACAAGACTAACAGTCTTGTGTTTTGGAACCCACATCATCTTCCTTCCACTGCTGCTACTTTGAGTTCCATGATGTGGATGGCCATGTAAATGATAGCAAAAGGGCTTTATGTGACCATACTTGCCACAGTAGTGACACCTCCACTTCTTTCTTTTGCTCCTTTTCTGCTGCGTTCCATGATGTCGAGACCGATGTTGTGACATCGTGGCTCCAGTGTTGTTTTTGGCAGGAACAAATTCTGTCATGGTTGTTCTGCCAGCAGATTTATGATTAAATCCAAGTCCTCTCTGGTTTCCAACATTCTTCCCAAGCTGTAGCACCTCACCAAGCATATCTGAGCCTTTATTCAGCATCTTTATTGATTTTGTCATGTTTTCCAATTTAGAGTTCAGAAAACCAACTTCTCCTTTAAGCTCAGAGATCTCCTCTTCATGTGCCTCCTTCTCGGCCTCCAGATTTGCAATGACCTTCTTCAGTTGTGCTTCTTGCTGAAGAATCTTCTCACTTTTGATGCAGAGTTCTCTATAGGATATAGCAAGCTCATCAAAAGTGATTTCACTATCTGTATCACTTGAATCTTCAGCAGATTCAAATCTCCCAGTGAGTGCATCCACATCTCTGTCAGAATCACTTTCTTGTTCACTCTCTGTATCATCAGACCGACATACAGAAAGACCTTTCCTCTGCTTCTTGAGATGAGTGGGACATTCAGCTTTGATGTGTCCATAGCCTTCACACCCATGGCATTGAACTCCTTTGCTGTGACTGGGCTTTTCCTCTGACCTTTTCTGGTATTCACTACCTTTCCTGATGTCGAAAGGGATGTTCCGGACATGTGGTTTCTGCCTCCTGTCCATTCTGTTCAGCACTTTGTTGAACTGTTTTCCAAGGAGCACAACTGCATTAGCCAGACCTTCATCAGTATCCAGGTCATACTCATCTTCTTCTCCTTCATCATTGGACACGAACGCCAAGTTCTTGCTCTTCTTTTCAGTCCTATCCGAGAGTCCTAGCTCAAAGGTTTGAAGGGAACCAATGAGTTCATCTACTCTCATGTTGCAAATGTCTTGGGCCTCCTCTATTGCAGTGACTTTCATGTCAAATCTCTTAGGCAAGGATCTGAGGATCTTTCTCACCAGCTTTTCATCTGTCATCCTCTCTCCCAAGGCAGTGCAAGCATTGGCAATTTCAAGAATGTTCATGTGGAAGTCATGAATACACTCTTCCTCCTTCATCTTCAGATTTTCGAATTTTGTAGCCAATAGTTGCAATCTGGACATCTTCACTTTGGAGGTTCCTTCATGAGTGGTTTTCAGGATCTCCCATGCATCCTTGGCCACTGTGCATGTGTTGATCAATCTGAAGATATTCTTGTCAACTCCATTGAATAGAGCATTCAAAGCTTTGGAGTTTCCAAGTGCCAATTCGTCTTCTTCTTTTGTCCAGTCTTCTTCTGGCTTCAATTCATCAGTGGGCTTTCCTTCTGTGTCCAGCATCTTGGGATGTTCCCAGCCTTTGATGACAGCTTTCCAGGTTCTGCTATCCAGTGATTTGAGGAAGGCCACCATCCTTGCTTTCCAGTATTCATAGTTGGTTCCATCCAGAATTGGTGGTCTGTTCACTGGTCCTCCTTCTTTCTCCATGTTCATCAGAATTTATCTCCCTAGATCTCACTCAGTGATTTCGAGTGCCCGCTCTGATACCAATTGAAATTCTGATACTGGGGACAGATGTCGTACAGGATGTCACGACATCGCGCTTCAGAACATGCAGAATGTATATGACCGTATGAACAGATTAAACAAGTGAATAACACAAGAGAATTGTTAACCCAGTTCGGTGCAACGTCACCTACATCTGGGGGCTACCAAGCCAGGGAGGAAATCCACTAAAATAGTGTTAGTTCGAAGATCTAACAGCCACTGTTTACAACCTTCTCACCTAACCACTACCCGTGCAACCTCTACCTAAGAGCCACTCTTAGATATGAGAACCCCTCTCACTCCCTCTCAATCACTCTCCCGTGTTTACAATTAAATCGAATACACACCAGAGATTGCTCTCTGAACAATAGAGATCAACTCCACACACTATAGAGATCAACTCTACACACTCAGGTCCAACACTTGATGTTAGGGTGACATCAAGGTGGCTCACAAAGCACTCAAGTCCCAAAACTCACAAAATAACTCTTCAATCCCGGACTTGGTACAGAACTCGTGCAGCCTTCATGTTTATATAGCAGTGTGCGTTTCTGGGCTGCAACAGCTTGCGTTGGATGAGATCTATCACTTTCCTGAAAAATCTGCACTTAAAGAACTAAAAGATCAAGTTTGATCTTTTAGTTTTTATCTTTAATCTTTAATCTTTAATCCCTGGACGAACTATTCAAGTTTGTAATTCGAACTTTAATTATCTTTTAATTCGTTCCAAGAGATAGATCGTCTAATCTGTTGCTAACTGCACAATAATCTGTTAAAGAGATAACAGATTTATGTGTCCAGTATTTTCGGGCCGGATGTCAGGACATCGTGTCCGACATCGTGGATCCTGCGCACTCTGTTAAAGATATAACAGATTTATGTGTCCAGTATTTTCGAGCCGGATGTCAGGACATCGTTTCCGACATCGTGGATCCTGCAGCTTCAATTCTTCATTTGACATTTTATCTTGCCTTGTGCATTGTGCAGCCCGATCTGATTCCTTGACATAACGTTGGACATCATGTGCAGCAACTCCAGCTTTCCTTCATTGTCTAAGTGCTTATGTTTTAACAAAATCTTAGCCAATCTTTTAAATACTCAGTAGAGCTAAGCACTAACAAAAATGTTAGCACTTGTCTTTCTTTTCTAATAGTTTTCTTATAAACTTCCCTTAAATCTATTTGTTATATATATATATATATATATATTGTACATTTACTAATGTTTTTGTTTAAATATGAAAGATTCATCCATGATTTTGTAGGTTTTGATGGTTACTTGTTAGATCCAAAAACAAAGTCAAAAGGAAGGGCAAAATAGTTCATTTTTAAATATTTCAGATATCCATTTGCCCAGGCTAGCAACCAGCTTGTCTGGGCTAGTCATCTTGCTTCAACCATAAGCAACACACTCGCCTGGGCGAGCTACAGCTCGCCAGGGTGAGTATGTTTATTCAATACTAAGCATCAAATTCGCCTAAGCGAGCTACAGCTCGTTTGCGCTAGCTCGCTCAGGTGAATTTGTGTGCACGTTTTGGCTGTTTTCTATAAATAGTCATGCATATGTTAAGGAAATGATGATCCACTAGTAGAAGAAAAATGTGGAAATCTGAGGAAGAAGATGAAAGTGGAAAGTGGAGCCCGTGCGCTGCAGACTTGTGACCGTGGATTGCATCCTTCTTCAATTCTCTTGTTAGTTTTGTGCTCTACATAATGCTCAGTTTTTCTTAAGGATTGAATGTAATTTTTGTACCCTTTTGTGTCCCTTTGGATATTATATATGTACGAATCTTTTCTAGTCATTACTGGTGATTTCATTCTACTCGTAATGCATGATTCTATTTAATCACTAATTTCTTAATTGGATTTTAGGTTTGATTGGAAAGTACTCTTAAAATTTGCACTTAATGAAGTTACTCTTTATGTTACGTTGCTAGAAATAAAGCATAACGTTTTGATTGCAAAAAGCACAAGATTATGATTGTAATGCTAGGGTATTTACTTCATATGCAAGGGATTGATATTTTGTAAATATTCTTTGGTCTCAAGTGCGAGAGATCGATTTGGAGTAACTTAATGTGTGCATCAGTAATATTAGAAAATGATTCATATATGTTAATCTTATTAGGATACTGAGGGTATGAACGATGAAATCCAATCCTATGTTTTTCTTGAATTAATCAAATTCATTATTATTGTTTCCATAACTTTATATATTTCCGATGCACTAAATTCTATTGTTTTCGTTATTTTTCGTAAATTCCGTTATTTCATCACTTTAAATTATCTTTCGTTAACTGCACAAACCCATGATATTTCGACTAAACTTGTACATAACTATTAAATTGATAACCTTTATCTGAATGAATTAAGTAACTCAAGTTCATATGGAGATGATCTTTTTTTACAAATCTGTAACCCACAACGACATTTGGTACGCTTACCAAAAGTCTAAAATTGATCCAAGAGAACTGCTTCCCCCAGGGTAGAAATGTCTACCTACTCCATGTTGCCTATAAATTCTTCAAATTGTTGCATGCATTTCCACCCTATTATGGTATCCTGACAATCCTCTTTTTCCTTCAGCCACGCACTAGAGATCAATTCCAAACCCTCTTTTAGACATCTTCAGAGTTTCCCACAACCTCACTTCTGCTCTATTGAACATGAGGAAGACATATTAACTATTACACATAGAATCCCCTTATCCACCCATTCCAAGCCAAGGCTTAGGAATCCATCACCTTAAAAGTGAACCTTCTTTAGAAACAAACACTGTCTCCAAATGCATAATAGCCCCCCTGATAGACCATTTGAAGGCTTAGTCGACCAATCACAGTCCGAGCCTCCCCAAATTTCCTAAACCTCCAAAACCTCCAAATTCTAACACTTTGTCTCTTGAAAAAGACAACAATCAACCCAAAAGTTTGCAATAATGGATTGAATACATCTCCTTTTAATTCAATCTCTCAACCCCCTCACATTCAATGAAATAATCTTTATTGAACACCCTGAATGATCTCCCTCTGTAATTTTTCCTCTTTATCTCTATCTTCCATCAAATCAATCTGGTTGACATAAACTTGATCATGCCCTTTACCGTCAATACTCATCATCATCGCTGGACCCCAAATGATGATCTGTTCCTCTAGTTACACCTGAAAATGTTTGAAGAAGAAGAAGTATCTTTGAGTGAGAACACCATAGACGTAGGGTAACTTTTGCCACGAAACCCGTGTTTTGGAAGTCTTTGTGCTTCCCAACAATGCTTTTGCCGGAGTCCACAATTTGACCTGTCAAAGTTGTGTCTATGATTCACGACGTGAGTATCTCATTGCATCTCAATCTCACCTGAGATAAACGATCAATACTGTACTCAGCGGAAGAGACAGAGGGAAAAGGGTTACTCTTGTAATTAACATGATTATTTCTTTAAAAATTCAAACTTAAAAATATTTTCATTGATGTGTTATTTGGGCAACAACAATTCTTTCCTTAGGACCAAGGTAATGGTTTGTTAAATTTAATGTTATGTTGGATTTCTGACTAATGAACAAAATCCTTTGATTGTGCCTTGTTTACTATAACTTCAGTATGACTTTGAGTTTTGTCGGCTTGAAGCTTACGCTCAACGGTAAAAAGTAGTGGGTGATATTGACTAATAAACTTGATGATTTAGATAACTAATGATTAGAATAATCAATAAAAAAATTGGTAATTTTTTTAGAACTAATAGAGTTAGCTTCCATGAAAAGACCAAAATACTCTTAGAGTATGTTTGGATACAGAATTTTAACTGAGGAAAGTAATTTATCAGAGAATTTGAATTTCTGTAATCTAGAATTCATTGTTTGGATTTTTTTTTGTGAAGAATTTAAAATTTTGGAATTTTAAAACTGAATTTTAAACAACTAAAAATCTGAAATTTCAATTTCCTTCTAAAAGGTGAGAAATTGAAATTCTCTTCTTACCGTCTTCTTCAAGAAACACCGTCTGAGATTCTGGAATATCGATCGGACCTAAAAACATAGAGGAACACGTATAACTAGCACACCAATCATATCTTTTTTTTTCATTCATTTTTTTTCACCCTCATAATTTTAACTTTTTTTTATCCAAACACAAAATTTTGAAAATAAAAGAATTTCAATTGAAGTATTTGAAATTCATAGAATTTAAAATTTCTCAGAATTTTAAATTTCTCCATCCAAATAAACTCTTAGGACATTCTAGAAAGCAAGCACAGAGTTTTAAGGCTAAAAATATTTTGAAAGATTTAATGAGTCTATTTTAATTACAAATATTATATTTGAGAGTAAATAAAAATCTAAAAAATTACTATTATTTAGCGAAAAAAACTTGATTTATTGAATACTTAATTATCATTTAGTAAAATAATAATTAATTACGATTAATATATTAATGATAAATTTCTGAAATATTTTTTGGATACTCGGAAATATTTTTGTACATGGTATAGATAGTTTTGCCAAAATTCCAATCCAATTTTATTGTAATAAATCATTAATTATTTTTACCACATAAATTATTAAAAAAAATAATTATTTTAGGAGATGAACTTAAATCCCATGCAGGCTTTTAATAAATGGGATGATAGAACCTCCTTGGTCATATTTTAATATTTTTTAAGTACAAAATTTAAAATAAAACTAAATTATTTTCTGTAAATAGGACTCCTCTAACCACTCCATTGCTCACATTTTACTTCTTCTCCTCTATCCAACCTCTTGCAAGGAAAAAAAATCTCACTTAAACTACCCTTAAAAACGTTATTATTTTAAAATAATTATAATTTGACACTTAAACTTCATTTCCCTCCTCACAAGCTCCACCAAATCACATTAACCAAGCCACTAACTGAGGTAAAGAGGGTGTGGGATTAATCCTTATTTTTCATGTCTCAATTGGTTTTAATTTGGATTATCTGTTAATCCTTTTATTTTATGTTAATTCTATAATTAACACTTTATTTTATTTGTTATTTAATTTTATGTGTTGGTATTTATTTTATCATCATATTATGTTGGTGTTAAGTTTTATTATATGAATTTGAGGTGTTAACTATTGTTTAAGCTTTGAATTTTTAAGTTGCTTATCTATATAATACATGTAAAGGAAGTTTGAATTTTTTTGAGCTGTTGGATTAAAATTTTAATGTAACAACAACCGTTGATTTGATTTAATTGTACACACGCATGCACGCACACACACACACAAAATTTAATACTATTTATTAATAAATTAAATTTGTATACACATATTAAGTTTAATACTATTTATTAATAAATTAGATTTAAGTACAAATTTAAATTATTTTTAAAATAAAATTCAAACCCTTTAAAAATATTTACTTGTACTTTTTAAAACTCTTTTGACATGATAACTTTTTGTTTAATAAGTTCCGTTTATTTTTGCTTAATAAAGTAATTTTTGTTTCTTAAATTTACATCAAAACTTCCATTTCATAATTATTTATAGCTGCAATTAAGTAGCAATAAATTTTTTTAATTGTTAGTTGTTGGGTACTCGTACGGTTATCTTTTACATCAAACGTTCCTAATTTAATTACTTTAATAAAAAAATATTATTTAAATTTAAAACAATTCACATTTACCTTTCGTAGAGACCGGTCTATAAATTCAACACTATCATTAACTGTGACTTAGACCATTGGTGCCTTGCAAATTCACTCAAAGCTACAAAGGTTTGTCAATTTTATGAATTTCACATTATTATTCGTAAAACTTTTCACTTTCATGTCAGTAATTTTGTTGGTTTAAATTGTTATTTAGGTTTTATTGTTCTACACATTGAATTTTATCATCTTTTGTCTCCTCCCAATAATTTTTTTTCATCTGAACCTCCTTCTAGTTGAATTTCTTCATCTTTTGCCTCATTTTTTAGGTAATTTTTCTTTGTCAAAACCTCCATCTTATTAATCGAACATAAACATGCTTATTTTGTTCATTTTTTCACCTCTCTCGGTGAGTTTTCTTTATCTAAATCTACATCTTATTAATTATCTTACATATTTTTGGTTTATATTTGCATATACACAATTAAGTAGTGAACGGATTCTAGTAACCACTCTTATCTTTTAAGTAAATGTGCTTTTTGTTTTGTAGGTTTACCATCATACTTGATTGGAACATTAAAATTGACGTTAATAGGGATAAAGAGAATACAAAGCAACAAGATTTTATTATGGCTTATTCTCAACTGTGTATTCTTCTTAGGTATGTTCTTTCTCCTCTTTAAACTACTTTTACATATAAAAAATATTAATTATAAACACACAAAATTCAAATACATATAAACATAGTAGTCATAGTAACAAAAATAACACTACAATTCAAATAATTATAAATATATTTATTATATTTTTTAATATATACAATTCTCACAGGTATTGCGTACATCACTATTATTAATTGAAAAAGGAAAAATAAAAATGAATTTCATTAGGTTTAAGACAACATCTCCTCAATTAAAAGATATATAATTTATTGTTGAAATTCTGATACTGGGGACAGATGTCGTACAGGATGTCACGACATCACGCTTCAGAACATGCAGATTGTCTTTGACTGTATGAACAGATTAAACAAGTAAATAACACAAGAGAATTGTTAACCCAGTTCGGTGCAACCTCACCTACATCTGGGGGCTACCAAGCCAGGGAGGAAATCCACTAAAATAGTGTTAGTTCAAGGTCTAACAGCCACTGTTTACAACCTTCTCACCTAACCACTACCCGTGCAATCTCTACCTAAGAGCCACTCTTAGATATGAGAACCCCACTCACTCCCTCTCAACCACACTCCCGTGTTTACAAACAAATCAAAAACATACCAGAGATCAACTCTGAACAAAAGGGATCAACCCTACACACTAGAGATCAACTCTACACACTAGAGATCAACTCTACACACTCAGGTCCAACACTTGATGTTAGCTTAACATCAAGGTGGCTCACAAAACACTCAAGTCCCAAAACTCACAAAATAACTCTTCAATCCCGGACTTGGTACAAAACTCGTGCAGCCTCCATGGTTATATAACAGTGTGCTTATCTGGGCTGCAACATCTTGTGCTGGATGAGATCTATCATTCTTCCTGAAAATCTGCACTTAAAGATCTAAAAGATGCAGTTTGATCTTTTAGTTTTTATCTTTAATCTTTAATCCCTGAACGAACTCTTCTACTTTGAAATTCGAACTTTAATTATCTTTTAATTCGTTCCTAAAGATAGATCTTCTTATCTCTTGCTAACTGCACAATAATTTGTTAAAGATATAACAGAATTATATGTCCAGTATTTTCGGGCAAGATGTCAGGACATCGTATCCGACATCGTGGATCCTGCAACTTCAATGCTTCATTTGACATTTTATCTTGACTTATGCATTGTGCAGCAACTCCAGTATTTTCGGGCAGGATGTCAGGACATTGTATCCGACATCGTGGATCCTGCAACTTCAATTCTTCATTTGTCATTTTATCTTGCCTTGTGCATTGTGCAGCCCGATCTTATTCCTTGACATAACGTTGGACATCATGTGCAGCAACTCCAGCTTTCCTTCATTGTCTAAGTGCTTATGTTTTAACAAAATCTTAGCCAATCTTTTAAAACTCCGTAGAGCTTAGCACTAACAATCTCCCCCTTTGGCAAATTTTGTCTAAAACATACTTAGACACTTCCTGAGCAGGTACGAGCAGTTATGCAAGTGGGATCAGCAACTTTCATTATCAGAGTAATCAAGCACAGCGGAAATTCTTCAAGTTGAAAATCTACAAGTCTTCTCCAGGATGTCAAGACATCTCACGTGACATCAGCTTTCTGCTTCTGCTCCCCCTGTCTTCATGCTTACTGCAGCATCTTCTATCAGCTACTAGTCTTTTCCAGGATGTCAAGACATCTCATGTGACATCAGCTTTCTGCTTCTGCTCCCCCTGTCTTCATGCTTACTGCAGCATCTTCTATCAGCTTCTAGTAGCTTACATCAGTCATCCTCAGCAGCAGCAGTCTCCCCCTCAAGATCATATTCATACAACTCCCCCTCAAAATCATGAATCATGCATACATCGTTTCCTACTGCCATACATCGTATCAATCATGCATAATACGACTATTGCATACATAGTATCCTACTGCTCAAAATCATGCATAATAGCAAGCATAATACTATTACTCCCCCTTTTTAGACAGAATTTGACAAAAGTAGAATGCATGAACTTAAGGTGCAAATATTACAGACCAATAGTAATCAATTGTTCAAAGGGACATGCCCCTATAGTTAATATAAAGGTCTGATGATCATGGGGTGGCTTCAGAATCATCATCATCGGATTCTGTATCCTCTGCTGCATCTTCGTCATCGGCTTCTTATTCTTCTTCCTCAGCTTCTTCTTCTTCTTGCTCAGCTGCTTCTTCTTCCTCGGCTGCTTCACCATCATCAATGCCACTTTCTGAGAGCCTTTTGATCAGCCGTTCTAGCTCCATCTTCTTCTCTGTGGTGGCTTTGATGGTTGCTTCCAGCACCTTGCATGTGTCCTTGAGTTCAGCTATCAAGGCATCCTTGGACACAGCACCTGAAGCAGCAGCTTTCCCTGATGTCGAGACAATGTCTGGGACATGTGTCCCCTCAAACAGTTTGTAGTGCAGGGATAGAGGAGATTCTCTCTTCATCACAGAGTCAGTGTAGTTTAAAATATTGGGGTGTTGACTCAACATAATGCCACACAATACAGTAGGGAAGGCAATGGGTAATTTGACAGCAAAAGATTCTGAATGCTTAACAGTTTGATCAAAAATATAGTTTCCAAAATTAAATTTGGACTTTGTTCCAACAGCATACAGAAATTTACCCAAACCTGTGGCAACAGTGGAAGTATGATTGGTGGGTACCCAGTTTGCAGCTCCAATCCTATGCAGAATTGCATACTTCACACTCAGCTTCCCTGCAGAAAGCTTCCCTTTCTTTGGCCAATGCTGGACTCGTTTGGCAGTGATTTCCTTGGCAATCTGATGCTCAGAAACATCAATATCCACCATTCCTTCAGTAGGTCTGCCCAGGTACTTGTTGATCACAGCAGGGGAGAATCTAATACACTTTCCTCTGACAAACACCTTTTGATAATCATCACTTTTTCTGTTTGTTATGTCAGAGGGAATGTTGACAATGAATTCCCTGACTAGACTTTCATAGCAATCTCCCAACTTGGTGACTGTCTTCAGTAGTCCAGCAGCCTTGATGAGTTCCATGGTCTCCTTGCAATCCAAGGCATTTCTTCCCAGTTCTCTTTCTAAAGCAAGTCTGCGTTGATACACGAATTTCCACCTTTCAGCATTGCCAATGGAGTGGAATGAGATGTTGTCCAATGGTGCATCAGGGACATTTTCAGGCACCTTTTTCCCAGATTTCTTGGCCCTCTTTGATGTCGAGACATCTAGTTCGACATCATCATCAGAATCAGATGAGGAAATTTCTTTCCTCTTCTTGGAAAGGATTGCAACTTTGCTCCGTCTGGATGTGGTAGGAGTGATTGGAGTGCTTTTCTTCTGGGCCATAGTCTTGATTCGTCCAGACCTCTTAATGGGGGTTTTTCCTTTTCTGCTTTGTAGTCTTTCCGCAATGCCAGGTGCCAATTTGTTGGCAATGGGTTCCTCATCAGATTCTACCTCTTCTAGGTCAATGAGGTCACCTGGAGCAGGTTCTGGTGCCCGTGGTGCAGGGGTCTCCTCTGTGGCTTGATCATCTTCCTCTGTTGATCTCTCTTTGCTGGGGGAAGAGAGTACTTCAGCATTTGGGCCGGAAGATGTTGGAACATCTTTCTCAACATCAGGCACAGAAACATTCGGGGTGGAAGATGTTGGGACATCTTCATAAGCTTCAGGGACAGCAACATCTGGGGTGGAAGATGTTGGAACATCTTTCTCAGTATCAGGAACAGAGGCGTCTTTCAAAATGCTACTCACAATACTGCGGATTTTCTTGTCCATCTCCGTGTCTACTTCCCTATGACTTGTTGCAAGGCTAGGGTTTTCAGCAATCTTCACTCCCTGTTGTCTTCTGGGAACCAGTTTTTCAGGAACAGGGGCTTGACCAGGAATCATCTGTATGGGCTGGATATTGAATTCAGGTCGTTCCTGGTTTGATGGTGCAGAGGGTGAACCAGGAGCTGAAGTTTCTTTTGGTGAGGTAGCCATGGAAAAGTAGAGCGTTTGGAATGGTTTCGCAAATTTCTGAGAGCTGTTGGGGAATGTTGAAAACGAGATTACCACGAAAATATAAGTTTGAATGAGGAATGTAGAGGGACGTGTGAAGCAACGGTCGAATTTGCTTTGGTTTAGTAGTGAACGTGCTATTAATGTTAAGTGAGACGTTTGAGCACGTTCAGATAGCAGTAGCTGCTATAATTCCTCTAGCAGACAAATGCCCAGCTTGCCCCTCAGTTTTTCAAACTGATTTGCATCCAATGCCTTTGTGAAAATATCTGCTATTTGTTCCTCAGTGTCAACATGCTCCAGTGTGATAACTTTATCATCAACAAGCTCTCTGATATAGTGATGTCTAATGTCAATGTGCTTGGTTCTGCTGTGCTGCACAGGATTTTTAGAAATATTAATAGCACTCAAGTTGTCACAGTATAATGTCATGACATCTTGTTTGACATTGTACTCCTTGAGCATCTGTTTCATCCAAACTAGTTGTGAACAGCTGCTTCCTGCTGCAATATACTCGGCTTCTGCAGTAGATAGGGACACACAGTTCTGCTTCTTGCTGAACCATGAAATAAGATTGTTGCCCAGATAGAAACATCCACCAGAAGTGCTTTTTCTGTCATCTGCACTTCCAGCCCAATCAGCATCACAATACCCAACCAGCATTGAATCTGAACAATGACAGTACATAATCCCATAGTCACTGGTGCCATTTACATATTTCAGAATTCTCTTTACTTGATTCAAGTGACTTATCTTGGGATTGGCTTGATATCTTGCACAAACACCTACTGCATAGGTGATGTCAGGTCTGCTAGCTGTTAAATATAGTAAGCTCCCAATCATGCTTCTGTACAGACTTTGATCAACACTGGTGCCAGCTTCATCTTTTGACAGCTTCAAGTGAGTAGGTGCAGGTGTTCTTTTATGGCTGGCATTCTCCATCCCAAACTTCTTGACAATGTTCTTTGCATACTTGCTTTGTGAGAGGAATATGGAGTCTTCCATCTGCTTCACTTGAAGTCCCAGAAAATAAGTCAGCTCTCCAACAAGACTCATCTCAAATTCAGATTGCATCTGTTGAACAAAATGTCGAAGCATCTCATTCGACATCCCTCCAAACACAATGTCATCAACATATATCTGTGCTATCATCAAGTTTTCAGCATCTTGCTTGACAAAGAGAGTCTTGTCAATTCCTCCCTTCCTATACCCTTGCTGAGTAAGGAACTCTGTTAGCCTTTCATACCAAGCTCTTGGAGCTTGCTTCAATCCATAGAGAGCCTTCTTGAGCCTGTATACATGATCTGGATGGGTTGGATCTACAAATCCCTTTGGCTGCTCCACATAGGCTTCTTCATTCAGGTATCCATTCAGAAACGCGCTCTTCACATCCATCTGGTACAGCTTGAATTTGAGGATGCAAGCTACACCAAGTAACAATCTGATGGACTCAAGCCTAGCAACTGGGGCAAAAGTTTCATCAAAGTCTACACCTTCAATCTGAGTGTAGCCTTGAGCAACAAGTCTGGCCTTGTTTCTGGTTATAACACCTTCTTCATTGGTTTTGTTCTTGAAGATCCACTTGGTGCCAATCACATTAGTTCCCTCGGGTCTCGGAACTAGCTCCCAGACTTCATTCCTTTTGAATTGCTCCAATTCTTCTTGCATAGCATTGATCCAGAACTCATCAGTCAGTGCCTCTTTCACATTCTTGGGCTCAATTTTGGAGACAAAGCATGAATTGGAGACAATCTCAATTTCCCTTGATCTTGTAGTGACTCCTCTGTTTGGATCTCCTATAATCAGCTCCTTGGGGTGCATCTTCTGGATTCTAATGGAAGGTCGCTTGTCAGGTTGGTTGATGTTTGATTCATCTGTAGCAGAATCAGAGTTTTCTGTATTTTCTGCACTTTTAGCTGTATCTGCTACATTGTCTCCCGATGTTCTGACATCTTCTTCGACATCCTTCTTTCTTGCTGGAGTTAGATCATCAACAACCACATTGATGGATTCCATCACAGTTCTGGTTCTGGAATTGAATACTCTATATGCTCTGCTGTTTGTAGAGTATCCCAGGAATATTCCTGCATCACTCTTGGGATCCATCTTTCTCCTTTGCTCTCTATCTGCCAAAATGTAACATGGACTTCCAAAGATGTGGAAGTGCTTGACAGTTGGCTTCCTCCCTTTCCAGATTTCATACAGTGTGGTTGGAGTCCCTCTTCTCAGTGTGACTCTGTTGTGGATGTAGCATGCTGTGTTCATGGCTTCAGCCCAGAGATTATAGGGAAGTTCTTTGGCATGAAGCATGACCCTAGCAGCCTCTTGCAAAGTCCTGTTTTTCCTCTCAACTATGCCATTCTGTTGTGGTGTAATGGCTGCAGAGAACTCATGAGTGATGCCTTCAGATGTGCAGAATTCAGTAAACCTGCTGTTTTCAAACTCTCTGCCATGGTCACTCCTGATTCTCTTGATGACACAGTCTTTTTCTCTTTGAAGTCTTAGACTCAACTCCTTGAATACTTCAAAGGTGTCTGATTTTTCTCTGATAAAGTTGACCCAGGTAAATCTGGAGAAATCATCCACAACAACATAGGCATACCTCTTTCCTCCAAGGCTTTCAACTTGCATAGGCCCCATCAAGTCCATGTGAAGTAGTTCCAGCACCCTGGAAGTGGTCTGATGTTGAAGCTTCTGGTGGGACATCTTGACTTGCTTTCCAATCTGACATTCACCACAAATTCTGCCTTCTTCTATTTTCAGATTGGGAATGCCTCTAACAGCACCTTTGTCAATGATTTTCTTCATGCCTCTTAAGTGCAGATGTCCAAATCTTTGATGCCATATTCTGACTTCATCTTCTTTGGAGGATAGACATGTGGAGGAGTAACTGGTTTCTTGAGGTGTCCATAGGTAACAGTTGTCCTTTGATCTGCTGCCCTTCATTAGAACTTCACTCTTCTCATTTGTCACCAAGCATTCTGACTTTGTGAAGTTTACATTGAATCCTTCATCACACAGCTGACTGATGCTGATCAAGTTTGCAGTCAGTCCCTTCACCAGCAGTACTTTGTTCAGACTAGGAAGTCCATCATGAACTAGCTTTCCCATTCCAATGATCTTTCCTTTAGAGCCATCTCCAAATGTCACATAGCTAGTGGAGCAGGGCTCAATGTTCACCAGGAATTCTTTAACTCCTGTCATGTGTCTGGAACAGCCGCTATCTAGATACCAATCTTCCTTAGCTGAAGCTCTAAGTGAAGTATGAACAACAAGACTGACAATCTTGTGTTTTGGAACCCACATCATCTTCTTTCTGCTGTTGCTACTTTGAGTTCCATGATGTGGATGGCCATGTAGATGATAGCAAAAGGGCTTTATGTGACCATACTTGCCACAGTAGTGACACCTCCACTTCTTTCTTTTGCTCCTTTTCTGCTGCGTTCCATGATGTCGAGACCGATGTTGTGACATCGTGGCTCCAGAGCTGTTTTTGGCAGGAACAAATTCTGTCATGGTTGTTCTGCCAGCAGACTTAGGATTAAATTCAAGTCCTCTCTGGTTTCCAACATTCTTTCCAAGCTGCAGCACCTCATCAAGCGTATCTGAGCCTTTATTCAGCATCTTTATTGATTTTGTCATGTTTTCCAGTTTAGAGTTCAGAAAACCAACTTCTCCTTTAAGCTCAGAGATCTCCTCTTCATGTGCCTCCTTTTCAGCCTCCAGATCTGCAATGACCTTCTTCAGTTGTGCTTCTTGCTGAAGGATCTTCTCACTTTTGATGCATAGTTTTCTATAGGATCTTGCAAGCTCATCAAAAGTGATTTCACTATCTGTATCACTTGAGTCTTCAGCAGATTCAAATCTCCCAGTGAGTGCATTTACATCTCTGTCAGAATCACTTTCTTGTTCACTCTCTGTATTATCAGACCGACATACAGAAAGTCCTTTCCTCTGCTTCTTGAGATGAGTGGGACATTCAGCTATGATGTGTCCATAGCCTTCACACCCATGGCATTGAATTCCTTTGCTGTGACTGGGCTTTTCATCTGACCTTTTCTGGTATTTACTACCTTTCCTGATGTCGAAAGGGATGTTCTGGACATGTGGTTTCTGCCTCCTGTCCATTCTGTTCAGCACTTTGTTGAACTGCTTTCCAAGGAGCACAACTGCATTAGTCAGCCCTTCATCAGTATCCAAGTCATACTCATCTTCTTCTCCTTCATCATTGGACACGAACGCCAGATTCTTGCTCTTCTTTTCAGCCCTATCCGAGAGTCCTAGCTCAAAGGTTTGAAGGGAACCAATGAGTTCATCCACTCTCATATTGCAAATGTCTTGGGCCTCCTCTATTGCAGTGACTTTCATGTCAAATCTCTTAGGCAAGGATCTGAGGATCTTTCTCACCAGCTTTTCATCTGTCATCCTCTCTCCCAAGGCAGTGCAAGCATTGGCAATTTCAAGAATGTTCATGTGGAAGTCATGAATACATTCTTCCTCCTTCATCTTCAGATTTTTGAATTTTGTGGCCAATAGTTGCAATCTGGACATCTTCACTTTGGAGGTTCCTTCATGAGTGGTTTTCAGGATCTCCCAAGCATCCTTGGCTACTGTACATGTGTTGATCAGTCTGAAGATATTCTTGTCAACTCCATTGAATAGAGCATTCAAAGCTTTGGAGTTTCCAAGTGCCAATTCGTCTTCTTCTTTAGTCCAGTCTTCTTCTGGCTTCAATTCATCAGTGGGCTTTCCTTCTGTGTCCAGCATCTTGGGATGTTCCCAGCCTTTGATGACAGCTTTCCAGGTTCTGCTATCCAGTGATTTGAGAAAGGCCACCATTCTTGCTTTCCAGTATTCATAGTTGGTTCCATCAAGAATTGGTGGTCTGTTCACTGGTCCTCCTTCTTTCTCCATGTTCATCAGAATTTATCTCCCTAGATCTCACTCAGTGATTTCGAGTGCCTGCTCTGATACCAATTGAAATTCTGATACTGGGGACAGATGTCGTACAGGATGTCACGACATCACGCTTCAGAACATGCAGATTATATTTGACAGTGTGTACAGTTTAAACAAGAAGATAACACACGAGAAGTTCGGTGCAACCTCACCTACATCTGGGGGCTACCAAGCCAGGGAGGAAATCCACTAAAATAGTGTTAGTTCAAGGTCTAACAGCCACTGTTTACAACCTTCTCACCTAACCACTACCCGTGCAATCTCTACCTAAGAGCCACTCTTAGATATGAGAACCCCGCTCACTCCCTCTCAACCACACTCCCGTGTTTACAAACAAATCAAAAACATACCAGAGATCAACTCTGAACAAAAGGGATCAACCCTACACACTAGAGATCAACTCTACACACTAGAGATCAACTCTACACACTCAGGTCCAACACTTGATGTTAGCTTAACATCAAGGTGGCTCACAAAACACTCAAGTCCCAAAACTCACAAAATAACTCTTCAATCCCGGACTTGGTACAAAACTCGTGCAGCCTCCATGGTTATATAGTAGTGTGCTTATCTGGGCTGCAACATCTTGTGCTGGATGAGATCTATCATTCTTCCTGAAAATCTGCACTTAAAGATCTAAAAGATGCAGTTTGATCTTTTAGTTTTTATCTTTAATCTTTAATCCCTGAACGAACTCTTCTACTTTGAAATTCGAACTTTAATTATCTTTTAATTCGTTCCTAAAGATAGATCTTCTTATCTCTTGCTAACTGCACAATAATCTGTTAAAGATATAACAGAATTATATGTCCAGTATTTTCGGGCAAGATGTCAGGACATCGTATCCGACATCGTGGATCCTGCAGCTTCAATGTTTCATTTGACATTTTATCTTGACTTATGCATTGTGCAGCAACTCCAGTATTTTCGGGCAGGATGTCAGGACATTGTATCCGACATCGTGGATCCTGCAACTTCAATTCTTCATTTGTCATTTTATCTTGCCTTGTGCATTGTGCAGCCCGATCTTATTCCTTGACATAACGTTGGACATCATGTGCAGCAACTCCAGCTTTCCTTCATTGTCTAAGTGCTTATGTTTTAACAAAATCTTAGCCAATCTTTTAAAACTCCGTAGAGCTAAGCACTAACAATTGTGTTACCAAATATTTGAAAATTAAATTTATTAATGTGCAATCTTTAAGCAAATACCAACTATAAATATAAAAATATATAATTTAATCATCTCCTCAATACCAACTATTATTTAAATGAAGATTATATGATTAATTGCTTTGATTAATTCATTTATGTTTTGTTATTTACTTTTATTATCGTATTTTCTAGTATAATATTTTTTCATGTTTGTATTGTGCTATTTAAATTCTTATTTAAGCTTGATTAATTAATTTATGATTAAAATAAATTTAATACTGATTACAAGCTTTAAGAAATCAATTTATTTGTAATAAAAAATTTATGTTGATCGATTTGTAAAAATGGGTACCTGGCCATTCAAATTTAAAAAGGGTTAATAAAATATTTTTTTTCATGTTTATTAATTTTCAACTAACTAACTAGAATTAGTTTGAAAGATGACAAGTTAATTTAACTTGTAGAGAAACTTTTTGGTGAAGGCTTTTATTATTGGGCTTTAGCCCAATCAAATTATATGGTAAGAAAAACAAAAATTTTATACTACAAAAGGTATTTACACATGTAGATTCTTTTGATCATCTATCCTTACTTTCTACCCTAAAAATAAGGACTCTTCTAAGAGAATTACTAAAGAAAGAGAAAAATTTTCATACACTACAATGTAAAGGTGCTTTACGCAGACAACCAATAATCACATTTCTCCAAATTATCACGTCACTTTAATTGTTTTAATTAAATAAAGGGTAAATTATCAATTTTATTCTAGGACTTTACACCCATTGACAATTTAGTCCTCGTATTACAAAAGTGACATGTCTTTTGTGTCTAGGGGACATTCCATGTCAACTAACAAAGTTTTGGGCTAAAATGTCAGTGATTTTTTGTAATTATGATTTTAAAATTCATAAAGGTAACTACTATTTTGAGAAGAAGGTTTTTCTTCCTAATTTTGTGGTAATACTTTCTCTTCTGCAGTTACAAAATGGTTCCCAATAAATATAACTTAATGAAAAAATAGTCCACAACAATATTATGAATTTAAAACATGTATGTACCATGAAATTGCAAATTTTGTACAATACATTGCCAAGTACTAGTAAAATTTCTAATGTGACAAAGCCCAAAAAGAAAAAAAAAAAACACGACAAATAGTCATAACATCCATGATATTGTCCACAAGTAGAATATATTAATGTCACAACACAAATTCCCAAAATGAAGTAGAACATGTTGGATCGAGTGGCCTCAAAATAATTAAGAAGGGGGGTTGAATTAATTATTCCTAAACCTTTACTAATTAAAAAATTACTCTTTTAAGGCTTTTAATAAATTGTTAAGAGAATGAGGAGTAGAAGAGAAAACTTAACAGAAAGTAAAAGAGGAAATTAAATGCACAGCGGAAAGTAAAAGAGTAGGGAAAAAGGAAACAAACACACAAGAATTTTTATACTGGTTCGGCAACAACCCGTGCCTACATCCAGTCCCCAAGCGACCTGCGGTCCTTGAGATTTCTTTCAACCTTGTAAAAATCCTTTTACAAGCAAAGATGTACCCTCCACTAGAAATGATCCACAAGAGATGTACCCTCTCTTGTTCTCAGTCAAACCCAAGTAGATGTACCCTTTAATTGTACCACAAAGGATGTACCCTCCAATGTATTAAGACAAAGATCTCAGGCTGTTAAACCTTTGATACTTTGTGAATGGGGATACAAAAGAATTCTCAGGCGGTTAGTCCTTTGAACACTTTTGTATTAGGGAATGGGAAGAATCAAAAGAATTCTCAGACTATGTCATTTTGAATTCTTTGACAAGGGAGAAGGGAGACACAAAAGAATTTCGGCGGTTAGTCCTTTGTTCTTTTGGAAAAGGGAGAAGAGAGACATAAAAAGAATTCAGGCAGTTAGTCCTTGGCGAATTCTTTTTGGCAAAGGGAGAAGAGAATGAAAAGATGAATAACACAAGTTTTCAAGGTTTGGAAAACCAGAAAACTTCAGAAAGCTTTTGGTACAAAGAAGAAGAAGAAATTCAAAGAGAGTCAAGGCTTGTAAAGGATTGTTGAATAAGTGTAAAAGTATATATTGAAAGGCAAAACAAAGCCTTGCTTTTATAGACTCTTCATGTCTGGTCAAGACAACCATTTAGAAGAGTTATAACTTTTTGAAAAACTTAAAACCAATTTGAAACAGTCAAAAACCTTTTGAAGAGTTACATCTTTTGATTTATTCAGAAACAAACACTGGTAATCGATTATCAAATTAGTGTAATCGATTACACAAAGCTTTTGTGTGAAAGGATGTGACTCTTCACATTTGAATTTCAATTTCAACATTCAAAGGCATTGGTAATCGATTACCAAAACATTGTAATCGATTACAGCTTTTTGAAAATAATTGGAATGTTGTAAATTCAATTTGAAAACTTTTTCGAAACAATTTTGCTACTGGTAATCGATTACAACAATCTGGTAATCGATTACCAGAGAGTAAAAACTCTTTGGTAAAGGGTTTTGTCAAAAACTCGTGCTATTCAAAGTTTTAAAAAACTTTTTAATACTTATCTTGATTGAGTCTTCTCTTCATTCTTGAATCTTGAGTCTTGAATCTTGATCTTGATTCTTGAGATCTTGACCCTGAATCTTGATTCTTGTCTCTAGACTTTCTTCTTGAGTCTTGAATTCTTCTTGATTCTTATCTTGAACTCTTGAATTGTTCTTGATTGATCTTTGAGCTTTTTGTCATCACATTTGTCGTCATCTTTTGTTATCATCATTGTTATCATCAAAACACCTTTGAATCACCTTTGATTCACCATGAAGCTTCGCTTCTACAGAACATCATACAAAGGATGGTCAGTCTCTACATAATTTTCAGTCACTACATCTCATTATTCCATGCCACCTTCAGAATTGTTACATTGGTCAACTATGTTTTTGGCTATCCTATCTAGTTCATTTATAACATCATCTCAAATACAATCATCTACATTTGCTTCCTCACCATTAGATACTTGTTTGTTTCTCCTATTTGTAACACCCTGAATTTTGTGGTAATACTTTCTTCTACAATGAAATAATGGTCCCCAATAAATATAACTTAACAAAAAAATGGTCCACAACAATATTATGAATTTAAAAACATGTATATACCATGAAATTGCAAATTCTGTACAATGCATAGCCAAGTACTAGTAAATTTTCTAATCTGATAGTGCCTAAAACATAAAAAAAACATGAAAAATAGTCATAACATCCATGATACTGTCCACAAGTAGAACATATTATTGTCACAACACAAATTCAAAAAATGAAGTGGAATATCATACAAAGGATGGTCGGTCTCTATAGATTTCTCAATCACTATATCTCATTCTTCCACACTACCCACACCACCTTCAGAATCGTTACACTGGTCAACTATGTTTTTAGCTGTCCTGTCTAGTTCATTTAGAACATCATCTCCAATACAATCATCTACATTTGCTACCTCACTATTAGGTACTTGTTTGTTTCTCCTATTTGTAACACCCCAAATTTTATGGTAATACTTTCTTTTGCAATGACAAAATGGTCCCCAATAAATATAACTTAATAAAAAAAATGATACACACCAATATAATGAATTTAAAAACATGTATATACCATGAAATTGCAAATTCTATACAATACATTGCCAAGTATTACTAAAATTTCTAATGTGACAGTGCCAAAAATAGAAAAAAAAAATCACAAAAAATAGTCATAACATCCATGATACCATCCATAAGTAGAACATATTACTGTCACAACACCAATTCCCAAAATGAATTGGAATATCATACAATGGATGGTCAATCTCTATAGATTTTTAAGTCACTACATCTCATTCTTCCACACTACCCACACCACCTTCAAAATTGTTACATTGGTCAACTATGTTTTTGGCTATCCTATCTAGTTCATTTAGAACATCATCTCCAATACAATCATCTACATTTGCTTCCTCACCATTAGATACTTGTTTGTTTCTCTTATTTGTAACACCCTGAAGAATCACACCGGAAAGAGAGGGATCCAAGAGGCTTTGCAAGTGTGAAACTGTACAATTGAGAATGGCTTAAAGGAATTAAGTGGTACTATCTATACCAAAAACATGCATGCACCATGAAATTGCAAATTCTGTACAATGCATTGCCAAGTATTAGCAAAATTTCTGATCTCATAGTGCCCAAAACAGGATAAAAACACAAAAAGTAGTCATAACATCTGTCATACCCTAATTTCGTTCGGGGACTATCATCCATGGATATTTTGATTCTCGCTAACTGAAAGGTGTTGTTTGACACCAGTTTCTGCACAAGACCTGAGATTGTTCGACTTTTTGGTCAAGGATGTAGAAAATACCCAAGGGGAGGGGCAAACGGGTCATTTCATGCAATTTTCTGGACCCAAGGTCGCCCAGACTAGCCTTTGGCTCGCATGGGCCCCCAAATAGCTTAGGGATGAAGTAACCAACTCGCCTGGGCGAGCAAGGTTACTTTAGAGTGAAGCATCAGCTCACCTGGGCGAGCTGCAAGTCCACCAAGTCCATCTATCATCGGTGATCTCATTTGTCTTTGTAATGTTCAATCTTAACCGATTACTAGTGTTGTAAAGTTATCTTTAAAGAGGTTGAAAGTTAAATAAATGAAACCAAGAGAAAATCGACTCACAACTAACTTCTTCTTTTTATCAAATATCACTTGAGATCTTTTCAAGGTCCAACGCCTTAACGATTCTCTTCGCTTTTCAAATTTAAAAGATCATTTCAAGTTCCAACGCCTTAACGATTCTCTCTGCTTCTCAAATTTAAAACATTGTTTCAAGGTCCAACGCCTTAAACGACTTTTTGTTCACAATTAAAATGAATCTTTCAAAAACATAAAAATCAATTTAATACACAAACATTCAGACTTAAAGAACTACGTAGGTATGAATTTCTCATCGCACCTGAGGATACGTAGAAGCAAGGGCAACACCCTTGTCGACCCCAAAAAATAAAAAATATAAAAAGGGAAAATACATAGTTTTGAAGACATGTTTTGCACACTCGATTAAAGGTTGTCGTCCCTTGTGACGGGCACGTGGGGTGTTAATACCTTCCACATATGTAAACAACTCTCGAACCCTTATTTTCAAAATTCGCAGACCCATTTTTGGTTTTTCTAACATTTTCCTCGAATAAACGTTGGTGGCAAATCCACGCGTTTTCGTCATGAGAAGATGCTACTTTTTATTTCGCCTTGCCCTCCCGCTGAAGGGTAGGTTGCAACAGATGGTGACTCCACTAAGGAATTATTAGAGAGTTAGGCCATTCGATTAGTGTGCAATGTTTTTTTCGTGACTTCTTCTTTATTTATGTTCCTTTTTCCCTTTTATCTTTTGTTTTGTCCATATTTGTATATAACCTTTGCTATGTTGTTGTGTTTGGTGTGTGTCTCTCTGTCTATTACATTCATAGTTAGAAATATTTTTTTCTATGCACAAATGGCACCTTCACCTCACACACATGTTGAGATATTAGGACTTATACCCGGGTCTATGTGAGCCATAATGAGTGGAGGTCGATCTGTGGTCATTCTGGGTCTCCAACTCACTTGATAATAGTGAAGCCTCATCTAGAGTTTTCCTCTTTTAGTGATGCATTGTCGCTGATAGTCCCTATCACCATAATGTATTACCTAAGAGGATGATATCTCTAGAAGCCAGTAAAGTTACATGAAACCACCCTTGGGAGTTGTCACGAGAAGGGGACTTTTGGATCCTTTCCATTAGGTTCCAAAATTAGGGAGGCACATAGCAAACTCACTCTGGCTTGTTCCTTGATCGCATCATGCATCTCTTCATGGCATCGTAGTGGACATATCATTCATGCATTTATCATTTATCATATTCATGCATTGCATTTGCATGAGTCATTGCATTATCATACATCTTCATTTAGCATGCTTTTGTTCTGCCAATTGCATACATTCTATTTCCATCGTTTGCATGTTATGTTCACCCATGCATGATCCTTGTATTTTCCTCTACAAAAAAAAAACAAAAAAAAAACAAAAACATAAACAAAACAAAGAAAGAACAAAAAGAAAGTTTACACCACATTCTTAATTACAAGTGTTCGGTACCATGATAATGCTATAAACCAACCATGTTGGGATTATACACTCATTTCTCTTAAAAAAATATTGAAAATCATGTGAACATGGTACCTAATGCATGGTTAACTAGGAAATGATGGTTCTTACGGCATCTCATGTCAATCTCATAATTACATGTGTCATGCATAACATAAGTATGCCATAATCATTCATCTCTATGATATGTTGTTGAAGTATTGACAATCAAAATTTCTATTCTTGTGAACATAGGGTCGAACCAAGCACATGCTTTTAAGAAAAGGTTTTCATCAGGTCAAAATCAAGTATGGAAGTAACCGGCTTGCAAAAGTTGGGGCAAAAGATGGATCGAGTTTTATATAGCTTCTTTGTCTACTGCCAACACATGATTGAGCTAAATAATTTACAAAATTAGGGATTATTGATGTCCATGTTTTATTTCTTGTTTCACTTTGACTCTGACAAGATGTAATGAATGATGTTGTTTTAATGAAAATTTGAATTGATTTGACCCTATGTTCTACTAAAGTCCTGTGTAAAATTTGTAATACTTCAACAATATATCATTACATCCATGCTTATTTTTCTTTTCACATTTTGATGCATTGCTCATTGCATTCTTTCCTTGTAATCTGAACTGTAATCATTTAATCATAAGGAAAGAACGTGCTTTATGGCGCCCTTACCAAACGCGTGCCAGAGCTAGAATATTGAGTGAAATAAAGGAGGTGCAGGAGTAGATGAAGGCTAACATGGAGGCCATGAAAGAGAAAATGACCACAATGATGGAAGCCATGATGAGTATGAGAAAAATGATGGAGGTCAACACAGCTACAGTCGTTGCCGCAAGTACCGCCACTGAGGTGGACCCGACTGACCCATCTGGCCTCAATCAAGAAAATCCTCCAGTCTCAGTTATGGTAGGGCAGGGAGGCGAAGCGTTAGGAAGTACGGGTGGCCCCCATTTTGTGCAAGTTTAGAACAAGCATTTCTTCCCACCATATGGCTTGCCTCCCAACTATACACCACCCAATGTTGCACATGCTCCCAATGAGAATGTTGACAACTTCACTCCCATACCCATCGAGAGCCAACAACCCCAATCTAGTCATGCATAGGTCCCTCAACCTATAGGGGAGACATATGAAGCACCCCAAGGCCACAGTCTAGCTGACTTCGAGCCTCACGTCGAATATGCCGCTGAGGGGTAGGCGTTTTGTGGTGTACCCCTACCAAACACTTTGGGAGGCCCTCAGTATCACCCACAATCACAACCCTTGCATTTTGCGGTGGGAAGAGTCCTCCTGCTATGGTGAAAAGGGAGAGATTTGATCATATAGATGAGAGGCTGAGCGCCATTAAAGGAGGCAGAGATTATGTTTTTGCTGATATGGCAGAGTTGTGCCTAGTACCCGACGTTGTCATCCCTCCAAAGTTCAAGGTGTCAAATTTCGATAAGTACAAGGGGACTACTTGCCCCAAGAGTCACCTGAAGATGTACAACAGGAAAATGGGGGCATACTCAAAAAATGAAAAATTATTGATGCGTTTCTTCCAGGAAAGTCTTACTGGGGCAGCCGTCACCTGGTATACTAATCTAGAACCTTCCCGAGTCCATTCTTGGAAAGACCTAATGGTTGCCATCATTAGGTAGTATCAGTACAATTTTCTTATGGCTTCGGATAGAATGCAACTACAAAACATGTGTAAGAGGGAGCATGAAACTTTTAAAGAATATGCCCAAAGGTTGAGGGATCTGGTAGCTGAAGTAGGACCCCCAATGATGGAAAAGGAAATGATAACAATGGTAGTAGACATGTTACTGGTGTTCTACTATGAGAAGATGGTGGGTTACACGCCTTCAAGCTTTGCCGATTTAGTTTTCATTGGCGAACGGATCGAAGTGGGTCTAAGAAGAGGAAAATTTTGATGGAAGCTTGCTTCAGGGGCTTCTATGGAGGTTGAATCTTTGTGCTTCAATGAGGTCCTTCAATGGTGATTATCCACCATGGAGGCGCCAGCCACTAGGGAATAAGCCTTGGAAGAAGGAGCTTCACCACCAAGAATGTGCCTTGGATAAGAAGCTTGGAGAGGATGCTTCAATGAAGGAAAAGAAAGAGAGAGGGGGGAGCACGAGATTGAAGGAGTAAAAGAGGGAGAAAAGTTGAACTTTGAGTTGTGTCTCACAAGACTTTCATTCATCAAAGTTACAACAAGTGTTACACATGCTTCTATTTATAGACTAGGTAGCTTCCTTGAGAACCTTTCTTGAGAAAACTTCCTTGAGAAGCTTCTTTGAGAAAACTTCCTTGAGAAGCTTCTTTGAGAAAACTTCCTTGAGAAGCTAGAGCTTAGCTACACACACCCCTCTAATAACTAAGCTCACCTCGTTGAGAAGCTTCCTTGAGAAGATTCTTAAAGAAGTTAGAGCTTAGCTACACACACCTCTCTAATAGCTAAGCTCACCTCCTTGAGATGAGAAGCTACAACTTAACTACACACAACCCTTATAATAGCTAAACTCACCCCCATGCAAAAATACATGAAAATACAAAAAAGTCCCTACTACAAAGACTACTCAAAATTCCCTAAATACAAGGCTAAAACCCTATACTACTAGAATGGCCAAAATACAAGGCCCAAAAGAAGGAAAAACCTATTCTAATATTTACAAAGAAGAGTAGACCCAACCTTGGTTTATGGGCTCAGAAATCTACCCTGAGGTTCATGAGAACGCCAGGGCCTTCTTTAGCAACTCTAGCCTAATCCTATTCGAGTCTTCTATCCAATACCCTTGGGGGGTAGTATTGCATCAAATTTGATTATCCTACTTTGATGAATAGGAAGCCTGGGGAAAATGGAGAGAATAAGAAGGAGGGAGGAACCCATGTTGTGACTACCATCCTACATGGCCAAATTTCCCACCAGCTCAACAATATCAATACTCAGCCAATATTAGCCCTTCTCATTACCCACCACCCTATCAGCCAAGAACACCCAATCATCCACAAAGGCCACCCCTAAATCAGCCACAAAACCCGCATGTTGCACATCTGAGGCCAGACACCACCCTTAATATGAACCAAAATGCCAACCAGGGAAGGAATTTTCCAACAAAGAAGCCTATAGAATTCATCTCAATTCTGGTGTCGTATGCTAACTTGCTCCCATATCTACTCAATAATGCAATGGTAGCCATAATCCCAGCCAAGGTTCCTCAGCCTCCATTTTTCCGAGGATACAACTCGAATGCAACATGTGCTTATCATGAAGGAGTTCTGGGGCATTCCGTTGAGCATTGTATGACCCTGAAACATAAGGTGCAAAGTCTAATTGATGCAGGCTGGCTAAAATTTGAGGAGGATAATCGCTTGTTAATTCTGACGTTGGCAAGAGACACTATGCATGGGGCAGTTTGAAGGTTGTTATTAGATGTCTCCAATGACTCATTTGAATTTTCAAGTTTATGTCATTACTGTAAGCAATAATCACAATGCTAATAATATGGATAAATTTGATGTCCTTGTCTCTCATTTTCTCACAATTACATCTTTGTTTATTTAACTTTCACTGGAATGTGAATATAAGTCTTTGGTTTGTTTGCTCGAGTGACTTGCGCTCCTGAGTTGATCTCCAAGTTTGTTCAATCAGAAATCGCTCATTCTACACATTTGGTGGGGGTGCCGTAAACGACGAGTAAAGTAAAAAAGAAGAAAAGACGTTTGATTGACCGTGTTTCAAATCAAAATAAGAAGTAAAGACATTCATGTGACCTCATTCTTAAAGGTTTTCTTTTTGAGAGAAAAGTGAATTGTCAAGAATAAGAATTGTTCGACTTAATCTATCAATTGAAAATCCTTTAAATATTTCTCATCCTTGAAAATTCATTTTCGAGAACCTGCACAGTTTCTTTCATTTTTCCTTGCTACAAGTGTTAGTGCTTAGCTCTACGGAGTTCTAAAAGATTGGCTAAGATTTTGTTAAAACATAAGCACTTAGACAATGAAGGAAAGCTGGAGTTGCTGCACATGATGTCCAACGTTATGTCAAGGAATAAGATCGGGCTGCACAATGCACAAGGCAAGATAAAATGTCAAATGAAGAATTGAAGTTGCAGGATCCACGATGTCGGATACAATGTCCTGACATCCTGCCCGAAAATACTGGAGTTGCTGCACAATGCATAAGTCAAGATAAAATGTCAAATGAAGAATTGAAGCTGCAGAATCCACGATGTCGGACACGATGTCCTGACATCTGGCCCGAAAATACTGGACACATAAACCTGTTATATCTTTAACAGATTATTGTGCAGTTAGCAAGAGATAAGATGATCTATCTTCTGGAACGAATTAAAAGATAATTAAAGTTCGAATTTCAAAGTAGAAGAGTTCGTTCAGGGATTAAAGACTAAAGATAAAAACTAAAAGATCAAACTGTATCTTTTAGTTCTTTAACTGCAGATTTTCAGGAAGAATGATAGATCTCCTCCAGCACAAGCCGTTGCAGCCCAGAAACGCACACTGCTATAAAAACATGGAGGCTCCGGGATTGAAGAGTTATTTTGTGAGTTTTGGGACTTGAGTGTTTTGTGAGCCACCTTGATGTTACTCTAACATCAAGTGTTGGACCTGAGTGTGTAGAGTTGATCTCTAGTGTGTAGAGTTGATCTCTAGTGTGTAGAGTTGATCTCTTGTGTGTAGAGTTGATCTCTTGTGTGTAGAGTTGATCTCTTGTGTGTAGAGTTGATCTCTCTTGTTCAGAGAGCAATCTCTGGTGTGTCTTTGAATTGATTGTAAACACGGGAGTGTGAGTGAGAGGGAGTGAGCGGGGTTTCTCATATCTAAGAGTGGCTCTTAGGTAGAGGTCGCACGGGTAGTGGTTAGGTGAGAAGGTTGTAAACAGTGGCTGTTAGACCTTGAACTAACACTATTTTAGTGGATTTCCTCCCTGGCTTGGTAGCCCCCAGATGTAGGTGAGGTTGCACCGAACTGGGTTAACAATTCTCTTGTGTTATTTACTTGTTTAATCTGTTTATACAGTCAAACACAATCTGCATGTTCTGAAGCGTGATGTCGTGACATCCGGTACGACATCTGTCCCCAGTATCAGAATTTCAATTGGTATCAGAGCAGGCACTCGAAATCACTGAGTGAGATCTAGGGAGATAAATTCTGATGAACATGGAGAAAGAAGGAGGACCAGTGAACAGACCACCAATTCTGGATGGAACCAACTATGAATACTGGAAAGCAAGGATGGTGGCCTTCCTCAAATCACTGGATAGCAGAACCTGGAAAGCTGTCATCAAAGGCTGGGAACATCCCAAGATGCTGGACACAGAAGGAAAGCCCACTGAGGAATTGAAGCCAGAAGAAGACTGGACTAAAGAAGAAGACGAATTGGCACTTGGAAACTCCAAAGCTTTGAATGCTCTATTCAATGGAGTTGACAAGAATATCTTCAGACTGATCAACACATGCACAGTGGCCAAGGATGCATGGGAGATCCTGAAAACCACTCATGAAGGAACCTCCAAAGTGAAGATGTCCAGATTGCAACTATTGGCTACAAAATTCGAAAATCTGAAGATGAAGGAGGAAGAATGTATTCATGACTTCCACATGAACATTCTTGAAATTGCCAATGCTTGCACTGCCTTGGGAGAGAGGATGACAGATGAAAAGCTGGTGAGAAAGATCCTCAGATCCTTGCCTAAGAGATTTGACATGAAAGTCACTGCAATAGAGGAGGCCCAAGACATTTGCAACATGAGAGTAGATGAACTCATTGGTTCCCTTCAAACCTTTGAGCTAGGACTCTCGGATAGGGCTGAAAAGAAGAGCAAGAATCTGGCTTTCGTTTCCAATGATGAAGGAGAAGAAGATGAGTATGACCTGGACACTGATGAAGGTCTGACTAACGCAGTTGTGCTCCTTGGAAAACAGTTCAACAAAGTGATGAACAGAATGGACAGGAGGCAGAAACCACATGTCCAGAACATCCCTTTCGACATCAGGAAAGGCAGTAAATACCAGAAAAGGTCAGATGAAAAGCCCAGTCACAGCAAAGGAATTCAATGCCATGGGTGTGAAGGCTATGGACACATCATAGCTGAATGTCCCACTCATCTCAAGAAGCAGAGGAAAGGACTTTCTGTATGTCGATCTGATACAGAGAGTGAACAAGAAAGTGATTCTGACAGAGATGTGAATGCACTCACTGGGAGATTTGAATCTGCTGAAGATTCAAGTGATACAGACAGTGAAATCACTTTTGATGAGCTCGCTGCATCCTATAGAGAACTATGCCTCAAAAGTGAGAAGATTCTTCAGCAAGAAGCACAACTGAAGAAGGTCATTGCAAATCTGGAGGCTGAGAAGGAGGCACATGAAGAGGAGATCTCTGAGCTTAAAGGAGAAGTTGGTTTTCTGAACTCTAAACTGGAAAACATGACAAAATCAATAAAGATGCTGAATAAAGGCTCAGATACGCTTGATGAGGTGCTGCAGCTTGGAAAGAATGTTGGAAACCAGAGAGGACTTGGATTTAATCCTAAGTCTGCTGGCAGAACAACCATGACAGAATTTGTTCCTGCCAAAAACAGCACTGGAGCCACGATGTCACAACATCGGTCTCGACATCATGGAACGCAGCAGAAAAGGAGCAAAAGAAAGAAGTGGAGGTGTCACTACTATGGCAAGTATGGTCACATAAAGCCCTTTTGCTATCATCTACATGGCCATCCACATCATGGAACTCAAAGTAGCAACAGCAGAAAGAAGATGATGTGGGTTCCAAAACACAAGATTGTCAGTCTTGTTGTTCATACTTCACTTAGAGCATCAGCTAAGGAAGATTGGTACCTAGATAGCGGCTGTTCCAGACACATGACAGGAGTTAAAGAATTCCTGGTGAACATTGAACCTTGCTCCACTAGCTATGTGACATTTGGAGATGGTTCTAAAGGAAAGATCACTGGAATGGGAAAGCTAGTCCATGATGGACTTCCTAGTCTGGACAAAGTACTGCTGGTGAAGGGACTGACTGCAAACCTGATCAGCATCAGTCAGCTGTGTGATGAAGGATTCAATGTAAACTTCACAAAGTCAGAATGCTTGGTGACAAATGAGAAGAGTGAAGTTCTAATGAAGGGCAGCAGATCAAAGGACAACTGTTACCTATGGACACCTCAAGAAACCAGTTACTCCTCCACATGTCTATCCTCCAAAGAAGATGAAGTCAGAATATGGCATCAAAGATTTGGACATCTGCACTTAAGAGGCATGAAGAAAATCATTGACAAAGGTGCTGTTAGAGGCATTCCCAATCTGAAAATAGAAGAAGGCAGAATTTGTGGTGAATGTCAGATTGGAAAGCAAGTCAAGATGTCCCACCAGAAGCTTCAACATCAGACCACTTCTAGGGTGCTGGAACTACTTCACATGGACTTGATGGGGCCTATGCAAGCTGAAAGCCTTGGAGGAAAGAGGTATGCCTATGTTGTTGTGGATGATTTCTCCAGATTTACCTGGGTCAACTTTATCAGAGAGAAATCAGACACCTTTGAAGTATTCAAGGAGTTGAGTCTAAGACTTCAAAGAGAAAAAGACTGTGTCATCAAGAGAATCAGAAGTGACCATGGCAGAGAGTTTGAAAACAGCAGGTTTACTGAATTCTGCACATCTGAAGGCATCACTCATGAGTTCTCTGCAGCCATTACACCACAACAGAATGGCATAGTTGAGAGGAAAAACAGGACTTTGCAAGAGGCTGCTAGGGTCATGCTTCATGCCAAAGAACTTCCCTATAATCTCTGGGCTGAAGCCATGAACACAGCATGCTACATCCACAACAGAGTCACACTTAGAAGAGGGACTCCAACCACACTGTATGAAATCTGGAAAGGGAGGAAGCCAACTGTCAAGCACTTCCACATCTTTGGAAGTCCATGTTACATTTTGGCAGATAGAGAGCAAAGGAGAAAGATGGATTCCAAGAGTGATGCAGGAATATTCCTGGGATACTCTACAAACAGCAGAGCATATAGAGTATTCAATTCCAGAACCAGAACTGTGATGGAATCCATCAATGTGGTTGTTGATGATCTAACTCCAGCAAGAAAGAAGGATGTCGAAGAAGATGTCAGAACATCGGGAGACAATGTAGCAGATACAGCTAAAAGTGCAGAAAATGCAGAAAACTCTGATCCTGCTACAGATGAATCAGACATCAACCAACCTGACAAGAGACCCTCCATTAGAATCCAGAAGATGCACCCCAAGGAGCTGATTATAGGAGATCCAAACAGAGGAGTCACTACAAGATCAAGGGAGATTGAGATTGTCTCCAACTCATGTTTTGTCTCCAAAATTGTGCCCAAGAATGTGAAAGAGGCACTGACTGATGAGTTCTGGATCAATGCTATGCAAGAAGAATTGGAGCAATTCAAAAGGAATGAAGTCTGGGAGCTAGTTCCTTACTCAGCAAGGGTATAGGAAGGGAGGAATTGACAAGACTCTCTTTGTCAAGCAAGATGCTGAAAACTTGATGATTGCACAGATATATGTTGATGACATTGTGTTTGGAGGGATGTCGAATGAGATGCTTCGACATTTTGTTCAACAGATGCAATCTGAATTTGAGATGAGTCTTGTTGGAGAGCTGACTTATTTTCTGGGACTTCAAGTGAAGCAGATGGAAGACTCCATATTCCTCTCACAAAGCAAGTATGCAAAGAACATTGTCAAGAAGTTTGGGATGGAGAATGCCAGCCATAAAAGAACACCTGCACCTACTCACTTGAAGCTGTCAAAAGATGAAGCTGGCACCAGTGTTGATCAAAGTCTGTACAGAAGCATGATTGGGAGCTTACTATATTTAACAGCTAGCAGACCCGACATCACCTATGCAGTAGGTGTTTGTGCAAGATATCAAGCCAATCCTAAGATAAGTCACTTGACTCAAGTAAAGAGAATTCTGAAATATGTAAATGGCACCAGTGACTATGGGATTATGTACTGTCATTGTTCAGATTCAATGCTGGTTGGGTATTGTGATGCTGATTGGGCTGGAAGTGCAGATGACAGAAAAAGCACTTCTGGTGGATGTTTCTATTTGGGAACCAATCTTATTTCATGGTTCAGCAAGAAGCAGAACTGTGTGTCCCTATCTACTGCAGAAGCAGAGTATATTGCAGCAGGAAGCAGCTGTTCACAACTAGTTTGGATGAAACAGATGCTCAAGGAGTACAATGTCGAACAAGATGTCATGACATTATACTGTGACAACTTGAGTGCTATTAATATTTCTAAAAATCCTGTGCAACACAGCAGAACCAAGCACATTGACATCAGACATCACTATATCAGAGAGCTTGTTGATGATAAAGTTATCACACTGGAGCATGTTGACACTGAGGAACAAATAGCAGATATTTTCACAAAGGCATTGGATGCAAATCAGTTTGAAAAACTGAGGGGCAAGCTGGGCATTTGTCTGCTAGAGGAATTATAGCAGCTACTGCTATCTGAACGTGCTCAAACGTCTCACTTAACATTAATAGCACATTCACTACTAAGCCAAAACGAATTCGACCGTTGCTTCACACGCCCCTCTACATTCCTCATTCAAACTTATATTTTCGTGGGAATCTCGTTTTCAGCATTCCCCAACAGCTCTCAGAAATTTGCGAAACCATTCCAAACGCTCTGCTTTTCCATGGCTACCTCACCAAAAGAAACTTCAGCTCCTGGTTCACCCTCTGCACCATCAAACCAGGAACGACCTGAATTCAATATCCAGCCCATACAGATGATTCCTGGTCAAGCCCCTGTTCCTGAAAAACTGGTTCCCAAACGACAACAGGGAGTGAAGATTTCTGAAAACCCTAGCATTGCAACAAGTCCTAGGGAAGTAGACCCGGAGATGGATAAGAAGATCCGCAGTATTGTGAGTAGCATTTTGAAAGATGCCTCTGTTCCTGATGCTGAGAAAGATGTTCCAACATCTTCCACCCCGAATGTTTCTGTGCCTGATGTTGAGAAAGATGTTCCAACATCTTCCGCCCCAAATGCTGAAGTCCTCTCTTCACCCAGCAAAGAGGAATCAACAGAGGAAGATGATCAAGCCACAGAGGAGACCCCTGCACCACGGGTACCAGAACCTGCTCCAGGTGACCTCATTGACCTAGAAGAGGTAGAATCTGATGAGGAACCCATTGCCAACAAATTGGCACCTGGCATTGCGGAAAGACTACAAAACAGAAAAGGAAAAACCCCCATTAAGAGGTCTGGACGAATCAAGACTATGGCCCAGAAGAAAAGCACTCCAATCACTCCTACCACATCCAGACGGAGCAAAGTTGCAATCCCTTCCAAGAAGAGGAAAGAAATTTCCTCATCTGATTCTGATGATGATGTCGAACTAGATGTCTCGACATCAAAGAGGGCCAAGAAATCTGGGAAAAAGGTGCCTGAAAATGTCCCTGATGCACCATTGGACAACATCTCATTCCACTCCATTGGCAATGCTGAAAGGTGGAAATTCGTGTATCAACGGAGACTTGCCTTGGAAAGAGAACTGGGAAGAGCTGCCTTGGATTGCAAGGAGATCATGGACCTCATCAAGGCTGCTGGACTGTTGAAGACTGTCACCAAGTTGGGAGATTGCTATGAAAGTCTAGTCAGGGAATTTATTGTCAACATTCCCTCTGACATAACAAACAGAAAGAGTAATGAGTATCAAAAGGTGTTTGTCAGAGGAAAGTGTATTAGATTCTCCCCTGCTGTGATCAACAAGTACCTGGGCAGACCTACTGAAGGAATGGTGGATATGGATGTTTCTGAGCATCAGATTGCCAAGGAAATCACTGCCAAACGAGTCCAGCATTGGCCAAAGAAAGGGAAGCTTTCTGCAGGGAAGCTGAGTGTGAAGTATGCAATTCTGCATAGGATTGGAGCTGCAAACTGGGTACCCACCAATCATACTTCCACTGTTGCCACAGGTTTGGGTAAATTTCTGTATGTTGTGGGAACCAAGTCCAAATTTAATTTTGGAAACTATATTTTTGATCAAACTGTTAAGCATTCAGAATCATTTGCTGTCAAATTACCCATTGCCTTCCCAACTGTATTGTGTGGCATTATGTTGAGTCAACATCCCAATATTTTAAACTACACTGACTCTGTGATGAAGAGAGAATCTCCTCTATCCCTGCATTACAAATTGTTTGAGGGGACACATGTCCCAGACATTGTCTCGACATCAGGGAAAGCTGCTGCTTCAGGTGCTGTGTCCAAGGATGCTCTGATTGATGAACTCAAGGACACATGCAAGGTGCTGGAAGCAACCATCAAAGCCACCACAGAGAAGAAAATGGAGCTGGAACGGCTGATCGAAAGACTCACAGACAGTGGCATTGATGATGGTGAAGCAGCTGAGAAAGAAGATGAAGCAGCTGAGGAAGAGGTAGAAGCAGCCGAGGAAGAAGAAGAAGCTGCTGAGGAAGAGGAAGATGCAACAGAAGATACTGAATCAGATGATGATTCTGAAGCCACCCCATGATCATCAGACCTTTATGTTTTTATTTTTACTAGCTATAGGGGCATGTCCCTTTGAACAATTGATTACTATTGGTCTGTAATATTTGCACCTTAAGTTCATGCATTCTACTTTTGACAAATTCTGTCTAAAAAGGGGGAGTAATAGTATTATGCTTGCTATTATGCATGATTTTGAGCAGTAGGACACTATGTATGCAATAGTCGTATTATGCATGATTGATACGATGTATTGCAGTAGGAAACGATGTATGCATGATTCATGATTTTGAGGGGGAGTTGTATGGATATGGTTTTTGAGGGGGAGACTGCTGCTGATGATGACTGATGTAAGCTGCTAGTAGCTGAGCATGAAGACAGGGGGAGCAGAAAGCGGATGTCACATGAGATGTCTTGACATCCTGGAAAAGACTAGTAGCTGTTAGAAGATGCTGCAGTAAGCATGGAGACAGGGGGAGCAGAAGCAGAAAGCAGATGTCATGTGAGATGTCTTGACATCCTGGAGAAGACTTGTAGATTTGCAACTTGCAGAATTTCCGCTGTGCTTGATTACTCTGATATTGAAAGTTGCTGATCCAAATTGCATAACTGCTCGTACCTGCTCAGGAAGTGTCTAAGTATGTTTTAGACAAAATTTGCCAAAGGGGGAGATTGTTAGTGCTTAGCTCTACGGAGTTCTAAAAGATTGGCTAAGATTTTGTTAAAACATAAGCACTTAGACAATGAAGGAAAGCTGGAGTTGCTGCACATGATGTCCAACGTTATGTCAAGGAATAAGATCGGGCTGCACAATGCACAAGGCAAGATAAAATGTCAAATGAAGAATTGAAGTTGCAGGATCCACGATGTCGGATACAATGTCCTGACATCCTGCCCGAAAATACTGGAGTTGCTGCACAATGCATAAGTCAAGATAAAATGTCAAATGAAGAATTGAAGCTGCAGAATCCACGATGTCGGACACGATGTCCTGACATCTGGCCCGAAAATACTGGACACATAAATCTGTTATATCTTTAACAGATTATTGTGCAGTTAGCAAGAGATAAGATGATCTATCTTCTGGAACGAATTAAAAGATAATTAAAGTTCGAATTTCAAAGTAGAAGAGTTCGTTCAGGGATTAAAGACTAAAGATAAAAACTAAAAGATCAAATTGTATCTTTTAGTTCTTTAACTGCAGATTTTCAGGAAGAATGATAGATCTCCTCCAGCACAAGATGTTGCAGCCCAGATAAGCACACTGCTATATAACCATGGAGGCTGCACGAGTTCTGTACCAAGTCCGGGATTGAAGAGTTATTTTGTGAGTTTTGGGACTTGAGTGTTTTGTGAGCCACCTTGATGTTACTCTAACATCAAGTGTTGGACCTGAGTGTGTAGAGTTGATCTCTAGTGTGTAGAGTTGATCTCTAGTGTGTAGAGTTGATCTCTTGTGTGTAGAGTTGATCTCTTGTGTGTAGAGTTGATCTCTCTTGTTCAGAGAGCAATCTCTGGTGTGTCTTTGAATTGATTGTAAACACGGGAGTGTGAGTGAGAGGGAGTGAGCGGGGTTTCTCATATCTAAGAGTGGCTCTTAGGTAGAGGTCGCACGGGTAGTGGTTAGGTGAGAAGGTTGTAAACAGTGGCTGTTAGACCTTGAACTAACACTATTTTAGTGGATTTCCTCCCTGGCTTGGTAGCCCCCAGATGTAGGTGAGGTTGCACCGAACTGGGTTAACAATTCTCTTGTGTTATTTACTTGTTTAATCTGTTTATACAGTCAAACACAATTTGCATGTTCTGAAGCGTGATGTCGTGACATCCGGTACGACATCTGTCCCCAGTATCAGAATTTCAACAAGGTCATGACAAAAGACAACAATAGATATCTTAGAGCCTTACACTGGGGCAATGAGAGGCACCATGCAGGAGCCTCAAGTGAACCTAGAGGCAGATCAGAAGTTCTCACCCGGTAGGTCAAAAACTCGAAAGGTTGGCCTAGGAAAAAATTAGGGTTAATAAAAAATAAAAAAGGAAGAGCATGTTTATCAAAGGTTTTGTCCCAAAATCCAAACTATAAAGGGATCTAAGTCAAGATTTGAAATGACACATGTCATGTTTCAACATCCCAAACACTAATTTATCCCTTGTTACCCCCTCTAAGAGAAACATATTTGTTTTCTAAAAACAACATAAAAAAACAAAAACAACAACAGAAAAGGAACCCTGAGTAGGAACCACCGCTAAACCGGTGTCGCAACCTACCCTTCGGCGGGAGGGCGACGCGAGGGCTTACGAGTGCATCTTCCAAGGAAGGAAAATGCGCGGAGTCGCCACCAACGTTTATTTGAGGAAAACGTCGAAAAAACCGGAAAGGTGTGGTCTACGAACTTTAAGTGTGAAAGGTTCGGGAGTTGTATTTACGCACGGGGAAGGTATTAGCACCCCATGTGTCCGTCACAAGGGACGACAACCTTTAATCAAGTGTGCGAATATGACTTCAATTTGTGTTATCTTCCCCTTTTTATGTCTTTTTATGCCTTATATATATTTTTTTATCTTTATGTGTTCGACAAGGGTGTTTCCCTTGCTCCTACGTATTCCTTAATTGTGGTAAGGAAATCAGACCTACGTAGTTCTTTGAGAACTAAACGTTGGTTAAATTATTTTTATCCTTTTTTGCAAGATATATTTTGATTGAATGAAAGGTCATTTAAGGTGTTGGACCATTTAAACAATCTTTCGATTCTTTTGAAAGGAGAGAAAACATTAAGGCATTGGACCATTAATGATCTCTTGTTTTTTGAAAGAGGTAACAAAGCTACGTGTTGATTTTAGGCTTTAGAAATCCACGTTTAACCAATAAAAGCGGAAAAGACCATTTCAAGGCGTTGGACCTTAAAAATGGCTTTTTAGATGATGACAAAAGTTTGATTTATGAATTGATTTTAGCCTTAGTTTCACTTTGGTTATTAGTCAATTCGATTAAGAAAGAAAAATCCCAAAGAAAAACGTTCGATTGATTTTTTATGATTATTTTATTAAAAGATATTTTTTTATTATTATATTATTATTTTGCCTCTTTTTGGTTTTAAACGTGGTTATGGCATGACAAAACGGTCATATTTCATTTTAACAAAAATTAAAAGATGTTACAATTCAAATGAATGGTGGAAATTTATTTTATTTTTGATTAGGCGAGAAAACGACTTAAATAAATGACTAAAGCACGTCAAAAGGGGGTACAGAAAGTAAATGAAATAAAAATAAAAGCACGCGAAACAAATGGGGACCACTAAGGGTACATAGAATGAATTGAAAAGTTCGATTTTGGGAACTTACCGGTTGAAGACCGAAGAACGAACGAAGAACGATGAAGAACGGTGGAAAACCTTCACAAAATCGCCCACGGAAATGTCTCACAAGCGTTACAGAAGCGCCTCGACTTGGATTTTCTTCACGGAAACAATTTTTCTCACTAATTTTAAGTGATTCTCAGATACCAGGAAGGTTGAACATTTTTGTTCTTTCCTCCTCCCCCTATTTATAGGGGAAAAGAGGGTGGTGGTTGCCGCCCAGCTCGCCCAGGCGAGCTGGGTTGCTTCCACCAGAAGGCACCGCCTTTTGTTGGAAGATCCTGGAAGGCCCAAGTGGGCCTGATTGCTATTTGCACACCCTTGTTTACTAAATACACCCCCTCTGCCTTTTTTTGCTGATTCTTTTTCTGTAATGTTACGGAACTTTACGAATTACGTAACGATACTTGTTTTCTTTCCGTAATGTCACGAAACCTTACAGATTATGCAATCATCCCTTCTTTGGCTTCCAGAATGTTACGGAACTTTACGGATTGCGCCTTAACACGTCCTTTCAACTCCCGACATGTCGCGGAACTTCACGGATTGCCTAACGATGGGTGTCAAGTACCTCGAAGTGATTAAGCGAGGGTCGCATCCCAACAAACAGATGATTCCCGGACAAAATTAGGGTATGAAAACCGACGAGAAGAGCAATACAAACAACACATGCATGAAGTTGGGCAACAATGAAAGGAAAAAGAAAATAAAATCTGCCAAAGGCGAGTGAAGAAAAAGAGAGACAAAAGATCTCCTAATTTTACAAGGAAGGCACAAAAGTACAATAAGGATTAATGTATAAGACAAAAGGAGTAGAGTCCAACCCAAGAGTTGAAAGGAACAAAAGTACAAGCAAAACTCTCAAGGTTTTTACTCAATATAACCCCCAAACACTCTTTGAACCTCTCTAATCTTTTCTTTCATAGCCCTCTTACCCCAGACCATGTTACAAGCCCAATAAAGCCCATGTGGATCAAGGAATGACTAATTTTGCTTTTAAGTTGGGATTTTGGAATGAAACCCGCATGCGCTTGTGATTGTTGTATATATATATATATATATATATATATATATATATATATATATATATATATATATATATATATATATATATAATGAGAATCCTCGAGGTTTTACACTTGCATATTTGAGAAGAAAACTCATTAGACCAGGAGATCGTGGGAAATTCCCAAAGATAATTGTGATAGTAGGGTAACATTTAATGTTAGTCCCTCATGTAGACTCCTTAGGATTCCTTTTGAATCCAAGGGTGGCCTTTGTTGTATAAATTCTTTCAGAATCAGCCCATGTCATAAAGTTTCAATGGGATCGACAGACCCTCGGCATCACTCTATGATCTTAAATTGGGAAAGTTTTTCTTGGTCACATACCAAAGTGTGACAATCCATTGCCATCCTTCAATGAGGCGCACGATCGATCCCAAAGCCTTATGTTTTCTTGTTGTGCAGAATAATCGAAGTTTTAAAAAAAGAAAGGGTAAAACCCTAGGATCAATATTTAGATTGATTGATTAAATGTCAAAAGGCTCCATTGCCATCACTCCAAAATTGTCAAGTGATTAAATCAAATAAAACATACACTTTGAGGGAGTCCCCGAAGAGATTTGCGAAAAGATAGGATGAGGTCTTATGAGTTATCACGTCTTTAAGAAAGAGATAGTCAGTCTGTGTTTCCACAAAAAAGAAAAAAAGCAAAAAAAATCAAATCAAAATCACAAAAAGGAAAGAATGTCATGAGCATTACACAATTTTCATGATTCAAAACCTTTTGCATTACTAGTATTTCAAGATGAAGGCTGCATTCATCTGTATCCCAAAAATCATGTTCATATTAGGCTATAAGTGCGTAGATTTCTCTTTATATGCCAATTTCCAAAATCTAATGTCCTATCTTTTAAGTGTAGCCAATCTCTTGCTTTCTCATAAGGTTGAGCCCTTTGGTACTAGTGCCTATTGGCTTGTTTCATAGGACTCAAAGTCCTCGCTTTTATCTTTCATAGGAATCAAAGTCATTGCTTTTATCTTTCACAGGACTCAAAGTCCTCGCTTTTATCTTTCATAGGACTCAAAGTCCTCACCATTATCTTTCATAGGACTCAAGTTCCTCGCTTTTATCTTTCACAGGACGCAAAGTCCTCACTTTTATATTTCATAGGACTCAAAGTACTCGCCTTTATCTTTCATAGGACTCAAAGTCCTCACTTTTATCTTTCATGGGACTCAAATTCCACACTTTTATCTTTGATAGAACTCAAAGTCCTCGTCTTTATCTTTCATAGGACTCAAAGTCCTGTGTCTTTATCTTTCATAGGACTCAAAGTCCTCTGTCTTTATGCTTTCATAAGATTCAAAGTCCTCTGTAATTTATATTTCAAAGAATTCAATGTCTTCAGTCATTTACGCTTTCAAAAGACTTCAATGTCTTCATTTACATTTCCAAGACTTCAATGTCTTCAGTCATTTACGCTTTCAAAAGACTACAATGTCTTCATTTACATTTCAAAGACGTCAATGTCTTCAGTCATTTACGCTTTCAAAAGACTACAATGTCTTCATTTACATTTCAAAGACTTCAATGTCTTCAGTCATTTACGCTTTCAAATGACTACAATGTATTCATTTACATTTCGAAGACTTCAATGTCTTAAGTCATTTACGCTTTCAAAAGACTATAATGTCTTCATTTTTATTTCAAAGACTTCAATGTCTTCAGTCATTTACGCTTTCAAAAGACTATAATGTCTTCATTTACATTTCAAAGACTTCAATATCTTCAGTCATTGACGCTATCAAAAGACTACAATGTCTTCATTTACATTTCAAAGACTTCAATGTCTTCAGTCACTTACGTTTTCAAAAGACTACAATGTCTTCATTTACATTTGAAAGACTTCAATGTCTTCAGTCATTTACACTTTGAAAAGACTACAATGTCTTCATTTACATTTCAAAGACTTCAATGTCTTTAGTCATTTACGTTTTCGAAAGACTACAATGTCTTCATTTACATTTCAAAGACTTCAATGTCTTCAATATTTATGCTTTCAAAAGACTACAATGCCTTTATTTACATTTCAAAGACTTCAATGTCTTTAGTCATTTGTGCTTTCAAAAGACTTTAATGTCTTCATTTAAATTTTCGAGACTTGAATTTCTTTTGTCTTTTACAGTTTATAAGACTTCAACGTCTTTTGTCTTCATAGGACTCAATTTCCTTGTCTTTGTGCTTCTTAGGACTTAACATCCTCTGTTTCTATGGTTTGAAAAATAAAAGAAAGTAAAAAAAGAGAAAAAAAATAACTTCACATGTCTTCTCCTCTATAGGACTTCCATGTCCTCCCTTTTTATGTTTTATAGGACTTCAATGTCTTTTTGTTTACAGGTTTTTCTTCCTTGGTTTTTGCCAGTTGCCCAGTTGAATTGCAAGATCACTCGAATGAAATTAGTGTCCTTATCTTTACTTCCGCTTTATTTCCAATAAAAGGTAAGTAAAGAAGGGCAACTATCATACCCTAATTTCGTTCGGGGACTATCATTCATGGATGTTTTGGTCAAGGATGCGGAAAATACCCAAGGGGAGGGGCAAAAGGGTCATTTGAAGCCATTTTCTGGACCCCAAGTCGCCCAGGCTAGCCTCTGGCTCGCTTGGACCCCCAAATAGCTTAGGGGTGAAGTAACCAGCTCACCTGGGCGAGCAAGGTTACTTCAGAGTGAAGCATCAGCTCACCTGGGTGAGCTACAAGTCCACCAAGTCCCCTTTTTTGCTATAAATAGGCGAGAGGGGGGCTGAGTGAAGGGTGCCAAGGTTCAGCATTGAAGGGTATTAAGAGAAGAGGGAAACAAGAAGAAGAAAAAAGATAAAATGAGGCCGAGGCGCTACCGAATTGCTATAGTGATCATTCCTTACTTCATTTCTTGTTCTGTGTTCTTCGTGCGACCGTCGATTAGTTTGTTTGAGTTTTGAATGTGATCTATGTACCCTTAGGGGTCCCCCTTGTTATATTGCACATTCATCTTCTCCATCTATCATCGGTGATCTCATTTTTCTTTGTAAAGTTCAATCTTAACCGATCACTAGTGTTGTAAAGTTATCTTTAAAGAGGTTGAAAGTCAAATAAATGAAACCAAGAGAAAACCGACTCATAACTAACTTTTTCTTTTTATCAAATATCACTTGAGATCGTTTCAAGGTCCAACGCCTTAACGATTCTCTTCGCTTTTCAAATTTAAAAGATCATTTCAAGTTCCAACGCCTTAACGATTCTCTCTGCTTCTCAAATTTAAAACATCGTTTCAAGGTCCAACGCCTTAAACGACTTTTTGTTCACAATTAAAATGAATCTTTCAAAAACATAAAAATCAATTTAATACACAAACATTCAGACTTAAAGAACTACGTAGGTTTGAATTTCTCATCGCACCTGAGGATACATAGAAGCAAGGGCAACACCCTTGTCGACCCCAAAAAAATATAAAAAGGGAAAATACATAGTTTTGAAGTCATGTTTTGCACACTGGATTAAAGGCTGACGTCCCTTGTGATGGGCACGTGGGTTCTAATATCTTCCGCATGCATAAACAACTCCAGAACCCTTACTTTCAAAATTCACAGACCCCTTTTTAGTTTTTTTAACGTTTTCCTCAAATAAACATTGGTGGCGACTCCACGTGTTTTCTTCATGAGAAGATGCTACTTTTTATTTCGCCTCGCCCTCCCGCCAAAAGGTAGGTTGCGACAACATCCATGATACTATCCAAAAGTAGAACATATTACCGTCACAACACAAATTCCAAAGATGAAAGATGAAATGGAATATCATACTAAGGATGGTCGGTCTCTGCAGATTTTTCAGTCACTACATCTCATTCTTCCACACTACCCACACCACCTTCTGAATTGTTACATTGGTCAACTATGTTTTTGGCTATCCTATCTAGTTCATTTAGAACATCATCTCCAATACAATAATCTACATTTGCTACCACACCATTAGGTACTTGTTTGTTTCTCCTATTTGTAACACCCCAAATTTTATGGTAATACTTTATTCTGCAATGAAAAAATGGTCCCCAATAAGGATAACTTAATGAAAAAATGATACACACCAATATTATGAATTTAAAAACATGTATGTTCCATGAAATTGAAAATTCTATACAATACATTGCCAAGTACTAGTAAAATTTCTAATGTGACAGTGCCCAAAATAGAAACAACACAAAAAACAGTCAGAACATCCATGATACTGTCCACAAGTAGAACATATTACTACCACAACACAAATTCCCAAAATGAAGTGAAATATCATTCAAAAGATGGTGGGTCTCTCCAGATTTTTAGTCACTACATCTCATTCTTCGACACTACCCACACCACCTTCAGAATCATTACATTGGTCAACTATGTTTTTCGCTATCCTGTCTAGTTCATTTAGAACATCATCTCCAATACTATCATCTACATTTGCTACCTCACCATTTGGTACTTGTTTGTTTCTCCTATTTTAACACCCCGAATTTTATGGTAATACTTTCTTCTGGAATGACAAAATAGTCCCCAATAAATATAACTTGATGAAAAAATGGTCCACCACAATATCATGAATTTAAAAAAATGTATGTACCATGAAATTGCAAATTTTGTACAATACATTGCCAAGTACTAGTAAAATTCCTAATGTGACAATGCCCAAAACAAAAAAAAAACACGAAAAATAGTCATAACATCCATGATACTGTCCACAAGTAGAACATATTACCGTCACAAAACAAATTCCCAAAATGAAATGGAATATCTTTCAAAGGATGGTTAGTCTCTACAGATTTTTCAGTCACTACATCTCATTCTTCCACACTACCCACACTACCTTCAGAATCGTTACATTGGCAACTATGTTTTTAGCTATCCTGTCTAGTTCATTTAGAACATCATCTCCCATACAATGATCTACATTTGCTACCTCACCATTAGGTACTTGTTTGTTTCTCTTATTTGTATCACCCCGAAGAATCACACCGGAAAGAGAGGGATCCAAGAGGATTTGCAAGTACGGAATTGTACAATTGAGAATGACTTAAAGGAATTAGTTGGTACTACCTATACCAGCAAGATGCATCTACTTTTTTGTAGTCCATCACTTAATAACTCCACAATTAAGCATGTTTGGCTTTGAGTAGTTATGGGATGGGTGATCTTCTTGGAAGTTTTCTCAAAAAGCATGTGAGTGAGGAAAAAACACGCAGAATATTCTTGTGTTGGTTTGTGGGGCTAGTCATGGATCTAGAGAGCAGTAAAGCGGTGTCAGAGTTGGTTGCTAATATCTCAAAAAGGACTACTTACATGTAGGCATTCACTGTTAACGGAAACAGAGATCACTTGATGGCAGGACTAAATTGTCAATACATTTACACAATTATTGACTAAATTGATCCTTCCATATAAAATTGGAACCAAATTGGCAGCGAGTTTAAAGTGCAAGGATCCACTCCGAGCTAAGCTAAATTTGAGTCCTGGTTTGGTTTTTCTACTCTATGTGAATGTTCTTCTTTCTCTTCAATCCTATTTTCAATTTTCATGATTGTTATTATGTTTAGGATTGAAAATGAATTAGGTTATGGATTCATTTCCTAATTTTGAATATTAATCACAGATTTTTTGGATGATTGTCCACTCTAATTTGCGATTTCAAACAATTTAGAGATTGATTCAATTGAACTTTCTCTAATACATTTGATTGAACTTTCACATTGAACATCATTTGTAGTAATTGTGATAATTCTACTTGTATTGGTTTGATTACTTGGATTGATGTTTTTAATCTTGAATTGTATTATGTTCTTTTTTTTCTGTTTCTTCAATTCTATTTTTGTATTCTTTTACAATTGCCTACAACTTGTTCGATGAAATTCCCCCCTTTCCATTTATAAGTGAATGAATGTAGGAACCATATTGAATCATATTTTTGAGTTTGACATAGGTTAATCCTATGCTATGAATTTCCTAGTTTTATTTGTTTTTGAACAATTCGACAGTTGCTATCAAGTAGCAATCACTTGTTGCATGGTGTATCTGAACTTTTCATTCTCAACCATTTGCTTTTCAATAAAGCTATTCATAGCTAGTCCAATTATCTTCTTTACTTTAATTTTTGTTACTATCTCTGGAGGAGCAAAGTTGATTGGAGTGGATCCAGAGCTGATAGTGTGGAAAATGATTGTAGTTGCTTCTTTAGAGGTGTCTTCATGTGAGGTTGATTCAATTGGAGCCTCATCCCCCTTAGCTTTTGGTTTCTCAACAATTATGACTAGAGTGGACTCATCCATTTTGGATTCTTCAACTTCCGACTCTACTTTCCTTTTGACAACAGTTGTGCATCAAGTTGTTGCATCAACTCTTTGTTTGGCTTCCTTTTCATTAAAGTAGAGCTTAAAACCCTTCTTCTTCCCTTCATTACAGATGGGAAGTCTTGGGCAAACTCTATCAGACACCATCTTGATGTCAGTACATCTGCTGATGTGGAGTTTAGGGGGATAAGCAATTGCTTCGTCCAGTACATACATCTGCTTTAAGATGCCTCCTATCATATTTAGGTCTTGCTTGATGGGTGTTAGGCCGACAAGATGGGAGGGAATGGATTTGGTGTGAGGATTCCAAATTTGTACCTCTTTGGACCATAATGGCTGAGGAGTGGGGTTCTCTTTTGAGGGGTCCATACTATGAATTGTTGCAAGTGGAGTGAGCTTGAATGCCTTCTCAAATGGATGACTAGACTTGGTTGCTTGCTTTTGCTTCTCCTCAGTTGTTGCAGGTGATGGATGAGTGGTTCTGGTGGTACCATTAGGTAACCATTGAGGACTCATCCTGGCTAGGTTGGGATACATTGGTCTAGTCTACGAGGAGGTATCCAGAGCTACTATAGCATCTAGGGGTAATGCAATATATTCAACAAATGGAGTATGAACATACTCGTGTCGCGTCCATTGAGGTGGAGTTGCTACCTCATGTTTTTTATGAATGAGTTCCATATGTGGTTGTTGGATGATATCTTGCTCAAATGAGTGGTTTTGTTGATTCCTTGTAAGGAAGGAAATGGGGAACTTCTTGCTAGAAATCTCTTCGCTTTTTGTTGGACCTATGGTCTCCAATTTCTTCTCCATGTAGATCCAAGCACAGAAAACATGGATGTGTTGATTGGAGTTAGAGGCTTTTGAGTCTACACTGGTAATGGATTGGATGGCTGTGGAGTAGGAGTTGGTGTTGCCTTATTATCATATGAACTAGAGCCATCAGAGGATGGGATCTTGATGGGTTCCTTGGGTGTCAATGACTTTTGTCCAACTCTGGTCTTCCTCTTCTTTGGAAAAGAGGAGGGGATTATAGGTTGGTCATTCTTTTGTTAGACATCAGGTTCTTCTTTCCGCTTCCTTGGGATGATCAGATGGCTTTCATCCTCTGTTTTTCTCACACCCCTTAGCCTTTAAGCCTTTGTAGCCTACTCAATGAATTTCCTTTGACTTCTTTTTACTAAAGTAGTCTGTAGGCGAGTCCTTCGGGACTGGACTAGATGAGAGGGTTTGGACTTTTAGTGTCTTTTCTTGGTCTAATGCTCCTTGGACACAATTTCTTCTTCTTCTTCTTCTTGGGCTTGCTCCCTAGTCTGGACCTTGCCTTGTTGCTCTCAAAGGATCCTTTGAACCTTTTTAGCGAGTCCAAAGCTCTCTAGAGCTTTATCTTCATCAGCCATAGTTCTGGCCAACTTCTTTTGCCTCCTTTGTTGAATATCATCTTGATCAGCAAGAGGGATGTGTCTGCTTCTTCTAATATCAACCTTCATTGCCTTTAGGTTGACATCACTAAAGTGTAACAATCTAGCAACAAAGGTTGTTGGATCAAGTGGCCTTGGAATAATTAAGAAGGGGGGGGGGGGTTGAATTAATTATGAATGAACCTTTACTAATTAAAAATCTACCCTTCTTAATGTTACTAGATTAAATTAGGCTTTTACTATAATGTTAAGAAAGTAAAGAACAAAAATAGAAACTTAACCAAAATTAAAAGCGATAATTAAAGTGCACAGCGGAAATTAAAAGTGTAGGGAAGAAAAAGACAAACAGAAGAGTTTTATACTGGTTTGGCAACAACCCGTGCCTACATCCAGTTCCCAAGCGACCTACGATCCTTGAGATTTCTTTTCAACCTTGTAAAATCCTTTACAAGCAAAGATCCACAAGGGATGTACCCTCCCTTGTTCTCTTTGAACAACCAAGTGGATGTACCCTCCACTTGAACTGATCCACAAAAGATGTACCCTCTCTTGTTCTCAGTTACAACAACCCAAGTAGACGTAGCCTCTACTTGTACCACAAAGGATGTACCCTCCAATGTGTTAAGAAAAAGTTCTCAGGCGGTTAGTCCTTTGAAACTTTGTGAAGGGGAAACAAAAGATATCTCAGGCGGTTAGTCCTTTGAAATCTTTTGTTTATGGGAAAGGGAAGAATCAAAAGAATTCTCAGACTGTGTCATTTTGAATTCTTTGACAAGGGAGAAAGGAGACACAAAAGAATTCAGGAGGTTAGTCCTATGTTCTTTTGGAAAAGGGAGAAGAGAGACACAAAAAGAATTCAGGCGGTTAATCCTTGGCGAATTCTTTTTGGCAAAGGGAGAAGAGAAAGAAAAGATATAGCACACTTTTGTTTTCTGTGAAAGAACAAGGTTTGGAAACCAGAAAACTCAGAAAGCTTTTGGCAAAGGAAGAAGAAGAAGAAGAAGTTCAAAAAGATGTTCAAAGAGATTCAAAGGTTGTAAAAGAATATGTGAAAAGTTGTGTAAAAGTTATTCTTCAAATGCAAGTCAAGGTCTTGCTTTTATAGACTCTTCATGTCTGGTCAAGAAAACCATTAGAAGAGTTATAACCTTTAGAAAAACCTGAAAACCATTGGAAGAGTTATATCTCTTGATTTTTATTCAAAACTTGTCACTGGTAATCGATTAACAAAACGATGTAATCGATTACACCAAGCTTTTTATGAAAGGATATGACTCTTCACAATTGATTTTGAATTTCAACGTTCAGATACACTGGTAATCGATTACCAATATCTTGTAATCGATTACACCATTTTGAAATTAATTGGAATGTTGCAAATTTAGTTGAAAACTTTTGAAATCAAACTTTGCCACTGGTAATCGATTACAGGAAACTGGTAAATGATTACCAGAGAGTAAAAACTCTGGTAACTTAGAAAATTTTGAGAAAAACTCTTTTGAAAAACAAAATTATGCTATGTTTGTTTTTTGAAAAGTCTTTTCAATACTTCCCTTGTGAAGTCTTCTTAATTTCTTCTCTTGAATCTTGAAATCAAACTTCTCTTGATTCTTGAATCTTCTTGATTTCTTCTTATGATACTTGAAATCATTCTTTGGGCTTTTTGTCATCCACTTTGTCATTATCAAAACTACTTGAATCAACTTGATTCATCATCATGAAGCTTGCTTCTACAAAGGTTCCCTAGCTAATGATGGAGTGCATGGAGTCCTCGTCTAGTCTCTCTAAAACATGGAATACCTGGTGTTCCCATATGTGTTTGTTGATGAGGATGGCATAGTGGATATCGCTAACTCCTCCCAGGGTTTTCATGTTCATGAGAATGTTGATGTAGACCATGTGTTGAAGGTCGAATGGAAGAGCACAAATTTTTGTAGGTCAGACATAAAGTCTTTTGAACCCACATTGTGCATGAAACTCTTCTGAGTGATGTTGGACTAGATTTTGGCCATGGCACACATAAGGTTGTACTATACCTTTGTCTTCCAAGCTGCCTCCTTGAAGTTCTTCCTATAGATAGCTTTTAGACATGGTTGTCATAGGTCTTCTTCTAGTCTTCCTGGTACATGCTTTCTTCTCTGATGCACCGAGTGACTTGTGTAGTGGTGTCCATGAACAATACAACCTCTTTTTCGAGAACCTTTGCATTCATGAAGAACATTCTAATAAGTTCTGGGTATATCATATGATGGTCATTGAAGTAACTATGGATTGCCCTAAGAAGCAGAGTACTCTCTATGTTGTGGCTAAGATCTTCTAGCATGTTGATCTTGAAATAGTGTTCAACGTGAACAATAGGTTCTCTGATAAGTGCCATATTTTAGGATTCAAATGTTAGGTACTTATCTTTCGATAGTAATAGTTTTCTTATAAAATTCCCTTAAATCTAGTGTTTTTATACATATTGTACATTTACTAATGTTTTTGCTTAAATATGAAAGATTCATCCATGATTCTACAAGTTTTGATGGTTGTTTGTTGAATCCAGAAACCAAGTGAAAAGGAATGGCAAAATGGTCATTTTTCCAAGATTTCAGACATCTATTCGCCCAGGCTAGCGATCGACTAACTTGGGCTAATCAAATTTCTTCATACTTAAGCAATCAACTCGCTTGGGCAAGCTATAGATCTCTTGGGTGAGTTTGTGCCTTCAGCACTAAGTCACAAATTCGCCTTAGCGAGCTACAACTTGTCTGGGCAAATTTGCCTGCACCTCTTGGCTGTGTTCTATAAATAGCCATGCATATGTTGTAGAAAGATATATCTAGTAGTAGACAGAAAATGTGAGAAGCTGAGGAAGTGAAGAAGAAAGTAGAAAGTGGAGCCCGAGCACTACAAAGTTGTGATCGTGGATCACATTCTTCGTTATTTCTCTTGTTAGTCTTGTGCTCCATATAATGGTCAGTTAGTTTTTCCTAAGGATTGGATGTTTGTGCCATTATGTATCTCTTTTGATATTATTTATGTATGAATCTTTTCTACTCATTATTGGTGAGATCATTCTGTTCGTAATGCTTGATTCTATTTGATCACTAGTTTTCTAAAATTGGATTTTAAGTTTGACTGGGAAGTACTCTTAGAATTTGAACTAAATGAAATTACTCTTTATGTTACATTGCTAGGAATAAAGCATAATGTTTTGATTGCAAAAACAAGAGATTATGATTTTAATGCTAGGGTATTTACTTCATATGCAAGGGATCAATATTCGGTAAATATTCTTAGGTCTCGAGTGCGAGGGATCGACTCGGGGTAAACTATACATCATTCACATGTCAAGGTATAATTCAATTGTTACATGTATCCAAACCTGGAATTTACATGCCCAATCAAAATAACATGGAACCTACTAAGGAAGAGTTTGATAACAAAACACAACTCTCCCAAAAGAAACTCCAACGTTATCACGTGGGCTTGGCAAATCCAACAAAAGACCTGTAGACAAAGGATCAAGCTGAATGTTTTGATGATGCCAAAGGTTCACATGCGTCTCAAAGCTTTATTCAAGATAAAGAAATTAAAGATATTAAAGATGGATGATCAAGACAAGTCTCTAGTCTTAGAAAGGGTATATTAAATAAGAGGGGAATTCCAATTGAAGCAGCAAAAGGTTTGGCCAAGAAATTTAAGTTAAAACGTCTTTTACAAGAAATTTACTCTCTGGTAATCGATTACCAGAGGATGTAATCGATTACCAGTGGCCAAAACTGATTTACAACAGCTATTAAAATTTGAATTCAAAATTTGCACTGTGTAATCGATTACACATATATGGTAATCGATTACCAGCAATTTCTGAACGTTTTAATTCAAATTTTAAAGCTTGTAATCGATTACACATATACTGTAATCGATTACCAGAGCAGATTTTCAGAAAATATTCTCAACAGTCACATCTTTTTATGTGGTTCTTGAATGGCTATCAAAGGCCTATATATATGTGGCTTGAGACACGAATTTGCTAAGAGTTTTTGAGAACAAAAAGGTCATATCCTCTTAAAAAGCAAAATCGTTTTATCCTCTTACAAATTCCTTGGCCAAAACACTTGTGATTCAATAAGGAATTATTTGAGTGCTCAAATTGTTCAATCTATCTCTTTCAAGAGAGATTTCTTCTTTTCTTCTTCTTCATTCTGAAAAGGGATTAAGAGACCGAGGGTCTCTTGTTGTGAAAGAATTCTAAACACAAAGGAAGGATTGTCCTTGTGTGTTTAGAACTTGTAAAAGGAATTTTCAAGATAGTGGAACTCTCAAGCGGGTTGCTTGGGGACTGGACGTAGGCACAAGGGTGTGGCCAAACCAGTATAAATCTGAGTTTGCACTTTCTCTTCTCTTAAACTCCTTTATTTATTATTCTTTTATATTCATATTTAAATTGTTCTATTTGAATCAACATTTAAGAAATTCATTATTAAGGGAATTTATAACTTGAATAGAAAGTTAAATAGAATTTTTAATTCGGGAAATAATTTGTAATATCTTAATTCAACCCCGCCTACTTAAGATATCTGAGGCCACTTGTCCAACAAGTGGTATCAGAGCTTCATTCTTGTATAAAGTTTAGAAGCTTCAAGAATTATGGCCTCATCAAAGTACTTGTTTCTTGAGGGAAATTCTATAAATAGACCTCCCATCTTTAATGGAGTGGGTTACCACTACTGAAAAACCCGCATGCAAATCTTTATAGAGGCAATAGATTTAAATATTTGGGAAGCCATAGAACAAGGACCTTATGTTCCCTCTATAATAGCCGGAAGTGCAACAATAGAAAAACCTAGAGCAGATTGGACTGAGGAAGAAAGAAGATTAGTACAATATAATTTAAAGGCCAAAAATATTATTACATCTGCCCTAGGATTAGATGAATACTTTAGGGTTTCAAATTGTAAAAGTGCTAAGGATATGTAGGATACACTACAAGTAACACATGAAGGGACAACAGATGTTAAAAGATCTAGGATAAACACTTTAACTCGTGAATATGAACTTTTTAGGATGAATGTAAATGAAAGTATACAAGACATGCAAAAGAGGTTCACACACATATTTAATCATCTTGCATCTCTAGGAAAAACTTTTCAAAATGAAGATCTAGTAAATAAAGTCTTAAGATGTCTTAATAGAGAATGGCAACCAAAGGTAACAGCCATCACGGAATCTCAAGATTTATCTAGTATGTCTCTTGCTACATTATTTGGAAAATTGCAGGAGCATGAAATGGAATTACTAAGATTAAATCAGCATGAAGAAACTGATAAGAAGAAGAAGGGAATCGCTCTTAAAGCCTCATCTGCAATCCAAGAAGACAGTGATAAAGAAGATTCATTTGACTTGGATAATGATGAAGATATTAGTTTGTTTGTAAAAAGATTCAACAAGTTCCTGAGAGTAAGAGGAAATCAAAAGCGACCCAATTTTAAACCTAAAAGAAGGACATAAACTTCATCTTCTACTCTAAAATGCTTTGAGTGCAATCAACCTGGACATCTGAGGGTTGATTGTCCCATCTTCAAGAAAAAGATGGAGAAGTCTGAAAAGAAAAATATTAATGAAAAGAAATTGAAGAAAGCATACATTACATGGGATGAAAATGATATGGAATCTTCTAAAGATTTAGAAAATGAAGAAATAAACCTCTGCCTTATGGCAAAAAGTTATGAAAGTGATGAAGAGTTTGGGTACCTAAGTTACAACCTTGATTTTGTAGGAACCCTTGAGGAAAAAGTGGTACATAGATAGCGGATGCTCAAAACATATGACGGGAGACGAATCAAAATTCACACATATCTCTCCCAAGAAAAGCGGACATGCAACTTATGGTGACAACAACAAAGGTAGAATTCTTGGAGTTGGAAAAATAGGTACAAATTCTTCAACCTCCATTGAAAATGTTCTACTTGTTGAAGGTCTTAAACATAGTTTTCTTAGTGTGAGTCAATTATGTGACAAAGGCTATCTGGTATCATTTGATTCTCAAAAGTGTGTCATTGAACATAAACATGATACGAATATAAAGCATATAGGGTTTAGAGTCAACAATGTTTACATGATAGACTTAAGTCAAAAACTAGATAATAATCAATGTTTTCTTAGTAAAGATGATGATCCATGGTTATGGCATAAACGGATTGCACATATAAACATGGAACACTTAAATAGATTAATATCAAAAGATTTAGTTGTTGGTTTGCCAAAACTAAGATTTGAAAAAGATAGGCTATGTGATGCTTGTCAAAAGGGAAAACAAACTAGAGTTTCTTTCAAATCTAAAAACATTGTTTCAACTACTCAACCCTTACAATTACTACATATGGATTTGTTTGGTCCTTCCATAATCATGAGTTTTGGAGGAAGTTACTATGCTCTTGTTATAGTTGATGATTATTCTAGATACACATGGACTCTTTTTATCACTCATAAGAATGATGCATTCCAAGCATTTAGAAAACTTGCAAAAATCATTCAAAATAAGAAAAATCTCAAGATTATATCTATTAGGAGTGATCATGGGGGTGAGTTTGAAAATAAAGAATTTGAATTATTTTGTGATAAACATGGGATTGAGCATAATTTTTCTGCACCAAGAACCCCTCAACAAAATGGTGTTGTTGAAAGGAAAAATAGATCTTTGGAAGAGATTGCTAGAACTTTATTAAATGATACTCCTATTCCAAAATACTTTTGGGCTAAAGTCGTTAACACTGCATGCTACATTTTAAATAGGGCTTTAATAAGACCCATTTTAAAGAAAACTCCATATGAATTGTTCAATGGCAGAAAACCAAACATCTCACATCTTCATATCTTTGGTTGTAAATGTTTTGTATTGAATAATGGAAAAGATAACTTAGGAAAATTTGATGCTAAGTCAGATGAAGGTATTTTCCTTGGATATTCTCTGCATAGTAAAGCTTATAGAATATATAATAAAAGAACAATGACAATTGAAGAGTCTATACATGCTTCCTTTGATGAGTCTAATGCCATTCTTACAAGGAAGGATTTTTTAGATGATATTTCAGATTCCTTAGAAGATACACATATTCATGGAAATGACTCTAAAGAAAAAGATGAAGGAAGCAATGAGGATTCTCAAGATAATGGGGCTAGAGCAAATAATGAACTTCCAAGAGAATGGAAAGCCTCAAGAGATCATCCCCTCGACAACATTATTGGTGATATATCTAAAGGGGTAACAACTAGACATTCTCTTAAAGGTTTATGCAATAATATGGCTTTTGTATCTATGATTGAACCTAAAAATATAAAAGAAGCCATAGTAGATGATAAATGGATCATTGCCATGCAAGAAGAACTGAATCAATTTGAAAGAAACAAAGTGTGGAAACTAGTAGAAAAACCTGAAAATTATCCTGTCATAGGAACAAAATGGGTTTTTAGAAATAAATTGGATGAACATTGCATAATTATTAGAAATAAGGCTAGGTTAGTAGCAAAAGGGTATAATCAAGAAGAGGGAATAGACTATGAAGAAACATATGCTCCAGTTGCAAGATTAGAAGCCATTAGAATGCTCTTAGCATATGCATCCATAATGAATTTTAAGCTCTATCAAATGGATGTTAAAATTGCTTTTCTAAATGGTTTAATTCAAGAAGAAGTATATGTTGAGCAACCCCCAGGCTTTGAAATCCCGGATAAACCAAATCATGTTTATAAATTGCAAAAGGCTCTTTATGGTTTGAAACAAGCCCCTAGGGCGTGGTATGAGCGGTTAAGTAATTTTCTCCTAGAAAAATAATTTTCTAGAGGAAAAGTGGATACCACATTATTCATAAAGAGAAAGCATAATGATATTTTGTTGGTTCAAATATATGTTGATGATATAATTTTTGGATCCACTAATGATTCATTGTGCAAGGAGTTTTCCCTTGATATGCAAAGTGAATTTGAAATGTCAATGATGGGAGAACTAAAGTACTTCCTGGGATTACAAATCAAGCAAACTCAAGAAGGTATATTCATCCATCAAGCCAAGTACTGCAAGGAATTGATCAAAAGATTTGGGATGGAAAGTGCAAAACACATGGCTACACCGATGAGCACTAGCTGTTACTTAGATAAAGATGAATCTGGTCAATCTATAGACATGAAACAGTATCGAGGTATGATTAGATCTCTTCTCTATTTATTTGCTAGTAGACCTGATATTATGTTTAGTGTATGCATGTGTGCTAGGTTTCAATCCAACCCCAAAAAATCACATTTGAGTGCAGTTAAGAGAATCATGAGATATCTATTAGGTACAATAAATTTAGGATTATGGTATCCTAAGAACTCAACATGTAACTTAATAGGATATTCTGATTCTGATTTTGCCGGATTTAAAACTGATAGAAAAAGCACAAGTGGAACTTGTCAATTCATTGGACCCGCTCTTGTCTCATGGCATAGTAAGAAACAAAACAGTGTTGCTTTATCCACTGCTGAAGCGGAATATATTTCTGCCGGCAGTTGTTGTGCACAAATTTTATGGATGAAGCAACAATTATCTGACTATGGTATCCTTCTTGATCGTATACCTATTAGGTGTGATAATACTAGTGCCATAAATCTATCCAAAAACCCTGTTCAACACTCTAGAACCAAACATATAGAAATTAGGTACCATTTTCTTAGAGATCATGTCCTAAAGGGAGATTGTATATTAGAGTTTGTTGATACAAAGAATCAGCTTGCTGATATCTTTACAAAACCTCTCCCAAAAGAAATATTCTTTTCAATAAGAAGAGAATTAGGCCTTTTAGAACTTAGTAATTTGGATAGGTAATGTTTAGGATTGGTTGATTAATTTACTCTTATGATTGATTGTTTATATGTTACTTTGATTGATTTTGTTTAAATTATTGTTATTATGATAGAATTTATGTATTCCTGTGTGTTTTATAGTTGAATGATTGATTTAAGTGCATTAGTAGTGATGATTGATCATATTAGATGTGTTTAACATAGACATAGATATTTTTTTAAGAAACTAGCCTAGGTTATGTTCTGGTAATTGATTACCATCCATTGTAATCGATTACACAAGAACAGACAGCCTGTAATCGATTACAACCTCCTGTAATCGATTACTAGAAGGCTCATTGCTCCTGTAATCGATTACCAAGCCTTATAATCGATTACAACTCGTCCTCGTCTATAAATACTCACGAAATCAAAGTTGTTGCGCAGCCATGGCCTCCCCTCACGCCTCCTCCATACCTAGAACTTCAAATCTTCATATCTCACTCAAATCTTCACCAAATCACGTCCCGTAAAGCCCAATCTTCCTCTTTTTCACTCCTCTTTCACTTTCACCGATTAAAATCCACTAAAACTTCATCAAATGGCAGAGCCATCGAAGAAGAGAAAGGAATCATCCTCCACCGCCGCTGCTGCTGCCCATCGCTGCCACGGACCTTCTGAAGCATCCACAACACCTATTCATCCATCTTCATTATCTCCAAGATCATCCACATTGTTTTCTTCCGATGATCAGCGTCTACGGTACCTCTCTCAATTTTCTTCTAGGATCATCTTAGACCCTAAGTACCTAGATGTAGAGTTCTTTAATGATGAAACGTTTGATTGCTATCAAGTGTTTCAAAATTCTGGCCTTGTTGATTTCATGTCATTAAAACTGCCACATTATCCTGAACTTGTAAAGGTCTTCTACTGCAATTTGAAAATTCAGGATGGCATTATTTCCTCTGAGGTGCATGGTATTCCTATGATCATTGATCAGTTCTTATTCTTTTCTTTAACTCATTTACCCAGTCAAGGTGCACCTTTTGAGGGCACCATTGTTGATGACTGGAAATTTGATTATTCTAGTCATGATGCTCGCCGAATGGTCTGCAATGACCAGGCTGAAATGACCGGTAGATTGCTGGCCGGATCATTAACTTTTGATAATCGCATCATGCACTATATAATTGTTAGAATTTTGCTTCCTTGGTCTTCAAATTTAGCACAAGCCTCTGAGGAGGATTTGATTCTGATGTGGGCTTTTCTCACCGGTCGTCATATCGACTGGGCCCATTTAGTTCGGTACCGAATGCATAAGGCATTACGGGCCAATGCACCTCTACCTTACCCACAGTTGATAACTTTGTTTCTGCGTCATTTTCAAATTCCGCTTGATGATGAGCCATTTGTTCAAGTCAAGTGTTCCTTTGCAATTGGTGCTGGTGCTGTGACTTCTTTTGGTTACCGTAAGGATCGGAATGGTCAATGGCTGAAGAAAGACGCACTCCCTCCTCAAGATGAGCGTACTCCTTCACCTCCTCCTCAGCGTGAAGATTCAGCACTCCTGAATGAAGTCCTTACCGAATTACGAGGTCTTCGTTCTTATGTTGGTGAACGTTTCGACTCATTGGATACACGCTTTGCCGGCATGGATATTCGCCTCACACAAGTTGAAGAAGATGTCTCCTTCATCCGTACTTGCTTTGATCCACCACCACCGCCTCCATCATCCTCTTAGATTAATTGTTATTATTATTATGACTAAGTCTTATTAGTAATTAAGTATTATTAGTACTTTGTTTTATCGCCGTGTAATTGGTTTTTTGTTGCACTAGTTGTCATACTCTTGCACTATTATTATATTTCTGGACTTTGCTTTGGTTGGTTATGACAATGTATGGATTTATTTTGGTTTAATGTTTGGCTCTGTTTGGATTTTGATTGTGTTGCTTAGTTCTTTTTTATGTTGCCAAAGGGGGAGAGAACTTGAGAGAACTTGGGTTAGAAATCAATTAAAATCATTAAAGTTAGGCATAGGCATACATGCCAAAAGATAGGGGGAGTAAGGGCTGTGTGAACGTGCTATCATCTTGTATATAGCTTGTCTTGATTTCAGGGATTGTCATCATCAAAAAGGGGGAGATTGTAGACAAAGGATCAAGCTGAATGTTTTGATGATGCCAAAGGTTCACATGTGTCTCAAAGCTTTATTCAAGACAAAGAAATTAAAGATATTCAAGATGGATGATCAAGATAAGTCTCTAGTCTTAGAAAGGGTATATTAAATAGGAGGGGAATTCCAATTGAAGTAGCAAAAGGTTTGGCCAAGAAATTTAAGTTAAAACGTCTTTTACAAGAAATTTACTCTCTGGTAATCGATTACCAGAGGATGTAATCGATTACCAGTGGCCAAAACTGATTTACAACAGCTATTAAAATTTGAATTCAAAATTTGCACTGTGTAATCGATTACACATATATGGTAATCGATTACCAGCAGTTTCTGAACGTTTAAATTCAAAGTTTAAAGCTTGTAATCGATTACACATATACTGTAATTGATTACCAGAGCAGATTTTCAGAAAATATTCTCAACAGTCACATCTTTTTATGTGGTTCTTGAATGGCTATCAAAGGCCTATATATATGTGACTTGAGACACGAATTTGCTAAGAGTTTTTGAGAACAAAAAGGTCTTATCCTCTTAAAAAGCAAAATCGTTTTATCCTCTTACAAATTCCTTGGCCAAAACACTTGTGATTCAATAAGGAATTATTTGAGTGCTCAAATTGTTCAATCTATCTCTTTCAAGAGAGATTTCTTCTTTTCTTCTTCTTCATTCTGAAAAGGGATTAAGAGACCGAGGGTCTCTTGTTGTGAAAGAATTCTAAACACAAAGGAAGGATTGTCCTTGTGTGTTTAGAACTTGTAAAAGGAATTTACATGATAGTGGAACTCTCAAGCGGATTGCTTGGGGACTGGACATAGGCACAAGGGTGTGGCCGAACCAGTATAAATCTGAGTTTGCACTTTCTCTTCTCTTAAACTCCCTTATTTATTATTGTTTTATATTCATATTCAAATTGTTCTATTTGAATCAACATTTAAGAAATTCATTATTAAAGGAATTTATAACTTGAATAGAAAGTTAAATAGAATTTTTAATTGGGGAAATAATTTGTAATATCTTAATTCAACCCCCCCTTCTTAAGATATCTGAGGCCACTTGTCCAACAAGACCTCCCTCCAAAGACACCTATTGTTGCTCATTTGCTCCCACGAAAAAAAGTTTGAGATCATCAAATAATCACCATCATTCTCAATAATTTATCAATTCAACATACACTTAACAAACTAGTCATCATCAACTTTTCAACAATTCAAATCAATTATGCTCGAAATGATGCATGCACCTGACTCAACTCTCAAATGCAATGTGGTACCATTCGAAAGAAGATAGCCTAAGCATGCCCTCATGACACATTCACTTAGGAAAACATGGCAACAACTGTTTAACAAGTTTATACTATTTCCACGCAATTATGTTGTATGAAACATGGGCTCTACCAATACACTGACCTAGGATAGTTAAAAAATTTAAACAATCCCCTTCCCTTTCCAAGTATATTCAAACAAGGTCACTATACCACCCAAGTACATACATAGCATGCATTCATCTCAATGATAACCTGACCTAAGGTCTATCTTGCTAAACACACAAGCTCCTACCAGCTGGTCCATAAGATCGTCTATTCTAGGCAAAAGGTACTTATTCTTGATCATCACCTTATTCAAGTAGCGGTAGTCTACACACAACCTCATGGGTCCATCTTTCTTCTTCACTAACAACATTGGCGCTAACCATGGAGACACGTTGGCTCTCACAAACTGCTTATCGAACAACTCTATATGAGACATCTTATAAGGGGCATTAGATATGGGTCCGACACTAGGTACCAAATCTATAGAAAACTCTATCTCTCTCCTAGGTAGTAAACCAGATATATCCTAAGGAAATTCTCTAACAATGGGAGTTCACCCATAGAAACCTTGGTCTTTATTTCCAGGTTAGATAGGATCATGTACACTTAGGCATCTTCTTTCAAAGATGTCACAACTTGGTTGGCGAAGATAAACATCCTATCCCTACTCATTTCAGAATCACCAAACACCACAATTTTATCAAAATAGTTTAGTAAGACATGGTTAGAAGATAACTAGTCCATACCTAGAATAACATCAATTTGGTTTAGAGGTAAGCAAATCAAATCAATCAAGAATTTTCTACCAAAAATCTCTACAGGACAATTCAAACACACATCAAAAGCTAAAACAGAACAACTAGTCGAGGTCGCTACCACAAGATCATTATTCCAAGAACACACAAAAATAGGTTGCACCGGAATCGAATAGCACAAGTAAGGGAATCCCACTTATGAAACATTAGCCTTGGATTAGATCTTTGGATTTTGAAGCTTTAGCACCATTAAGAGTAAAGACTCTTCCCTGGGCCTTTGGATGTCCAATTTGGTCATTCATACTTCCATCATTTTGCTCCTTTCTGTGATATGGGCAATCTCTCTGAATATGGTCTTTTTGCCTGCAGTTGAAATAGGTAATGTCTTTGTTTGCACAATTTGAAGAAATGTAACTTGGCCTACCACACTTGTTGTTCGGAGTCCAAAAAGTGCACCGAATCGCACAAGTATTATAAAACGGTAAAAACCGAGTATCGAACTCTTGGGGAACTTGTGTTATTTGGTAAGCTATTTCAGCAAATAAGTGTCTGGTGTGTAATGATAAATATGAATATGAACAGGTGTATAAACTATCTGTGCAAAAAGAAAGAAAATCACATGAGAGAAATGATGTGTAAAAGCAAGTAGAAGTAGAAACACGTTGGCCTTCCAGTAGGTGCCTGATGCTGAAAAGATATTCTCTATCTAACAATGCTTATGTGTTCTTATGATGTCTCCTGAGATACTAAACCCCGATTCCTCATGATATTTTAGCCTAATCCTGATCAAGCATCATCTGTAGATTCCTCTTGTAAGACTAAACTCAACCAGGACCGCATTAAGACACACATACACAACTAACTTATCGCACCTCGATTCCTCGTGATAGTACGACAACTTAGCCCTGTACTATCAAGGACTTTGGAGTTAGACCAGTTTCCACTGTTGAATGACCCTAACAAAGCATGCATCTACGTGATCAAGGTAAAGGCATACTGGAATGAAAAGCAGATAGCACAGAGAACACACAAAACATTATTAAATAGATAGAAATATATTTACATCAGGTACCTACAGGGAAGATCCAATAGAGGATTTAGCTTTCCATACCAGGAAGCCTTCTTTACAACAAAGAGAAGAACAAGATGAAAGATTGCAAAAATACAAGTGGTGAGGATGTCTTCTTCACCTCTAGGATCTCACAATCACTCACAAACTCATCTCAAGCTCTCAAACTGGCTCCTGCTTCAAGCTCTGGTCTCTGCAGATCTTCACACAGCAAAATCTCTCAAAACTCTCTGGAACTTGGACCCTTCTCTCTCTAGAAACTCTAGACATGCAAAGCTCTGAATCCTAGTCCAAACTCTCCCTCTAAAATATGATTTCAAGCTTAAATAGGTGGCCTTGTTCGTGCTCGTGCGCTTAGCACAATTATGGACCGCTTAGCGCACATTAGTGAATTTTGGCTTAGTGCGTGCCTTTCTCGCTTAGCGGATGAATTGAAGCGGTGCGCTTAGTGAGATGAAGCGGTGTGCTTAGCGAACCTGTATAGCTCATCTTCTTCCAGAGTCTTCCTCGCGCTTAGCCCATGAGTGTTGCACTTAGTGGACGCTCACTAAGCCAACAGATTGACTTAGCGAGAAGGTGAAAAACAACATTTTTCAAAGCTTGCCTAATTAACCTGAAATTGAGAGAAAATGATTATTATACACACAAAATGGAAGTACTAAGTATTTATTACCTATACTTAATAGAAAATACTTATAACACTACAAAATAACCATAAATTGGAAGAGTTTGATACAATTTACACAAGTTTTATACACAAAAGTTAGTCGTATTCACCGACTAAAAACTCCCCCAAATTTATAGTTTTGCTTGTCCTTAAGCAAAAAGAGAATAGTTCACTTGTCCTCAAGTGACAACAACATGCAGTGACTATGTACAAAGGTGTATGCTACAAAAGTTACTGATTGCATGATAAAAGAATGGAGTAAAATGCCCTCATCACTTGTCTTTCACAAGGTATGCAGTTATCCAGAGAGAAGAATAAAATGTAATCTGAACAATTAGATGGAATTAGACATAAGACAAATATCAAGGAAAGTTGCTTAAACCACAGTCTCACGACTACTGTTTCACTCAAGCACAAGTGTTTAAGCTATTCATTAAAAAAAACTAGCAAGAGGTCTAATCTTTGCACTTCATCTTATGCCATAAAGTCAAAAATGTATAAACAAAATCAGAAGGACTTTCTCAGGCTTATAGTGAGGCTTGGCTACAAAAATTCATTGGTTTTTTCCAGGATTCAAGGGTTTAGAGTCTAAGAGAGCATAAATCCTAGACTTATCCAAATAATCTTGTGTCATACAAGTAGCTTTCTCACTATCTTTTCCTCTTAATTTGATTTTGACCTTATTGTAACAACATAATTTTTTTTTAGCATACAACTTATTTGTTGTGTGCTGATGCTTTACCTTTTTCTTTGCATTCTAACTGAATTTACTCCCCCAAATTTGGGGTAAATTTTGCCTTGAACCATATGCTTTCCTAGAATCTAAGCAAGGTATCAGGAGATAATTATTTAAGTCCAGGGTTCAAATTATGACAAAATCATTCAGCTTAAAAAGGGAGCAAAGGATATAGTTATTTTGCAAGGTAAGTTGTTTGGTCAAAAGGTTTGTGTATACACAAATCATGGCCTTCATCATGTTCTCATTTATACATTTCATTCTAAAATTCAAAGATTCATGCAAAGATTATTACTCACAGCTAGTCGTTCACTCACAGTTTAAGTTTACACTCTCACCAGTTTTGGTTCAAGATTTTCTTTCTCAATCAATTTGTCTACTGACTAACAATTCTAAATGCAAGTTCACATTCTTGTTCTTTCTTTGTCTAACATACACACTTGTTCAAACTCATGAAAAGAAACACAAACTCCATCAAAATCATGCACTCAACTCAAAATAAAAGCATACAACCATTTTCACAAAAAGATAAAAGTGTTTTACTTCCATGTTATCAAAAACAAGTCAAACTGTTCAAAATGCTTCAGGATGAGCAAACTAACTACCCATAAATAAAACTAGCAAAAAGGAATTACTGTAAGCAGACATTGTGAGAGCAACAACTTCTCCAGATGACGAATCAGAAAGATCGGAAATTCCTCCAACTGGGGAAGTAGGAAGGTCAGCTATTTCTCCTGCTGGTGAATCAGGGGGGGCAGCCACTTCATCTGATGATGCATCGAAGATGATAATCAGAGGTGGAGATGGGGGAACTACTTCACACTCAGGAGAAGACAGTGGATTCACCACTGGAGATTGTGGGTTAGCTGGCTTTGGATCAACATGCACAGGTGTGGGCTCAGGCGGAGCAGCCTCATTGGGTCTCACCAATGGAAGTTGAGCTTCAGGCCAGGCTACTTGCTCAAGAAAATGCTTCATAGTTATGATTGGCTTGTTATGAGCCAACTCTTGCAGGCTGTGCATGATAATAAACTATCCTCGGAATAAGCTTTGCAGCATAGGGACTAAAGTTTGTGAGCCTTGGACATCCTGTCCTACGGTTACTAACAGAGGAGCTTGAGTGGATGATGAAGGGATGTCCCCCGTTCTAGCTCTTTCTCTCGATTTCATCTGTAAATAAAAAGAACTAAAAATTCCTTAGACCAAAATTGCTCAGGCTTAACAACATAAATAAAGGCTGAAATTAACACTAGGCGCTTAGCGGGATACAGCTCGCTCAGCGCACCCTCAAAAATATAACATATCGGCTTAGCTGGAGCTAAGCTCGCTTAGCCCGATAGTTGCCGTGATGAAATGCGCTTAGCCCAGGTAGACTCGGCTTAGCACGAGGCTTCCAATACGAAATTTTCTAAGTTACCTTGGCTTAGCGATTCAGCCTCGCTTAGCCACAAGTATCTCAACAGGAGGATAAGTGATCATCCTCACAAGATGAACTCGCTTAGCGCGTTAAGCGCGCTTAGCGAGTTCGTCTGGAAACGCATATGTTCAATGAATTTTGATGAACTTGCTTAGCACGGCATGCTCGCTTAGCAAGTTCATCGCATTTTCCAGAAAAAAAAGGCAGAAAACACAGTTCGTTTCCTTGTCTTTTTAAGCCTCTAAAAGGCATTATCAAACATCCAAGATAGTTAAAAATAACTACACAGTATAATCATATAAAAAGTCCTAATCTTTACCTACTCTAAAATTATGACAAACCCTAAAGATTGAAAACTAAAATCTATGGTTTTCTACTCTATGGTTCAACCCAAAAAAAGAATGAAGGGAGTAAGGAACTTACTTGTATCATTTATGCTTTGATGCAAAAGAAAGCGAAAATGCAGGAAAATGAGTGCGAGAGAGAAGATGCAGGCAGTTCAACAATTTCCAACAAATGTGAGTGTAACTGCCATTACACTCACATAAGCCATTATGCTTTCTCGAAGTGACGTTTGGTTTTTCGAAGATGCTCGCTTAGCGGTACCGTGCGCTTAGCCAAACTTTGAAATTCAAGTTTTTTTTTAACACACAGGCTTGGCTTAGCACGCGAGTAAGTCCGCTTAGTGAGGTCTACAGATCAAAAAAGCTGTAACTCTTAATAAGCCAGGGTCTGGCCAGCTTAGCTAAAATGATGCATCTTAAGTACAGAGGAGCATGCACTTAGCTGATAAGGACTCTCTTAGCGCTCACATTGCCGCAAGGAATATTGCTTAGCTGCCATGACTGGCGCTTAGCTTCATGAACCTCAGTTATGGCTGTAAGGAATTTAGCTTGGCGACAATAGGTCACGCTTAGCCAAGAATAAGTTGTCGCTTAATGATCAGGCTGAAGCTTAGCCGAATTCAGATCGAATTGAAGTTGGCTTAGCTCAGCCTTGGCCAGCTAGGCGGACCAAATCAGCCTCAGATGCAAGGGTTGGGCGCTAAGCACTTGAGACTCTCGACTTAGCGCATGAACAGAGATGCGCTTAGCGCGAGGCTTGCGCTTAGCGAAAGGACTGTTTTATTTTCAGAAAAATGTTTTCTGAGTTATTTTTCAGTCCTTTTTCAAAGAAATTGAAACCCTTATGTTAAACATTCAAAGATAGGCTGATATACTCCTATGTACAAATTATACAAGAAGTTCCAAATGATCTAATGCATGAAAACAAAAATTACAGAAATTAAAACTGGGTTGCCTCCTAGGAAGCGCTTCTTTAACGTCATTAGCTTGACGCTTTTACCTCACTGGGTGATCTTATGTTTTGGTTCTTACTTTTAGAACCTCTTGACCTCCTTCCATTACCTATAAGCAGACATTGTGTTCTGGAGCAAGCTTGTTTTCAACAAACAAATCAAAATCAATTTTCTGATCTTCAAAACCTAGCTCCAGCTTCCTCTTCCCCATATCAACTATGCAGCTTGCGGTCAACATGAATGGCCTTCCCAATATTATAGGGATGTCAGTATCTTCAGAGATATCCAGTACCACAAAGTCTGTCGGGAAGATAAAATGTTTTACTCTAACCAACACATCTTCAATTACTCCTTATGGCCTGGTAATGGAGCGGTCAACTAATTGTAAAGTCATTCGAGTTGGCATTATTTCCAATTCTCCCAATCTTCTGCACATGGAGAGTGGCATCAAATTGATACTGGCTCCCAGTTCAATAAGAGCTTTTCCCACATTGACTTCTCCAATTGAAAAAGGAATAGTTACACTCCCAGGATCTTTATGCTTGGGTGGAAGGATCTTTTGGATCACAACACTGCAGTTTCCTTCCACTATGATGTTTTCCTGATGAATATATTTATGCTTCCTTGTTAACATATCTTTCAAGAATTTAGAGTAGAGTGGAATCTGCTGCAAACCTTCTCCGAAGGGCATGGTTATTTCCAGTTTCCTAAAAACATCTAAAAATCTCGCCAGATGACAATCTTTTTCTTTCTTGGAAGGTACCACAGGATATGGTACTTCCACACCTTCATCCACAGCTTTTTCACTTCTACTCTTCTTTGTATTCTTATTATTTTTTTCTTCTTTTTCATTTTTTTCATTTTCTATTTCTTTTTCTTGGTCCTTCAATTCTTTGTTGGATCAAGTGGCCTTAGAATAGTTAAGAAGGGGGGTTGAATTAATTATTCCTAAACCTTTACTAATTAAAAATTTACTCTTCTAAGGATTTTACTTATGTTGTTAAGAGAATAAGGAGTAGAAGAGAAACTTAATCAAAAGTAAAAGCAGAAATTAAAATGCACAGCGGAAAGTAAAAGAGTAGGGAAGAAGGAGACAAACACACAAGAGTTTTTATGCTGGTTCGACAACAACCCGTGCCTACATCCAGTCCCCAAGCGACCTGCGGTCCTTGAGATTTCTTTCAACCTTGTAAAAATCCTTTTACAAGCAAAGATCCACAAGGGATGTACCCTCCCTTGTTCTCTTTGAACAACCTAGTGGATGTACCCTCCACTAGAACTGATCCACAAGAGATGTACCCTCTCTTGTTCTCAGTCAACAACCCAAGTAAATGTACCCTCTACTTGTACCACAAAGGATGTACCCTCCAATGTGTTAAGACAAAGATCTCAGGCGGTTAAACCTTTGATACTTTGTGAATGGGGATACGAAAGAATTCTCAGGCGGTTAGTCCTTTGAACACTTTTGTATAAGGGAATGGGAAGAATCAAAAGAATTCTCAGACTGTGTCGTTTTGAATTCTTTGACAAGGGAGACGGGAGACACAAAAGAATTCAGGCGGTTAGTCCTTCGTTCTTTTGGAAAAGGAAGAAGAGAGATACAAAAAGAATTCAGGCGGTTAGTCCTTGGCGAATTCTTTTTGGCAAAGGGAGAAGAGATGAAAAGAATGCATAGCACAAGTTTTCAAGGTTTAGAAAACCAGAAAACTTTGGAAAGCTTTTGGCACAAAGAAGAAGAAGAAGTTCAAAGAGATTCAAGGCTTGTAAAGGATTGTATAAGATTGATTGGAAAAGTGTATTGAAAAGCAAATCAAAGCCTTGCTTTTATAAACTCTTCATGTCTGGCCAAGAGGACCATCTAGAAGAGTTATAACTTTTAGAAAAACTTAAAACCAATTTGAAAAAGTCAAAAAACCATTTGAAGAGTTACAACTTTTGATTTATTCAGAAACAATCACTGGTAATCGATTACCAAATCAGTGTAATTGATTACACAAAGCTTTTATGTGAAAGGATGTGACTCTTCACATTTGAATTTGAATTTCAACGTTCAAAGGCACTGGTAATCGATTACCAAAACATTGTAATCGATTATAACTTTTTGAAATCAATTGGAACGTTGTTAATTCATTTGAAAACTTTTTCAAATCCATTTTTCTACTAGTAATCGATTACAACAATCTGGTAATCGATTACCAGAGAGTGAAAACTCTTTGGTAAACATGTTTTGAGAAAAATCCATGTGCTACTCAATTTTTGAGAAAACCTTTTCATACTTATCTTGATTAAGCCTTCTCTTGATTCTTGAATCTTGAGTCTTGAATCTTGATCTCTTGAATCTTGATTCTTGATTCTTGATCTCTTGAATCTTGATTCTTAATTCTTGAAATCAACTTTCCTCTTGAGTCTTGAAGTGTTCTTGATTCTATCTTGAATATCTTGAACTCATTCTTTGATTGACCTTTGAGCTTTTTGTCATCACCTTTGTCATCATCTTTTGTTATCATCCTTGTTATCATCAAAACATCTTTGAATCACTCTTGATTCATCATGAAGCTTTGCTTCTACATTCTTTATTCTTGACCATTATTTGTTCCTCTTTTTCTTGATTACTTTCACCTCTCACCTCATTTTTCTTGCCATCAGTGCCTTTCTTGTCAGCAATTTTCTTCTTATGCACAACACCATCCTCATCCTCAGCCTCCACAAACCTTTTTCTCCTTGTCATCACAGCTTTGCATTCCTCCTTGGGATTATGTTTTGTATTTGCCACAAAACTGTTGGATGACTTGTTAGCTATCTGCTTGGCCAGTTGTCCCACCTGGACCTTAAGGTTCTTCAGTGCTGACTCAATGCTTTTATGGTTTGACATTGTTACCTGCACAAACTGAGTCAAGGTCTCCTCCAGCTTAGTAGTCCTCTGGAGTATGTTAGGTCCTTCTTGGATTGGCCTGTTTGAAGGCCCACTCTAGTCTTTGTTGAACTGGTTACCAGGGTGTGTCCTCCACTGTCCTTGTTGATTATAGGGACCCTGCTGGAAGCCTAAAAATCCTCCTTGAGTATACCCTTGTCGCTGTTGATTTCCCATATAATGAATTTCTTGAGTGTTTTCTTTAGTGGGAATACATTGGCCTATTTCATGAGCCCCACCACAGATGGTATAACCTGTAGGATGTCTCCTTCACCTCTAGGATCTCACAATCACTCACAAACTCATCTCAAGCTCTCAAACCGGCTCCTGTTTCAAGCTCTGGTCTCTGCAGATCTTCACACAGCAAAATCTCTCAAAACTCTCTAGAACTTGGACCTTTCTCTCTCTAGAAACTCTAGACATGCAAAGCTCTAAATCCTAGTCCAAACTCTCCCTCTAAAATCTGATTTCAAGCTTAAATAGGTGGCCTTGTTCGTGCTCGTGTGCTTAGCACAATTATTGACCGCTTAGCACACATTAGTGAATTTTGGCTTAGCGCGTGCCTTTCTCGCTTAGCGGATGAACTGAAGCGGTGCGATTAGTGAGATGAAGCGGTGTGCTTAGCGAACCTGTACAGCTCATCTTCTTCCAAAGTCTTCCTCGCGCTTAGCCCGTGAGTGTTGCGCTTAGTGGACGCTCGCTAAGCCAGCAAATTGGCTTATCGAGAAGATGAAAAACAACATTTTTCAAAGCTTGCCTAATTAACCTGAAATTGAAAGAAAATTATTGTTAAACACACAAAATGGAAGTACTAAGTATTTATTACCTATACTTAACAGAAAATATTTGTAACACTACAAAATAACCATAAATTGGAAGAGTTTGATATAATTTACACAAGTTTTATACACAAAAGTTAGTCGTATTCACCGACTAACACTTGTAACAAATTATCTGAGTTGAGAAAGTAATGGGTTTGCTACCACTACCACCAGCGAACCCCGTAGCAGCAGTCCTCTGGTTGTTGGGGCAATTACCATATTTCTTTGGAGGGGTCGGGTATGATTTTCACCGATTTTGGGATCCATTCTTCATGTTCTTCATTAGGCCCATATTCCAATAATACGTCACCCTAGCTCAGGAGTCTTCATCCCAAATCCTACACATGTTCACGATAGTGGGAATTGATGAACACCTTGATAATTCACAGCTTGTTTCACCTTAGGTCGCAAGCCATTTAGAATTTTCACACACTTTGAGCTTTCACCATCTCTTCCTTGGTAATGAGGGAAGTGGTGGAAGCTTGCTTGTGGGGCTTCTATGGAGGCTAGATCTTTGAGCTTCAATGAGTTCCTTTAATGGTGATTTTCCACCATGGAGATGCAGCAGAAGACAAAGGAGAAGAGGTGAGATGAGGCACCATCCTCTAGAGAATAAGCCATGGAAAAAGGAGCTTCACCACCAAGATGAGCCTTGGATAAGAAGCTTAGAGAGGATGCTTCAATGGATGAAAAGAAAGAGGGAGAGAAAGAGAGAGGGGGGAGCACGAAATTGAAGGAAGAAAAAGGGAGAGAAGTTGAACTTTGAGTTGTGTCTCACAAGACTCTTATTCATCAAAGTTACAACAAGTGTTATGCATGCTTCTATTTATAGACTAGGTAGCTTCCTTGAAAAGATTTCTAGAGAAAACTTCCTTGAGAAGCTTCTCTGAGAAAACTTCCTTGAGAAGCTAGAGCTTAGCTACACACACCCCTCTCATAACTAAGCTCACCTCCTTGAGAAGCTTCCTTAAGAAGATTCCTAAAGAAGCTAGAGCTTAGCTACACATACCTCTCTAATAGCTAAGCTCACCTCCTTGAGATGAGAAGCTAGAGCTTAGCTACACACCCCCAATAATAGCTAAGCTCACCCCCATGAAAAAATACATGAAAATACAAAAAAAAAAAAAAAAATCCCTACTACAAAGACTACTCAAAATGCCTCGAAATACAAGGCTAAAACCCTATACTACTAGAATGGCCAAAATACAAGGCCCAAACGAAGGAAAAACCTATTCTAATATTTACAAAGATAAGCGGGCTCATACTTAGCCCATGGGCTCGAAATCTACCCTAAGGATCATAAGAACCCTAGGGCCTTCCCTGGGATCTTTGGCACAATCTACCTGGAGTCTTCTATCCAATGCCCTTGCGGGGTAGGATTGCATCATTCCCTCTACCTTGGAAAGGATTTGACCTCAAATCTTGAGGTTCTTCATACTTTGGGCTCCTTCCCTCAACACCTGTAAAAAGAACAAAAACATTTGTATTAGTGGTGTTTGGTATGTTGAAGTAAGGTAAGGTTTGAAACCCATTTCCTGGGCATCTTCCCATGAAGGAACATGGTTCCTCACCAACTCAATGAGTGGTGCTACAAGTATAGAAAAATATGGGACAAACCTTTTGTAAAAGTTTGTTAAGTCATGGAAGCCCCAAATTTTTCTTATACTTGGTGGAGTGGGCCACTCAGGAATGACCTTTATTCTCTTAGGGTTCATGGGAACCCCTTGATCACTATTTGAAAAATTAAGGAAAGTAACGCAATAAAACATACCTTTTTCTGTATTTTCATATTGATTATTCCTACCAAAAAGTATGACAAACCTAAGGTGTCCCATATGAGTACCTAAGTTTGTATTGAAACTAAAAATAAGAACAAACCTACCTATTGGGTCCCTATGTACACACACCATGAAGATGTTAGGTGTACGAATGATTTTACAAAAGAGGGTTGCACCACTCAAAACATTCATCATGCCACCTATTTTAGGAACTTGGTGCCTAATAATACCTATTTTGGGCACCAACAAAGAACAAGGATTTAAGCTCTTGCGAACCAAACCCTCATCCAACAACTTCTTTACTTGAGGAATAAACTCAAGCCCAAGAGGTGTGGCAATGCTAGCAAGTGTCTTTTTACAAAAGAGAAAATGTGGAGGTTGTCTAAGAGGGAAATTTTCTTTAATGTAAAATGAGTTTCCTTCTTAGCTAAACTCTTGGAGGAGACACTTACCTCCTTACACTTCTCTTTAACCACTAATGGTTGTCCTTCTTCTTGGGGGTAGATTTCTTCACTAGATTCTTCCCATTTTGCTTCTTCACTTTCACTAGAGGAAGGTGAAGTAGTAGCCTCATCTTGGCTACTATAAATGTCTTGGCCCCTCATAATCATAGTTTTTGTGGTGGGGCATTGAGAAGTAATGTGTCCTCTTCCAAGACATTTAAAGCACTTTATAGAGCTAGTTTTCTCTTGCATACTAGCCTCAGGGGCTTGCTTTTCTATTGTCTTCCCCTTATCATCTTTGGGCTTAGAAGGTGTCACCCCTAAGATGCCTCGACCTTGGTCACCCTAAGATGCCTCGACCTTGGTCTTTCTTTGGATAAGAGTGAGAGCCATAAGATTTTGCTGTAGACTTCTTTTTAAGTTGTTGCTCTACCCTTATTTCCCAAACTAAGTTAGCCTCTACATTGTCCTTCCCATGGAAGTATGGGAGGTTAATGTTAGCCTCTTGAGGCTTTCTTTCCTTTTCTCTTCTATGGGAGTGAGATCTAAGATGTGACCTATGCCTTCCTTCGTAATAGTCACAAAGTTCTTCACTTAGGCTCTTGCAAGAGTTATGACTATTATAGGAGGCATGTTTTTCTCTTTTTTTTCCTTTTTCTTTTCTCTCTTGTTTTTCTTTCCATAACTTAAGGGAACTCAACTCATCTAAGATTCTAGATAAAGGGTCTTTATGACTAGTACCCTCGCCACTAACACTAGATGAATGATGACTCATGTTGGTTTCTAAGTTGTGGTTCTTTCTTGTTGGAGATTTGAAATCAAAAGGTAAAAGAAACTATGGTTGAAACTAGCCAAAATAAACACTAAAAGAGGTGTGAAAGATAAGGGAAAAAACTAATTGGTAAAAGGAAAGCTATCTAGGCGGTTTGACAATGGAAGGTAAAGGAAATAAGCTATGAAAGTAAGCAATAAATGTAAACTAGGCGAATCCTAAGAGTGTTTGGATGACCATATTCAAGGTTCCCAACAAAACACTCACTATCCTAAGGAAAAATTGCCTAAAATTATTACACACAAATTGAAGTTTGGTAACCTATTGGAGGCTCCCAACACACTTCCAATGAAAGGCCTTTTTGTTACAAAACATGAAAGCTATGAAGGTAAGTGTCGCAACCTACCCTTCGGCGGGAGGGCGACGCGTGACTCGCGGGTGCGTGTTCCAAGAAAGGAATACGCGCGGAGTCGCCACCAACGTTTATTTGAGGAAAATGTCGGAAAAACCAGAAAAGACGTGATCTACGAACTTTATAGAACCTCTTTTAGACTGGTGATCCCTAGGCTCTTGACCTTGACTTGATAGAACCTCTTTTTAAGAGAAGGCATTTGACTTGATTCCATGTTTTACTAAAGTGAACAAAAATTGGCGCGAATCAAAACTCCAACATCTATCATGGGTGGAAATGGATGAATGCATGAAGAAATGCATATGACACAAATGCAATTTACAAATACGGGAGCCCGGGACAACGTCTTAGGGTAGCAAAGTGCCCAACGTATGTATTTAAGAAGGTGACACGGACCCTCCGTTGGTTTGTTAAAGAGAGGGAATCTAGACAGAATCCGTGTGTGACGCATATGCAAAAGGCGCAACATAGTATGACAATATTCATAAAATATAAAAAGGGTACATGAAACTTATGCATGACAGTGGAAAAAATGGCACGCAGCGTGTTTGCTCCGTGCCCCTATTTAAGGGACCTATATGGGAGAGAGCTAAAAAGGCTTTTAGTGATAATTCCCAAGGTGGTCATATCTCTCTTGATGGTCTCTAGAGGTATCATCCCCTTTGAAGCACATATTGCAGCAGTAGGGACTACTAGCAACAATACGTTTTCAAAGAGAAAAACTCTAGATGAGGGTTCACTGTAATCAAGCAAGTCGGAGACCTAGCATGATCACATATTCACCTCCACTCCTTATGTTCCCATGAACCCGGGTATAGGGCCCTTTTTCAACTCACAGTGTGTGCAAATAGTGTTGGTGTTTGTGTGCATCAAATGAATAAATATTTACCTCATGCATACATTTTAAAACGCACTAAAAGCAACAAAGAGTTTATATACACAAGAACATAAGACAAATAAAGGGAAACCAACAAAGAAGAAAGTCATGATAAAACATTGCACAAGATTAAATGGCCTAACTCTCTAAAAAAAGTCTCCAGTGGAGTCGCCAACTGTCGCAACCTACCCTTTGGCGGGAGGGCGACGCGTGACTCGCGGGTGCGTGTTCCAAGAAAGGAATACGCACGGAGTCGCCACCAACGTTTATTTGAGGAAAATGTCGGAAAAACCGGAAAAGACGTGATCTACGAACTTTAAGTGAAAGGTTCGGGAGTTGTATTTACGCACGAGGAAGGTATTAGCACCCCACGCGTCCGTCACAAGAGACGGCAGCCTTTAATCAAATGTGCAAACATGACTTCAATTTTTATGTTCCCTTTTACGCCTTTATTTCTTTTTGTACTTTTTATATTTTTTATCTTTTTGCGGTCGACAAGGGTGTTTCCCTTGCTCTTACGTATTCCTTAATTGTGATAAGGAAATCAGACCTACGTAGTTCTTTGTGAACAAAGTGTTTGGTTAAGTTGTCTTTATCCTTTTTGCAAGACATGTTTTTATTGAATGAAAGGTCATTTAAGGCGTCGGACCATTAAACAAACTTTCGATTCTTTTGAAAAGAGAGAAGACATTAAGGCATTGGAACATTTAATGTTCTCTTTATTTTTGAAAGAGGTAATATAGCTACATGTTGATTTTAGCTCTTTTGAAATTTACCCTTAATCGATAAAAGCGGAAAAGACCATTTCAAGGCTTTGGACCTTTGAAAATGGCTTTTTTAGGCAACGTCAAAAGTTTGGTTTATGAATTGATTTTAGCCTTAGTTTCACTTTGGTTATTTAATCGATTCGATTAAGGAAGAGAAATCCCCAAGGAAAATGTCCAATTGATTCTTTTTGATTTATTTTACTAAAAGATATTTTTTATTATTATATTATTATTTTACCCTTTTTTTGCTTCCAACGTAGTTACGGTATGACCGAACGGTCGGATTTCATTTTAACAGAAACTAACGGATATTACAATTTAAATGATCGGTGGAAATTTATTTTCTTTTTTGATTAGATGAGAAAATGACTTAAGCAAATGACTAAAGCACGTCAAAAGGGGATACGGAAAGTAAATAAAATGAAAATAAAAAGCACGTAAAAACAAATGGGGGCCACCACGGGTACATAGAATGAATTGAAAAGCTCGATTTGGAAACTTACCCATTGAAGACCAAAGAACGATGACGAACGAACGAAGAACGTCGAAGAACGGCTAAAAACCTTCGCGAAAATCCCCACGGAAACCTTACAGAAGCGCCTCGACTCGGATTTTCTTCACGGAACAAATTTTTTTCACTAATTTCAAGTGATCCTTGAATTACCAGGAGGGCTGAACGAAATTCCTCTTCACTTCTCCCCCTATTTATAGAAAAATGGGGGAGATGCTTGCCACCCAGCTCGCCCAGGCGAGCAAGGTGACTTCCTCCAGAGGCAACCGCCTTCTGGAGGGCCCAAGTGGGCCTGGTGGCTATTTGCACCCCCATTTATGCTAAATACACCCCCCTGCCTTTTTTTTGGTGATTCTTTTTCCGTAAAGTTACGGAAACTTACGAATTTCGTAACGATACCTGTTTTCCTTCCGTAATGTTACGGAACCTTACGGATTACATAATCATCCCCTTTTTGACTTACGGAATGTTACGGAACCTCACGAATTGTGCAACGATCCTTCCTTTTGAGTTTCGGCATGTCACGGAACTTCACAAATTGCCTGACGATGGGTGCCAAGTACCTCAAAATGGTTAAATGAAAGTTGCATGCCACCAAGTAAAGGTCCCCGGACGAAATTAGGGTATGACAGTAAGTAAATTGCAAATTACAAAATTACAAAATGGTCCTCAATTTTGGTGGTTGTTCTCTCTTTGGTGATTCACTCAATTTGGAGTGCTTCTTAGTCCAATAGCTCTTAAGGTGGTTGGCCCCTTTCTTCTTGACTCAAATTCTTCAAGGGATGGCACCAATCCTCCTTCCAATTCCCTATATGGCAACCCACAAACAAGGAAACAAAGAGACAAGCAATAACCAAAGACCAAAAAAAATGAAATGAAAGCTAAACCAATGGAGTTTTAACAAGACAATTTTTTAAGGATTACTCAACAATTAAAGCAATGAAAAGGACATAGAAGCAAGCTAGGACTCAAAGAGAAACTTAGAATGGCTCTAGAGTAGAGTAAAAACACTATAAAAAAAAAGACTCAACAAACCTCTAGCTTTGGCACTTGTTTTCACAGTAATTTTCAATTGAAATTTCAGAACTAAGATTGGTATAACATAGGCACCAATTATAGAGTAAATTTTGAGTCAAAAGAACAATCACACTTCCCTTTCACTTTTTTTTTCCTAGATACTAATTTTTCTGCCAACTTGTGTGATTTTTATTATTTTTTTCCTTTTATCCAAATCACTTGTTTCTTTTTGTATAAATTTTTTCCAGATGTCTAGAAAATTCAGTAAAAATTTCAGCTCAAAATTCGAAGTAACCAATTCTCAGTAATTTTTACAAGTTTGTATGTCCAAGCTGCCAACACCAGCGATTTTTTTTTAAGCATGGTATATTGATTGCCTTGGGCTTACTTTCAACCTTCCTATGTATGTTGAACTCACTAGGATTGTTTACCACAGTTTTAGGAGTTCAATATTCACTTAGGAAGGCTGAAAGAAGCTAGAGCTTAGCTACACACACCCCTCTCATAACTAAGCTCACCTCCTTGAGAAGCTTCCTTTAGAAGATTCCTAAAGAAGCTAGAGCTTAGCTACACATACCTCTCTAATAGCTAAGCTCACCTCCTTGAGATGAGAAGCTAGAGCTTAGCTACACACCCCCAATAATAGCTAAGCTCACCCCCATGAAAAAATACATGAAAATACAAAAAAAAAAAAAAATCCCTACTACAAAGACTACTCAAAATGCCTCGAAATACAAGGCTAAAACCCTATACTACTAGAATGGCCAAAATACAAGGCCCAAATGAAGGAAAAACCTATTCTAATATTTACAAAGATAAGCGGGCTCATACTTAGCCCATAGGCTCGAAATCTACCCTAAGGCTCATGAGAACCCTAAGGCCTTCCCTTGGATCTCTGGCAGAATCTACCTGGAGTCTTCTATCCAATGCCCTTGCGGGGTAGGATTGCATTAGGAAGTACCTCATCAGCTCTTGGAGCTGGGCTGAGTATTTAGCTACAGTCATGTTCCTTTACTTGAGCTCTAGGAATTCCATTTCCTTCTTGTTCCTAACATCTTCAAGGAAGTATTTCTCCAGAAATACCCTCTTGAAGGTTTCCCAGGTCACAACTTGACCTTCAGCCTCCAAGCATTGGCGAGTGTTTTCCTACGAGTACTCAACTTCTTCTACCAGTGTATAAGTGCCAAAAGAAACCTTTTTCTCCTCCAGACATGCCATCACTCGGAAGATTTTCTCAATCTCTCGTATCTAGTTTTGAGCATAATCAGGGTTGTATCCTCCATTGAAAGCAGGGGGGTTATTTCATTGGAAGCGATCTAACCCTTGATACTCAGTAGCTTCACTAGCTTCTCCTCTATTTTGGTTCCCCATAGCCTGGGCTAAGGCTTAGAGGGCATCAACTATTACACAATCAATTCGACCAGCCATCATGTTGGATCAAGTGGCCTCATAATAATTAAGAAGGGAGGTTGAATTAATTATTAATGTGTCTTAACTAATTAAAAATCAATCCTTCTTAATGTTACTAGATTTAATTAGGCTTTTACTACTAAGTCAAGAAAGTAAAGAACAGAAATAGAAACTTAACCAAAAGTAAAAGCGATAATTAAAAGTACACAGCAGAAATTAAAGAGTGTAAGGAAGAAGAAGACAAACACAAGATTTATACTGGTTCGACCACAAACTATGCCTACATCCAGTCTCCAAGCAACCTGCGGTTCTTGAGATTTCTTTTCAACCTTGTAAAATCCTTTACAAGCCAAAGATCCACAAGGGATGTACCCTCCCTTGTTCTTTTTGAATAACCAAGTAGATGTACCCTCCACTTGAATTGATCCACAAGAGATGTACCCTCTCTTGTTCTCAGTATAACAATTCCCAAGTAGATGTACCCTCTACTTGTACCACAAAGGATGTACCCTCCAATGTGTTGGGACAAAGAATTCTCAGGCGGTTAGTCCTTTGAATATTTGTAAGGGGAAACAAAAGATATCTCAGGCGGTTAGTACTTATCTTGATTAAGTCTTCTCTTGATTCTTGAATCTTGAGTCTTGAAACTTGATCTTGATTATTCTTGAATCTTGATTCTTGAAACTTGATTCTTGAGTCTTGAATCTTGATTCTTGAAACTAGATTCTTGAATCTTTGGAATTTGCTTAACTCTTGATTCTTTGGCATCATCAAAATAACCTTGGAATGCATTGCTTCCACACATCACTCCCTACACATACTAGGAAGTGAGAACAAGGAAGGAATACACACAAGAAAAGGAATAAGACAATTTCATACCTATCCTAAGTCCCTACTTAAGTTACTATCGAGAGTTGATGCCTCGAGGAATCACTCCTCTATAACAATTCTCTCAAGAAACATTAACACTCACTCTCCACCCTTTGTATTCCTGACCGCTTGCCATAGTGTCCCATTGTACTTCACGAATTATTAAGATGGCCAGTCTGATAGCTTATGACATGGCATTGGAACTCATGGTATAACAGGCATCAAGGATACAAACAAGTTATGACAACACCAACAGATCTTCATAACCCACATAAACACAACCATGTGAGTAATTTCAAACACAAACAACCCAAGAAACTATGAAACAATTAGGTACTCAAACATTCAACAACAAAAAAACATAGAATGCACAAAGAAACATAGCAGACTTAAAACTCACTGGCCGAAAGGTTTGGCCTGCTCTGATACCACTAAATGTAATGACCCACCTCACCACTATGATATCATTACTCAAACGCAAAATTTCAATTTTTAAGTGAAAGTTCTATTAATTTGATGATTGAAATGGTTGTAAATGTTTTGCGATATGCATTCACCAGATAACGCATAGCTACGCGCGCGCGTGTGTGTGTGTGTGTGTGTGTGTTTATTAAACCACTATACATCATTCACATGTTAGGGTATAATTCAGTTTTTACATTATCTAAACCTGGAATTTACATGCCTAATCAAAACATCATGGAACCTATTAAGGAAGAGTTAGATAACAAAAGACAACTCTCCCAAAAGAAACTCCAACGTTATCACGTCAGCTTGGCGGCTCTAACAAAAGACCTTCCTCCAAAGACACCTACTGCTGCTCATCTGGTCCCACAAGCAAGTTTGAGATCATCACAGGCATCAACTACATAGTAGAAAATGCAAGAGTTCATTTATTGTAAATGATTAACGAATATCAGATGACAATGATGAGAAAGAAAACAATAACAAATAATCACAACCATTCTTTGACAATCTATCAGTTCAATAGATACTTAACAAACAAGTCATCAACTTTTCAACAATTCAAATCAATTATGCTCGGAATGATGCATGCACCTGACTCAACTCTCAAATGCAATGTGGTACCACTCGAAAGAAAATAGCCTAAGCATGCCCTCATGACACTTTCACTTGGGAAAACAAGGCAGCAATTGTCAAGGTCACCCAGTTGTGCAAATGCCACTACCCCTCCCCCTCCATGTTGATCAGCATGAGTCTCAAGGAAGTTCCAAATCAAGTGAAATATCACCCAAGTACAAGGATTTTTCCTCATGAAGAACCACAGGTACTTACTAACAAGTTTATACTATTTCAAAGCAATTATGCAGTATGAAACATGAGCTCCAACATACATCGACCTTGTATAATCAAAAACTTTAAACAATCCCTTTCCCTCTCCAGGGATGCTTACAATTTTTAAACTAATCCCCTTTCCTCTCCAACGATATTCAAACAATGTCACTATACCCCCCATGGACATACACAGCATGCATTCATCTCAATGATATCATCAACATCATCTCATCTCAATGTCATTATCAACACATCATATCTCAATGTCATCAACATCACAAGTAATCAAATTCCACATATACACGTATAAACTCATGCCTAGGATTCACATTCTCCAAGTCTTCAAACAACATAAATCACATATAATAATAATTCATAATATAACGAAACTGATATTTTAGGGGAAATTCTAAATTAAAGATAAGAACTATAGTATACAAGCAAACTCTTAAGCCCATTTAAACTTTAATAAAAAAAAAGTAATAAAGAAGGCATATATAAAATTTTGGGCAGGGTCTCCTCTGTAATTAAGACTTTTCCCAAAAATTTCAATCAATACAACAACAACATCCATCATTCATAGTTTTATTCATTAATAAAAAAATATATCACATCCCATTATTTTAAAACACAATTTCTCCTTGAAAACAAGCATGCAACAGGGACAAACATGCAACCCCATAATTGGGTTCCCAGACCCCAACTATGGTATCAAAAGCTATAAACAACCCATAAGGCTCTCCCTCACTTATATATATATATATATATATATATATATATATATATATATATATATATATAGATATATATCCCCCTATTAAATCCCCCGCGGGGGGGGGTAGAGAACTTCTAAGGCCCCGGCCCTTTGGGCCAAACACAGAGCTCTATATACTAAATCAAAGACAATTCAGTATAGATTTCAAAGACAAGGTCAATTTTAACATCCGGGGTCAAATACCCACTCAATTTTAAAAGGGGCTAAAATGGTGTTTTTGGGGTCTACATCAAAGAGACATCATTTTGAAATTCTTTGTCATGCCAATGTGGTCGAGGTTAAGTAGAGGTCACAAAAATGAAATCAATTTTATAAAAAGACAACTTTTACAATGTCTCATTTTCGAGTGTTTTTCAAAGGAAATGTAAAAGCATCCACTAGCGGTAACCAAATCACAAGAGATACAATAATAGGCTCAATCTAGCTAGGAGAAAGCATAGAAATCACTGTTACCTCAAAGAAACCGCGAAGGGAGGGTCGGGGGCTTTATTCCCAACCGAATCCCCAAGGTGATTTTTGAAGATTATGCTCCAATCAAAGGGTCCCACTCCATGCGGTGGTCCGGGGGCAAGCGGTGGCAACTTGTGGTAGTCACTGGTGGGCGTGGGTGGAAGAGGTGTGTCTATAGTTTGGGTGAGGGTTTAGAAAGAAAAGGGGTAAAAAAAATCATGTTTTTCATGCTACTGGGCGTATTTGTAACCTGCAAGTAATTAAATAATACAAAGATAACTCACACTGAACAATTGCACAAAGATAACTCACACAACACTTCAACCAATCCAAATTAATCAAACTAATTAAATAATACAAGAAATACATCAAACATCTATTTTCAGTTATTGAAATTTCAGGATGTTACATGTGTCTCCATTTTTATTATTATTACTCATTCATCGAAGATTTTTTCGTCTTGCTAAATTATAGCTTTTGATGGAAAACATAATTCTACCACTTCTTAATCTCATAAACTGTCTTCCTTTAAACTAGTTTATTTTGTGAAATGGCAACATTGTCCCACTGGATGTGTCAATTTGTTTATGGTGGAAATTCTTTTAAGTAATTGAAATGTAATTTTTCATTGTTTTCAAACTTGATTCTTATCAATCACAAATAACTTATTTAGTGAGACAAAATCAGAATTATAAGTTCTTTTTATTCAAACTAGTAGTTGATCTAACTTTCAATTAAAGAAAAATATAAGATTAACCAAATGCATGTGGAATTTTAAAATTGATTATATATTATCACATTATATTCAAAAATAGTCATTTTCAAATAACTAATCTTTATAATTATAATTATGCCTACCAATATAATTGAACTATAAGTTAAAAATATACTTATTTTCAAGTCTAGTTATAAAAGAGTTTTCGAATATGTTTATTGTTTTGAATACAAAGATGTTGCTTAATCAAACTAAAAAGTATAAAGTTGATTGGCACATGAAGTTAAAATGTAAAGAAAGAAAAAGACCTGTAATGTAAAATACTTTGAAAATAAATCGAATTGAAATGCAAATAAAGATCAATTGACAGAATGTAAAGAATAAAAAATAAAAAAAGGTTTGAGTTCAGAGAAGAAATGGTGATTGGAAAAAGTTAATAGTTTGGAGAAATGTAAATGAAGAGAATTGGAATAAAGTAAATTGATCAAACAAACAAAATGATAGAAATTGTAAACTGCATTAAAGTATGGGGTTGAACATTGATAACGACTATTGAATTGATTCAAAACAAATAAAACTAGGAAATTCTGCAGTATAGGATCAACTCAGGTTGACTTGGAGATATGATTCAATTTGGTTCCGACTTTAATTTGCTTATATACAACACAGGGAATTTCAGTGTATAGTTTGTAGGCACTGGAAAGAAATGCGAAAACACAGAATTAAAATGAAATCTAAACTTAAGCAAAGTCTTAGTTACAGAACAGAAACAAAATTGCACAAACATGTTATAAAACAGATTTGAAATCATCAAACCAATGTAAATTGAATTATCACAATTCTGCAGAGAATGATCAAGTTGTAAAGGTTCAATTAATGTCATTAGAGTTAGTTCAATCAAATTAATCCATAAATTCATTGAGATCGCAAATTAGGTTGGAATATCATCCAAACAATCTGTGATTATGTTTGAAATTAGGAAAGGCATCCCTAACCTAATTCATTTTCAATCCTAAGCATATTTATAATCATGAAAATCAAAAATAGGATTGAAGAAAAAGATGAACATTCACACAAATTAGAAATATTAAATCAGAACTCAAATTCAGCCTTGTTTGGAGTGGATCCTTGGATTGATTAAGTGTTTAGACTTTTATGATCATCACCAATGGAAAAGCCACAAAATCTTTGCAAGAAAAAAGAACAAAAGTGAAAAGAGAAAGAGGAATGAAGAACAATTGAGAGAAAAAAAGTTTGATCCTATAGCTTGCACAACAATTAACTAAATTTTCTTTTTGTGAAAATGAAGTAACTAACTCCCTAACTAACTAACATCCACTAATATATACAGTTACTACTCAAAAGGAAGGGATGGACCTATATTAGGTCCATCTAGTCTACCTAATTAAACTAATTACACAAAACAAAGCCCAAATTCATAGCTCAATTATTCAAGTGCAGAGGTTCTGACTTCCAAGCCCAATTTGACCATCAAAATGGCAAAATTGGCCCAAGCTTATTTGTGAGAAAATTGAATATCTTTTTCTTAGCTTTCCAAGGAATACTCACAAGCTCTGTTTTAGAGTTCTATAGTGTCCTATAGGCCCTTCACAAGACAGATATGACAAGCACAAAAATTCGAAAATAAGCCACAATTATCAATTGAGCTCAATTATTGGCCTAAGACCAAAACTGACTTAAGGTGGGAAAATAAGAATAAAAAAGAGGTCAAATAAGCTAAGAAAAATAGAAAGATACTAAACTACAAATGCTCAATCAAACATACATTTTTTCTTGCTAAATGATAGTCATTTCCTTGTGCAATGTGTTTGTGTAAAGGTATTTGTGTGATCTTCATAACCAAGGAAAAATGGTTACCATTGTGTCTACTTATAGCCTAATTCGACTCAATAGTCAATTTACAAGATTTGAATAAGTGTATAATTTATTTGAACTACTTATCTAAAATGTCGACACCAGTATCTTTGCATTCCTTGTCGAAAAACCATTGATAATTATCTTGGTACACCTGATCCAAAGCATTATGTCTTCAAGGTTCCTTTGTTGATTTCTATGAATTCAATAACTTGTCTCTCTCCTTATTATAGCCTTAAACTTCACATTTTTGTTATTTTCATCCCACCATCGAACCTTCATAAGTTCGTATCCCTTTGGATCATTCATCAAACATAACATCGGTACTATGCTCTTCACATAAAATCTTTCAATAAATCTTTTAAGTCCTTATACTTAAAAATTTTATTTGAACCTCTAACACCATGATTAAAAAAAGTTTATTAACATTGATCAATTTTGGTTATTATATTTATCTTTCATACAAGAAGAACGAATCTTTAAGCACTTAATTTTAAAGTTAGTTAATTCAAGATATTTATCAAGCATAAGAACTTCACTAAAAAATTTAAAATTACAAAAAATTATTTTAAACTCATTAAAATTATAAAAACTTGTGAATAATCTATTTTTAGTTTTATTTCTTTTTTATCAATAAATGGTTAATATTTTATTCGAATAATAATAGAAAGATTCGAGTCCACGACATATTCATTTTCTTTGAACCTCCAACTAAATCTTATAACTGATTTTTAGTTTTATTTCTAAAATAAAACTATATACATGCAATTGTTTTAATATACTATACGTCAAATCTTACTAAATTTGAAAATGAATACAATCATACCCACCTTAATTAAAAGAATCCAAAATGTCTTGGTACAAATGCCTACAATGTTCTGTCTCGACTCGCCACCCACTGCAATGCGCAATGCTACAGAAAAGAGAATTAAAGATAGAACAACACAAGATGACAAGCACATGAGACTTGGCACCTAACTGCAGCAACGCAGCATCTTTTGGTAGCCTTTTATGATGGGAAGAACCCACCACTTATCATTTTATATCCCTTCAATGATTTAAACTATGCCCTTTTCCTTCATGGTGCACATGTCAACTCTTCTAGTTTGCTGTTTCTCACTTCTTCATTTGACTCTCTCATTGATGAACATTAAATATTTATTGGTATCTTTTCTCAGAAACAATTAAATTAGGAAAAATCACAGTACCACTTCTTAAATTCGAATAAAATTATGTTTGATACTGTCTTTTCTTCACTATGCTATAAAAATCTCTCACAAGTGACTAATTGTGTCCTGAATTTGTATCTTTTTTGTTATTTTATTTATTATTTAAAATAAAAAATAAAAAAGTTTAAATAAGTCCTTAAATGTTTTTAAAATTTTATTTAAGTCCCTGAAATTAATTCCTTTTTCTCATGTTAGTTTCTAAGTTATTATTATCATTTAAGTTCCCAAATCAGCAACCAAAATGAGGAAAAAGGAGTTATTTTTAAGAACTTAAATGAAATCCGAAGAATTTTATGATTTTTTTTTACTTTTTAATTTTAGGGACTAAAATCACAATGAAATATAAATTCAAGAATTAAATTAATCATTTACTCATTAAAAAAATAAGAAATATTAGTGTTAAACTGGTGTATAAAGTATAATATTGTAAAAAGATAAGTAAAATCATTTAATTAGAATTAATTAAAAACTATATAGGGTGCAATTGTATCAATGTACAAGAACCAATGGAGGATTACCTTAAAAAAACAATGGAGGATTAAATATGAAATTTGACAAACTATTTTTTAAATAGTTACCGGAAGTGTTATTTACATTTAAAGGTTGACTTCTTTTTTTTTTGAGAAAAAAGATTGACTTTTGTTCAAAATCATTGTTTAATGATATTTTAATTTCCGATACGATGAGTAAATTCTTACCAGTCTTCAATATAAAACAATGTATAATATGAATTTTATATGTTCTTCAATAAAAAAAAGTTGTAAGAATTTACTCACCATATCTAGAATGATCTTAAATTGAATTTTATTTAAATTATTATATGAATGAAATTATGTTGTAATCTTAGAAAACCATTCTTTTATTCATTTTATTTCCTAATTTTGTAAAATTTCATTCACTTTAATCCTTTTTATGCAAAATGAATGTGAAAAATAATTTGAACGAAAAATTTTTTTCCTAGGTAAGGAACTAAATTGATCATTACAATCCCAAAAACTAAAATGAAATTTATTCATTATTTCATATAGTTTTGAACAAGTCCTACACTTTAATTTTTTTTTACTGAAATTTATATACCACCAACTTTAGTTCATTTTTAAATTTTAATTTACTGAATTAACTAGGTTTATTTAATTTAAAAAATAGTTATTCAAATTTAATTTAAAAATAAAAAAAATTAAATGATAGTTATTCTTTAATATTTTGAAATTATAAAGCCTATTGAAATTTAAGTGAAATAATAAAATATTATAAAAAAATAGTTTTAAAATCATTAACCACTTGTATTATGTGATATCATTTTTAGCGTTTAATAGATATACAATATCAGTTTTATTTTTAAAAAAAACAAGCAGTATACAATATCAGTTTCAATCAATTAAAAAATCAACTTTAGTGTGACTTTAAGTGGTCAAAATTAATAAAAATACCATATATTGTGGTACATTTTTCTCTTATTTTTAGCTTACATGATAAAAAAAATTTATGCACTTTCTCCTGTACTTATATAAAAATATTTTATAAGAAATGAGTCTCAAAATGTTAATTTTTAAAGTATGTGTGCATTCTTAAACAATACAATATTATAAATATAATGTTAAGTTATATTCAAAAAATAAATAAATCAAGATATGTTTTTTTTAACTTATAAATATACTAAAGCAAAATACATTACGCGATTATTTTAAAGTACACAACAAGGGGATAAAATAATAATTTTCTTATTTTAATGGTAGTTATCATTATGAAAGTAAAAATAAGATAAATCAAGATAATAGTATAATAATAAAAATATAAAAATTAATGTTTTCGAAATGAGTTATCTCAAATATCCCGAATTACAATTAAATGCCATAAAAAGGCACAACATTTTAAATTTAAATTTAAATAACAAGAAATTAAATTGCAATTAAGTTCTGCACATGAGTTATCTCAAATAACGTACCTGTGCCTTTCTCATTCCGTTTTGGTACCTAAGGTATCCTAGGCAATCTTGTCTCTCGCTTTTCTTTTTTCATTATCTATCGTTTGTGCGTCTCCATGAAATAAAAGGTCCCACTCATAAAATCAATGTTGTCATCCAAAAGTTTTTCTTTCTTGCACGGGTATTTTTCCAAAGTTTTTACTGTACCCTACAGTTAATTTTACTTCGAATAACGTATTAAATAATGAAAAAAGTTTTACACAGTTATAACATATGATATATAATAAGTTTATTGATTTTTAAAATAATTATTTTAAATTAATTTAAACAATGATTTGTGATTGGATGACAATATAAAGTTATTTTTACACTGTCGATATATATACATTCAACTCTTAAATGATTAAATTTATTAAAAATTATAATTTTAGTGATCTCATTTTTTATTCAATGAGTCTTACTTTTAGTTTTATAATTTTTAATAAACTAGTATTTTTGTATTTTATGTTTGCATTACACAAAATAAATATGAAAATGTTTATTTTTAAAATTATCTATCAAAGCGTGATGTCGACGACCTTTCCCATGACTATTTGAATAGAACCCACGTGATGTCAACGACACTAATGTGCCCTAGGGGCTTTTTAAAGCCCTCCTCCCCACCCCTAAGCATGCCCCTCTTATTCCTTCTCCTTATCCCCTGGCCCCTCAAACATTTTTTTGGACAAATCGTGGTCAATCCCCTTGAATGTAAGGGACCTACATGTGAAGTTGTCAACCTTGTGGAAGGCCATTGGACCTTGGTCAGTGATCCCTTAGCGGAAAGGCTATTATGAATTTATTTTTTTCATCGATTGTGGACCTTTAATGTATCAGACCTATAGGTTCATTCAACCTCATGTAAAAAATTTAAGGGCTTCCTAGATTATCAATTATAGGAAACCAACATGATCTTGAAACTTATGATTCTCACAAATAATAAATAAACCAATAATGTATATCTTTCTCCATAGTGAGGCTTCTATTTGATGTACTTTGATTTCTTGAAAGAGGAGAGCAATAAGATTTCGCTCCCTTGACTATTCTTTTTGTCTCTCTACATTTGTGATGACAGAGAGATTAGAGATAACATTTTTCTTTCAGGAAAAGGACTTTGTTTTACGTTAGTGGATACTTATTAACCCCCTTTTATAACCACTACTTCTATCAAGTAATAGTTACCTTTAGAAATTTCTCCTATTTAACTCAATTATAATTTAGTCCTTAATTATTATTTATTTATTTATTAGTCCCTACATAAGTCACATGTCTCTCACATGAGACATTAATTCTAACATTTTCCCACTTGGCTCATGTGACATCACTAAACATTATGGACTAAATAAATAAATAGATTAAACTAACATAATGCGCATTAAAAAATGACTAAATTGTTCTATACATTGGGTACATTACAATTTCATGATTAAGAATATGAACCAATTTGAGTCATGACAGTTGTACATCATTTAATCGACATAGTCCCTTCCATGTACTACAAATTAGTCTTCTCCTTAATATGATCATTAGTTAAGAGTACATAATTGATCCAACATAATGTCTTTATTCAAGACAAACCTTTTAACATTACTCTAACACAAACATGCATGCAAACATAGAGAACAGGTAATCAGAAACATATCATAAATGAGCTCAGAGTGTCAATAAAACTACATAAGGTAAATTACACTTAATGATCTTCAATAACAATAATGCTTATATTTTCAACATGTTCTATAAATGTCTTAGGCGGTAATCCATTTGTCAAAGGGTCAGTTATCATAAGGTTTGTGCTAATATGTTCTATTAACACTCTTTGTTTATGAACTTCTTTCACGGCAAAGTACTTCAATTCCATATACTTAGCACCCTTAAAGTACTTGTCATTCTTAGAAAAAAAATATCGTTGCAGTGTTATCACAATACATTTTTAGCGGCCTAGCAATACTTTTGACAATTCCAAGTCTTGAAATAAAGTTTCGCAATGAATTAGCCTGAATTGTAGCCTCAAAACATGCTACAAATTCAGCTTCCATGGTAGATGCAGCAACAACTGATTGTTTTGCACTCTTTCACGATACTGCTCATTCGACTAAGAGAAATGCAAAGCCAAGAATAGATTTTCTTGTATCCACACATCCAGCAAAGTCTAAGTTTGAATATCCAATCACCTCAAGATGATCAGACCTCCTATATGTAAGCATGTGATCTTTTGTTCCCTGTAAGTATCTCAGAACTTTCTTTGCAGCTTTTCAATGTCCCATTCCTGGATTACTTTGACATCTTCCTAACATTCCAGTTGCAAAGCATATGTTTGATCGAGTATAGATCTGAGCATACATAATACTCCCAACAATTGATGCATACGGAATTGCTTCCATTTGTTTTAGTTCCAGATCATTTCTAGGACATTGTGCAAGACTAAATTTGTCTCCTTTCTGAATTGGAACATGTGATGCTGAGCACTTTTCCATCCTAAATCTCTCTCGTACTTTATTGATATATGCTTTCTGAGACAAGCCTAAAAATCCTTGTGTATTTCGAAATATTTATATCCCTATCACATAGCTTACCTCACCCATATCCTTCATTTCAAAGTTACTAGAAAGAAACTTCTTAGTCTCATGAAGAAGACCAAGATCATTAGTTGCAAGCAATATATCATCAACATACAGGATTAGAAAAATAACCTTACTCCCACTGACCTTCAGATACATAGACCGATCAAAAGTATTTTCCTTAAATCCAAAGGAAACAACGGTATCATTAAACTTCTAATACCATTGGCGGGAAGCTTGCTTAAGACCGTATATTGATTTCTTTAATTTGCACACCATGTGTTTCTTTCCTTCAACTGAGAACCCCATTGGTTGGTCCATAAAAACATTCTCCTCCAAATCTCCATTAAGAAAGGCAGTTTTCACATCCATCTGATGTAGCTCCAAGTCGTAATGGGCTATTAATGCCATGATAATCCTGAAAGAATCCTTTCGTGAGACCGGTGAAAACATCTCTTTATAATCAATGTCATATTTGTGAGTAAATCCCTTAGCAAAAAGTCTAGCCTTGTTCAAGGTTGCCATGAGAGTCACGTTTAGTCTTTAAGACCCACTTACAACCAACTATCTTATAACCCTTTGTTAATTTTACAAGGTCCCAAACTCCATTATATTCCATGGAATTTATCACTTCTTTCATGGCATTTAATCACTTCTCAGAATTATCACTACTTACATCTTATGAAAATGAAACTGGATCATTATCATTAATGCTTAAGTCTGTTTCAATTTCATGTAGGTATACCACATAGTCATTGGAAATAACTGGTCTCCTTTCTCTTTGAGAGCTCCTTAATGCTACTTCTTGTGGTTCTTCCACAATAGGTTCATTATGTACCATGGGTTCATTATTGTGTTGTGCTTTTTCATTATTGTTTGTAACAAAAACTAAAGGAGCAATCACCTTACTGCTAGAGGCACAAGCTAAAGGGACTTGTGTTGGATCAAGTGGCCTTAGAATAATTAAGAAAGGGGGGTTGAATTAATTATTAATGTGTCTTGACTAATTAAAATTTTTCCTTCTTAATATTACTAGATTCAATTAAGCTTTACTACTAAGTTATGAGAAAGTAAAGAACAGAAATAATAACTTAGACAAAAGTAAAGCGAAAATAAAAAGTACACGACGAAAAAGTAAAGAGTGTAGGGAAGAAGAAAGCAAACACAAGATTTATACTGGTTTGGCCACAACCCGTGCCTATGTCCAATCCCTAAGCAACCCACGGTTCTTGAGATTTCCAATAACCTTGTAAAATCCTTTACAAGCAAAGATCTACAAGGGATGTATCTTCCCTTGTTCTCTTTGAACAACCAAGTAGATGTACCCTCTACTTGAAGCAAACTACAAAGGATGTACCCTCCCTTGTGTTCACTATTACAACCAAGAAGCTATCCGCTTCTTACACAGAATTCTCAGACGGTTAGTTTTTTGAATTCAGTGTTTGGGCAAAGAATTCTCAGACGGTTAGTTCTTTGAATTCTTTGTTTGGGGAATCAAAAGAATTCTCAGACGATTAGTTCTTTAAATTCTTTTGGCAAGAGGGAGAAGGAAAGAATCAAAAGAATTCTCAGACGGTTAGTTCTTTGAATTCTTTTGGCAAGAGGGAGAAGGAATGAAGAAGAAGTATAGCACAAGTTTTTGACCAATGAACTTTTCTTGACAAAGAAAGTATTGAACAAAAACTCTTAGAAAGATGTTGAGAATAATTGAATGAAAATCAGTTTTTGAATGAAAGGAATCTATCTTTTTTGAAATTCGTGCCATGGTCACATATTTATAGTCATTTGATGACTCAAGTTAAAGTTTGTGACTCTTGGCAATTTCTTTAAAACTAGTCACTTTAAAAGTTGTGACTCTCTTTGAAAACTAGTCACTTTAAAAGTTGTGACTCTTTTGAAAACTAGTCACTTTAAAAGTTGACTCTTGAAAAAATCTTCAGAAACTAGTCATTTTAAAAATTGTGACTTTTGGTAATTTAATTTTCAAAATAAGTCACTGGTAATCGATTACCATTATAGTGTAATCGATTACACATCAACAGATGTGACTCTTCATGTTTAAATTTAAAAATCAAAACGTTTAGAAACACTCACAAATGTTGTGTAATCGATTACACAAGTTTGAAAATGTTTTATCACAAGTTGTGGCTCTTGAAATTTGAAATCCAACGTTCAAAAACATTGGTAATCGATTACATGCCCATGGTAATCGATTACTACTTTGTAAAACAGTTATAAAACTGTTTGGGCTTCTGGTAATCGATTACTGCCTTCAGGTAATCGATTACCAGAGAGTAAAAACTCTGGTAAAAGATTTTTCTTTGAAAAATTCTTTTGAACAAATTGTGTTATTCAATCTTTTCTTTTGAAAAAAAAATCTTTTTATACTTATCTTTTATGCTTTTCTTGAAGTTCTTGCATATCTTGAGTCTTCTCTTGAATCTTCACTTGAATCTTGATTCTTGATTGAACGACTTTTTGATTCTTGAAACTTGCTTGACTCTTGATTCTTGACTTGAGTCTTTGGCATCATCAAAATAAACTTGGAAAGCTTTGCTTCCACAACTTGCACTCTAACTTCTTTAATTTCCACTTCTCGTGGAACTATACTCCTACTTATTTCACCATTTTCAATGAACCTTACATTTCTAGTTTCGACAATTCTCATACTATGATTAGGAAAATAAAACATACCCCTCTGAATTTTCTGGATAACCAATGAAATATCCACTGATTGTTCTTGCATCCAATTTTCTTTCTTGCGGATTATAAATCCTTATTTCTGTCTGACAACCCCAAACATGCAAGTGTCTTATACTAGGTGTCCTATTCATCCACAATCCAAAAGGTGTCTTTGGAACTACCATACTAGGAATCCTATTCAACAAATACATTATAGTTTTCAAGGCATGCATCCACAAAGATATCGGTAAAGTTGAATTGATTAACATACTCCTAACTATATACATTAAAGTTCTATTACGCTTTTCTGATATACCATTTTGTTGTGGTGTTCCAGGCATTGTGTATTGCGCACAAATGCCATGTTTCTAAAGAAACTTGGCAAATGGACGTGGGTGTTGCCCAGTTTCATTATATCTTTCATAATACTCACTACCTCTATCAGATCTAATAATTTTCACCTTTCTGTCTAATTGTCTTTCTACTTCATTCAAGTAAATTTCTAAGGCATCCATTGCCTAAGATTTCTCATGTAGTAAGTAGACATAATCGTAACGTGAATAGTCATTAATAAAGGTGATAAAGTATCTTTCTTTTCCAAAAGAATTAACATCAAAAGGTCCACAAATATCATTATGCACAATTTCAAGAAGTTGAGTGCTTCTTGTAGCTCATTTCTTTGTATGTTTTGTTTGTTTTCCCTTAATACAATCCACACAAATATTTGGATCCGTAAAATCTAGATCAGGAAGAATTTCATTCTTTATTAATCTTTCCATCCTTTCTCTAGAAATGTGACCTAAAGTTTATGCCTCAAGAAAGCAGATCGTTCATTTACTAAACTACATTTAGTGCCAACATTATGATGCATAGTTTAAACAGTTTCAGCATACAAACTGTAACGACCTGCCTCGTCGCTACGATATCACGACTCTAAACCGTGAGAATTTCAATTTTTAAATGAAAACTCCGTTAATTTACTTATGAAAAATGAAAGTAATTTTTTTTCTTGATATACATTCACCCAACAATGCACCATTACTTAAGTGAATACATATATATAGGTATAGTAACTCAGTGCATATCATTCACATAATGGAAAATAAATTTGATCATACATATAATTAAATTTGTGATTTGCATCCTCAATTCAACAAAAAGAATTATGGAACCAGCTATGGAGGAGTTGATTGACAAAACACAACTCTCTCCCAAAATAATCCCAATGTCATCACGTTGGCTTGGCGGCTCCACAAAAGAATCTCACTTCTCATACTCTACTGCTGTCATTCTGCTCCCACGAACAAAGGTTCACGATCATCATAGGTACCAACCACACGGAATAAAAAATTGCAAGGGATGAGTTTATTATAAAAGAAATTAATACAAAAATCAAATAACCACAATTAGTAAGAAAACATCAACAAATATCATAAGCTTACACAAACATTCATTATTCCAACACGCACTCAACAAATAGTCATCATTCATCCATAGTTCCAATCAATCATGCTCAGTATGATGCATGCACCTGACCTCAACTCTCAAATGCAATGTGGTACCATCCCCAGGGAAATAGCCTAAGCGTGTTCTCCCTTAGGAAAACTAGGCAGTAAGTGTCGAGGTCCCCCTTTTGTGCTTAGGCAACTTTCTCCCCTCCCCCCCCCCCCCCCCCCATGGTGATCAGCCTGAGTCTCATGGGAGTTTCAAACCGAGTGACATGCCCCCAAGTACAAGTATTCCTCCTTATGAGAAACTAAAAGTACTTACTGACAAAGTTTATACTATTTCCATATCATATGAAGTATGAAACATAGGCACCATCAATGCACTGATCGTGGATAATTAAAGATTTTAAGCCATCCCCCTCCAGAGATGCTTAAAACTCTTTAACCACTCTTTTTCCCCCACCAGGGATATCCAACAAGGTCACTGCACCCCCATGTACATACCCAACATACAACGTATGAAACATGGGTACCATCAATGCATTGACCGTGGATAATTAAAGATTCTAAGCCATCCCCCTCCAGAGATGCTTAAAACTCTTTAACCACTTTATTTCCCCTACCAGGGATATCCAACAAGGTCATTGCATCCCCCATGTACATACACAACATACATCATCCCAATGACATTTTTCAACATCATCAACATCTCATCTCAATATCATTATCTACATCAACATTGCCTCATCTCATTTCAATGACATTATCATCAACAACAACATCATATCATATTAACATAATCATCAATAACAACATCAACTCATATCAACATAATCATTAATGACAACATCATCGCACATCAATTAATATCCTCAATAATAGTATCATTAGTAAGTCACATTTCGCATATACATACATGTATAGCTCATGCTTGAGATTCACACTCCCCAGGTCTTCAGACCATACAAGTCAATAATTTTATTCATCAATAATAGATATATCGCATCCCATTAGTCAAAAACATTGTTTTCTTGAAAACTAGCATGCAACAGGGACAAGCATACATCCCCATAGTTAGGTTCCCTGACCCCAACTATGGTATTAAAAATTGTAAACGATAATAAACTCCCCTCACCTATCGTGAGCTCTACGCCAGTTTCTCTTTGCATCGCTCAAAGACCTCTCTCATTCATGTTCTTCAGTCCAAATGCAAGGTTCTATATACCAAATTGAAGGAAATTTAGTATAGATTTCAAAAACAAGGTTAATGCAACATTTGAAATCAAATAACCCTATCAAAACATAAAGGGCTAAGGGGTGTTTTGGATTCTACTAAAAGGAGACATCATTTTAAAATTCTGATCACGCCAATGTGACCAGGGTTCAGCGAAGGTCATGAAAATAACATCAATGTTATAAAAAGATAACTTTTACAATCTCTCATTTTCAAGGGTTTTTCAAAGGAAGTGTAAAAACACCCTATTGCAGTACCCAAAACACAAGAGACACTAAGAGAAACTCAAATTAACTAAGAGAAAGGCTTAGAAGTCAAGATTACCTCAGAGAAGCTACAAAAGGAAGGATTGAGGGAGTTTTCTCCACCAAATCCTTGAGAAGGATTCTGAGGATTCCGCTCCAATTAAAATGTTCTTCTTGGTGTGAGGGTCCGGCGGCAAGCAACTGTTTGACAAGTGGCCTTAGATATCTTAAGAAGGGGAGTTGAATTAAGATATTGCAAACTATTTCCCCAATTAAAATTTTATTTTAATTTCAATGCAAGTTACAAGTTTCCTTAAAAATGAACTCTTAAATAATGATTCAAATAGAACAATCTGAATATAAATGTAAAGCAATAATAAATAAAAGAGTTTAAGGGAAGAGAAAGTACAAACTCAGATTTATACTGGTTCGGCCACACCTTTGTGCCTACGTCCTGTCCCCAAGCAACCCGCTTGAGAGTTTCACTATCTTGTAAAATCCCATTACAACTTCTGAACACACAAGGACAATCCTTCCTTTGTGTTCAAATTTCTTTACAACAAGAGACCCTCGGTCTCTCAATCCCCTTTGAGAATTTAGAAAGAAGAGAAGAATAAATCTCTCTTGAAAGAGATAGATTGTACAATCTGAGCACTCAATTAATTCCTTATTGAATTTCAAGTGTATTGGCCAAGGAATTCTTAAGAGGATAAAATGTTTTTGCTCTTTGAGAGAATAAGATTTTTGTTATGAAAAACTCTGAGCAAATTCGTGTTCCAAGTCACATATAAATAGACCTTTGGTGGCTTTGTAAAAACCATTTGAAAAGTTGTGACTCTTGGAAATAATTTTCTGAAAATCTCCTCAGGTAATCGATTATAGGATTTGTGTAATCGATTACAGGCTTTAAAATTTGAATTAAAACGTTTATTAACTGCTGGTAACCGATTACCAATATTGTGTAATCGATTACACAGTCTAAAATTTGAATTCAAATTTCTTAATAGCTGTTGTAAATCATTTTGGCCACTGGTAATCGATTACCATGTAATCGATTACCAGAGAGTAAATCTCTTGAAAAAGACTTTTTAACTTAAATTTCTTGGCCAAACCTTTTTCTATTTCAATTAGGAATTCCCTTCCTAAAATACTAGAGATCTTCTTGACGTTGTATCTTGTATTCTTGGATCATTGTCTTGAATTAAACTTGAGAAGCGCATTTTCATCAAATCATCACGATCATCATCAAAACATCAAAGACAAAGGCTTTGCTTCTACAATCTCCCCCTTTTTGATGATGACAATTTAACTCCTGAAATCAAGATACAAGTAATGTATATGCATGATATATTGCGTTCACTCCCCCTATGTTTTGGAATTGATGATCACTTGATTTCTAAGTTTTTTCTAAGCTTTTCTACCACCCCATTTCTCTAACCCTTTGGCAACATCAAAAAGCCAAAGTTCGTGGGATTCAATATTAGATAATATAATGAAGTGGACAAAGATCAATCATAAGTCGTAACCAAACATAAGCAAATCATAAATAAGTCATAACCAAAATATAATCCAAACAATCATAATTCAAAACCACATAGAATCTAATCATAAAAGACTAAAGTCCAAATACCAAAAGATAAATAAAGTGCAGAAAATCATAACCTAAATATCATAGCCAAAATACACGGCTTATAAGAAAAAGAAAATTATAAACTAAACTCTAAGAAGGTGGAGGTGGTGGTGGAAGATCGAAGCTCTGAGGAATATAACCCACATCTTCTTCAAGCTGTGTGAGACGGATATCCATTTCGGCAAAGCGATTATCCAAAGAATCAAACCGTTCACCAACATAAGTACGAAGACCCCGTAACTCGGAAAGAACTTCAGTCATAAGGGCTGAATCATCTCACTGAGGAGGAGGAGAAGGAGTACGCTCATCTTTTGGAGGAAGTGCATCTTTCTTCAGCCATTAACCATTACGATCCTTACGGTATCCAAATGAAGTGACTGCACCAGCACCTATAGCAAAGGAACGCTTGACTTGAACAAAAGGTTCATCATCAAGCGGAATTTGAAAATGATGGAGAAACAGAGTGACCAATTGAGGGTAAGGGAGAGGTGCATTGGCCCGTAATGCCATATGCATTCGGTACTGAACCAAGTGAGCCCAGTCGATCTGACGACCGGTAAGGAAAGCCCACATCAAAATCAAGTCCTCCTCAGAGGCTTGAGCCAAATTTGAAGACCGGGGAAGCAAAATTCTAACAATAATGTAGTGCATGATACGATTATCAAAGGTCAATGATCCGGCCAGCAATCTACCGGTCATTTCAGCCTAGTCATTACAAACCATACGCGCGAGCATCATGACTAGAATAATCAAATTTCTAGTCATCAACAATGGTGCCCTCAAAAGGTGCACCTTGACTGGGTAATTTTGTCAAAGAAAAGAACAAAGATTGATCAATGATCATGGAAATACCATGCACCTCAGAAGAAATAATGCCATCCTGAATTTTTAAATTGTTGTAAAAGACTTTGACAAGTTCAGGATAGTAAGGCAATTTTAAAGACATGAAATCAACCAAGCCAGAGTTTTGAAACACTTGATAATAGTCAAATGTCTCATCATTGAAGAAATCTATGTCTAGGTACTTAGGGTCTAGAATGATCCTAGAAGAAAATTGAGAAAGGTACCGTAGACGTTGATCATCTGAAGAGAACATAGTGGATGATCTTGGAGATGATAAGGAAGGATGGATAGGTGCTGTGGGTGCTTCAGATGGTCTGTGGCGGCAATGGCCAGTAGCAGCGGTGGTGGAGGATGATCCCTTTTGCTTCTTCGAAGATTCTGCCATTTAATGAAGTTTTAGTGAATTTCAATTGGTGGTATCAAAAGAGGAGTGAAAATGAGGAAGATTGGGCTTTACGGGACGTGTTTTGGTGAAGAATTGAGGAAGATATGAGGGTTTGAAGATTAGGGATGAAGGAGGCATGAGGAAGAGAGTGTGGCTGTGCAGCGTGACTGGTTTCGTAGGTATTTATAGAGAAGGACGAGATGTAATCGATTACAATGTTTGGTAATTGATTACAGGAGTAGTAAGTCTTTTGGTAATCGATTACAGGCTGTTTGTTCTTGTGTAATCGATTACACTGAATGGTAATCAATTACCAGAGCATTAACTAGGCTAGTTCCTCTAAAAATTACCTATGTCTATGCTAAATACATCTAACACTATTAATCATCACTACTAAATGTATTTAATTCAATCATTCAAACATCAAACACACAATAATGCATCAACCCATCATAATAACAAGAATTTAAACAAAATCAAGCAAAGTAACATACTTAACACAAACAATCAATTATATAAAAAAAATAATTAAATCAATCAATCCTTATTTATCCAAATCACTAACATCTAAGAGGCCTAATTCCCTTCTAATAGAGAAGAATGTTTCTTTGGGGAGAGGTTTTGTGAAGATATCAGCAAGTTGATTCTTTGTATCAACAAACTCTAACACACAATCTCCCTTTAGAACATGATATCTTAGAAAATGGTGCCTAATTTCTATATGTTTAGTTCTAGAATGTTGAACTAGATTTTTGGAATGATTAATTGCGCTTGTATTATCACATTTAATAGGTATATGGTCAAGAACGATTTCATAGTCAGAAAGTTGTTGCTTCATCCATAAGATTTATGCACAACAATTGTCGTCAGAAATGATTAATTCCGCTTCTGCAGTGGATAAAGCAACACTATTTTGTTTCTTACTATGCCAAGAAACTAGAGCAGATCCAATGAACTGACAAGTTCCACTTGTGCTCTTTCTATCTGTTTTAGAACCGGCAAAGTATGAATCAGAATATCCAATTAAGGTGCATGTGGAATTTCTAGGATACCATAAACCTATATTCATAGTGCCTACTAAATATCTTATGATTCTTTTAACAACACAAAGATGTGATTGTTTAGGATTTGATTGAAATCTAGCACACATACACACACTAAACACTATATCAGGTCTGCTAGCAGATAAATAAAGAAGTGATCCGATCATACCTCGATATTGCTTAACATCTATTGACTGACCGGTTTCATCTTTATCTAGATAGCAAGCAGTGCTCATTGGTGTAGCCATGTGCTTAGCATTTTCCATGCCAAATTTGTGGATTAACTCTTTGTAGTACTTGGATTGATTGACAAAGATACCATCCTTGGTTTGTTTAATTTGCAATCCAAGAAAGAAATTAAGTTCTCCCATCATTGACATTTCAAACTCACTTTGCATGTCATGAGAGAATTGCTTGCACAATAATTCATTAGTGGATCCAAAAATAATATCATCAACATAAATTTGAACTAATAAAATACATGTGATTTTCTCTTTATGAAAATAGTAGTCTCTACTTTTCCTCTAGAGAAGTCCTTTTCTAAAAGGAACTTACTTAGACGCTCGTACCAAGCCCTAGGGGCGTGTTTCAAGCCATATAAAGCCTTTTTCAATTTATAGACATGATTTGGCTTATCCAACATTTCAAACTGTGTTGTTCAACATATACTTCTTCTAAATTAAGCCATTTAGAAAAGCACTTCTAACGTCCATTTGATAAAGCTTAAAATTCATTATGGATGCATACGCTAAGAGCATTCTAATGGCTTCTAATCTAGCAACTGGAGCATATGTTTCTTCATAATCTATACCTTCTTCTTGATTATATCCTTTTGCAACTAATCTAGCCTTATTTCTAATGATTATGCCATGTTCATCTAACTTATTCCTAAATACCCATTTTGTTCCTATGATGGGATAGTTTTTAGGTTTCTCAACAAGTTCCCACACATTGTTTCTTTCAAACTGATTTAGTTCTTCTTGCATAGCAATTATCCAATTATCATCTATTATGGCTTCTTTTATATTTTTAGTTTCAATCATAGATACAAAAGCCATATTATTGCATAACTCTTTAAGAGAATGTCTAGTTGTTACCCCTTTTGAGATATCACCAATAATGTTGTCAAGGGGATGATCTTTTGAGGCTTTCCATTCTTTTGGAAGTTCATCATTTGATTTGGCTTCTTCTGGAGGATCTTCATTGCTTCCTTTCCCTTTTCCTTTAGAATCTTGTCCATGAATATGAATTTGTTCTAAGGATTCTGCAATATCATCTAGTATATTCTTTCTTGACAAAATAGCATTAGATTCCTCAAAAGAAACATGAATGGATTCTTCAATACTCATAGTTCTTTTGTTATATATTCTATATGTTTTACATTGCAATGAATATCCAAGAAAGATGTCTTCATCAGATTTTCCATTAAATTTTCCTAGATTTTCTTTACCATTATTAAGCACAAAACATTTGCAACCAAAAACATGAAGATGTGAAATGTTAGGTTTTATACCATTATATAACTCATATGGAGTTTTCTTTAAAATGGGTCTTATTAAGGCCCTATTCATGATGTAACATGCAGTATTGATGGCTTCAGCCCAAAAATATTTTGGAAGAGAAGTATCATTTAATAAAGTTCTAGCAATTTCTTCCAATGACCTATTTTTCCTCTCAACAACTCCATTTTGTTGAGGGGTTCTAGGTGCAGAAAAATTATGCTCAATACCATGTTCATCACAAAATAACTCAAAATCTTTGTTTTCAAATTCACCCCCATGATCACTTCTAATAGATGCAATCTTAAGATTTTTCTTGTTTTGTATAACTTTAGCAAGTTTCCTAAATGCTTGGAATGCATCACTTTTATGAGTAATGAATAATGTCTATGTATATCTAGAGAAATCATCAACTATGACAAGAGCATAGTAATTTCCTCCAAAACTCATAGTTCTAGATGGACCAAATAAATTCATATGCAATAATTGTAAGGGTTGAGTAGTTGAAACAATATTTTTGGGTTTGAATGAGACTATAGTTTGTTTTCCCTTTTGACATGCATCACATAGTCTATCTTTTTCAAATTTTAATTTGGGCAAACCAACAACTAAATCTTTTGAAATTAATTTGTTTAAGTGATCCATGTTTATGTGAACAATTCTTTTATGCCATAACCATGGATCATCATCTTTGCTAAGAAAACAATGATTGTTATCTAGTTTTAGGCTTAAGTCTATCATATATACATTGTTGACTCTATATCCTACATGCTTTATATTGGTGTCATGCTTATGTTCTATAAGACATTTTTGAGAATCAAATGATACTAGATAGCCTTTGTCACATAATTGATTAACACTAAGCAGGTTGTGCTTAAGACCTTCAACAAGTAGAACATTTTCAATGGAGTTTGAGGAATTGGTACCTATTTTACCAACTCCAAGAATTCTACCTTTGTTGTTGTCACCATAAGTTACATGCCCGCTTTTCTTGGGAGAGATATCTGTGAACTTTGATGCATCTCCAGTCATATGTTTTGAACATCCACTATCTATGTACCATTTCTTCCTCAATGACACCTACATGATCAAGTTTTTGACTTAGGTATCCAAACTTTATTGGGTCCTTGTGTGTTAGTGTAGACTGAAGATCCTTTTGGGACCCATATAATTTTAATGTTGTTGTAGTTTTTCTTAAGATAACATGTAGATGTGCCATGCCCTTTTCTTCCACAATAAAAACAAGTGATAAAACTATAATTATATTTTTGTGTGGAAGCAAAGAAGTTTTTATGAAATTTTTGTTGTTTTTCAGGTTTATATCCTATTTCAGCCTTATTAGAAACACATCTTTGTTTTCCTAATATTACATCTAAGTTATTTTTACTCATAGAAAATTGTGCAAGTGAGTTTTTCAAATCTTTAATTTCTTTTTCATATTTGCTACAACAATTACAAGGATCAGATATTTTCTTGTCAGAAATAGTAGAGATGTAAACTTTTTCATTTGATTTAGAAATTGAAACTTCAGTTTTAAGATGATCTAATTCTTTATTTAATTTTGAAATTTCCTTTTCTAAATCTGAAATTGTTTTCTTAGAAGATAAAACTAACTTTGCAAGTTTGATTGATTCTTTATGCAAATCAGCAAATGCATCTTGTAATTCATCAAAAGAAATGGATAAGTTATTTGAAGATATTACCTCTTCATTGCTTTCATAAATTTTAGCCATTAGACAGAGGTTTATCTCTTCATTTTTTGAATCTTTAGAAGATTCCATATCATTGTCATCCAATGTGATGTAAGCTTTCTTCGTTTTCTTTTCACTAAAATTTTTCTTTTCAGATTTCTCCATCTTTTTCTTGAAGATAGGACAATCAACCCTCAGATGTCCAGGTTGATTGCATTCAAAGCATTTTGGAGTAGAAGATGAAACTTATGTCCTTCTTTTAGATTTAAAATTTGGTTGCCTTTGACTTCCTCTGACTTTTAGAAACTTGTTGAACCTTTTTACAAAAAGGCTAAGATCATCATCTTCATCCAGATCAATTTCCTTATCACTTTCTTCTTGGATTGAAGATGAGGCTTTAAGAGAAATTCCCTTCTTTTTCTTGTCATTTTCTTCATGTTGATTTAATCTCAACAATTCCATTTCGTGTTCCTGTAACTTTCCAAACAGAGTAGCAAGAGTCATGTTAGATAAATCTCTTGATTCAGTCTTAATACTTTGTTTGCCATTCTCTGCTTAAACATCTTAATACTTTGTTTATGAGATCTTCATTTTGAAAATCTTTCCCTAAAGCTGCAAGATGATTTACTATATGTGTGAACCTCTTTTGCATGTCTTGTATGCTTTCATTTGCATTCATCCTAAATAGTTCATATTCATGAGTTAATGTGTTTATCCTAGATCTTTTAACATCTGTTGTGCCTTCATGTGTTACTTGTAGAGTGTCCCACATTTCCTTAGCACTCTTACAATTTGAAATCCTAAAATATTCATCCATTCCCAGGGCAGATGTAACTATGTTTTTGGCTTTTAACTTATATTGTACTCGCCTTCTATCTTCTTCAGACCATCTATCTCTAGGTTTTTCTATTATTGTGCTTCCACTTGTTGTGCTTCCATCTGTTGTGGTTCTTTCTACTATGGTGGGTATATAGGGTCCTATTTCTATGGCTTCCCAAATGTTTAAGTCTATTGCCTCAATGAAAATTTGCATTCGGGTTTTCCAGTAGTGGTAACCCTCTCCATTAAAGATTGGAGGTCTATTGATTGAATTTCCTTCTGGAAATAAGAAGTTTGTTGAGGCCATTATTCTTGAAGCTTCTAAACTTTATACAAGAATGAAGCTCTAATACCACTTGTTAGACAAGTGGCCTCAGATATCTTAAGAAGAGGGGGTTGAATTAAGATATTGCAAACTATTTCCCCAATTAAAATTCTATTTTAATTTCAATGCAAGTTACAAGTTTCCTTAAAAATGAACTCTTAAATAATGATACAAATAGAACAATCTAAAAATAAATGTAAAGCAATAATAAATAAAAGAGTTTTAAAGTGCAAACTCAGATTTATACTGGTTCGGCCACACCCTTGTGCCTACGTCTAGTCCCCAAGCAACCCGCTTAAGAGTTTCACTATCTTGTAAAATCCCTTTACAAGTTCTGAACACCCAAGGACAATCCTTCCTTTGTGTTCATATTTCTTTACAACAAGAGACCTTCAGTCTCTCAATCCCCTTTGAGAATTTAGAAAGAAGAGAAGAATAAATCTCTCTTGAAAGAGATAGATTGTACAATCTGAGCACTCACCTAATTCCTTATTGAATTGCAAGTGTATTGGCCAAGGAATTCTTAAGAGGATAAAATGTTTTTGCTCTTTGAAAGAATAAGACTTTTTGTTATGAAAAACTCTGAGCAAATTCGTGTTCCAAGTCACATATAAATAGACCTTTGGTGGCCATGTAAAAGCCATTTGAAAAGTTGTGACTCTTGGAAATAATTTTCTAAAAATCTCCTCTGGTAATCGATTACAGGATTTGTGTAATCGATTACAGTCTTTAAAATTTGAATTAAAACTTTTATTAACTACTGGTAATCGATTACCAATATTGTGTAATCGATTACACAGTCTAAAATTTGAATTCAAATTTCTTAATAGTTGTTGTAAATCATTTTGGCCACTGGTAATCGATTACATCCACTGGTAATCGATTACCAGAGAGTAAATCTCTTGAAAAAGACTTTTTAACTTAAATTTCTTGGCTAAACCTTTTGCTATTTCAATTAGGAATTCCCTTCCTAAAATACTAGAGATCTTCTTGACGTTGTATCTTGTATTCTTAGATCATTGTCTTGAATTAAACTTGAGAAGCGCATTTTCATCAAATCATCATGATCATCATCAAAACATCAAAGACAAAGGCTTTGCTTCTACAGCAACGACGGCTCATGGCAGCCACCAGTGGTCATGGGTGGTGGAGAAGGAGGTGTTAGGGTTTAGGTGGCGTTTTGGAGAGAGGAGAGAGTGAAAGTCGTGTTTTTCACGTTGAAAAAACGTATTTATAATTTGCAGATCTCGCTTAGCGAGCGGAAGTCCACTTTTCATGCTTAGTGCAACTCCCTCTACACTAAGTCTCGCTCAGCGGGCCAATTCTTGCTCAGCACAATTCCCTCTTGGGTTGGGATTGCGCTTAGGGCGCCCCTTCTCGCTCAGTGCAATTCCCTCTTGGGTTGGAATTGCGCTTAGTGCGCCCTTCGTGCTTAGCAAGACATCAATGTTGTTATTTTCAAAATCGCAATGGTCAGACTATAGAGAATTGTCTTAGGAACCTCCAGTCAAAATTTGAAGACGATTTAACGGTTAACGAATCCGGGATTGCGATTTAACTGAAATAGGTTTAGGTAAAATTTGAAATCTCATAATTTCAACTTACCTCAACAAAACTCCACATAACTCGACATCCACATCAAGAAATTCACACATGACTAATTCAAGCCATACTTCAACTCATTCAAGTCAACCATATAGTCAAATAACACGATAAATACAATTAAACATCAATTTATAATTAGTAATATTTAAGGGTGTTACATAAACCATCTAATTTCAATTTATATAAATCATCACAAAGAACACCAATACCAATGAGATTATTATGCTTAAATAAACTAAAACATTCATTACCAAAATTAAAAGAGTATCCAATAACATCAAGTTTAGATAATGAAACCAAATTCCTAAACAAACTAGGTACATAAAGAGTTTCCAGTAAATCTAAATGATGTCCAGTGTTGAGTTTTAAACGATAAGTCCCGACTGCTTCCACTGGAGCTTTCACTCTATTCCCCATGAAGACGAACTTCTCATCTGAGCTTATGGTTTGGATTGTAAGGAATCCCTGCATAGTGTTAGAAACATGAGTTGTACATCCATAATCAATCCACCATGTATTATGGGGAACTTCAGTTAAGTTTGATTCAAAACATACAAGAGTATTAAGCTCACCTTTCTTTTCGAACCAAGACTTATGCTTTAGGCAATCCTTCTGGAAGTGTCCAGATTTTCCACAGAAATGACAATTATTTCTCTTTGATGCCTTCTTCTGGATTTGCACAGGACCGTCATTGATCTTTAATGGCCCTTTGCCTTTATCATGCTTCTTCACAAATCTTTTTCCAGCTCCTTGATTCCCTTGGTGGCTTACATAATGGACTGAGTAACTTCCTTGATTCTTAAGTCTCATTTTTTCCGGAACTAACATATTGTGCACATTCCATTTATCTTTCATGGTATTATAGCTCATTTGGAACGGACCATACTCAGACGGTAATGAGTTTAGAATAAATTGAACAAGGAAGTTCTCATTCGCAGTCATTCCCAAGGTCTTAAATTTTGCTGCAATGTTTGTCATTTCAATGACATGTTCATGCATAGTACGTGAACCATCAAACTTCATGGTGGTCAGTGTACTCATTAATGTCCCAGCAAGAAACTTATCAGCTATCTGAGAGCACTCTCCCACTAATCCCATAAACTTTTTAGCATTATTGATCATAGGGAGAGTTGTCTTAATACTATCTGCAACAATCATTCTCGTGAACATTAGTTTGAGTCTGTTAGATCTTTCCCAAGCTTTATAATGAGCTTTCTCTTCATTGCTACTAGCATCAGTAATAGTAGCAGTCTTCTCTTCCAATATAGCAAGATCAAGATCCCAAACACCTAGATGAAATTGGACTTGCTCATTCCAGTCAGAGAAATTAAGCCCATTAAAAATTGGCATAGATGATACATGAGAGTTTAATGAGTTGGGAATAAGTATTGTATAATAAAACTTCACATAAGCATTTTGGGACATAAAACACAAGTCATACATATAATTTATTCAAATAACAATCAATGTATATTGATGTTCTCCTTTGGGTGATACACCAACATACAAACATCATGAAGCTAATAAATTTTTTAACATTATTTGGAAATTAAATATGCACCAATTACTAGTATATATTTCCTTTGGGTATATAAATAAAATTAATGATACACACAAATTGTCTACAATTATATTCATTAGTTATAAGAACAACTAATCAACCATTGGGCAATCCACAAATGCCTTATAATAATGAATTTCAATTACCCATAAACCAATAATCATGTAATTTATCATCCATTATTCTATGAGTAATTGAAATAATTATTAATATGAAATTAAATAACCTTATAAATTTGGTCACTTCGGTGACTAACAAATTCATCATACATTTAATTCCAACCAAATATATGACATTGACATACTTATTGCTATTAACAATTCATAGTCATTTTATTAATTTCATTCCAGGCCAAATAAATACCATACATTCATATTTTAACCAATAACATAATAGAAATTCAATCACATTAAAGCAAATGTATAGCATATACATATTTACTGTTACTGATAATTTTAAAGCATTCACGTTAATTTAATTGCAGGGTATAAACTTTCAATCCTTTAATCACGTTTAATAATAATTTTTGGAAAAAAAATGAGCAAGTGGGATTAAAAATAGCAAAAATGGCTTGCAAATAGAAATTTCAAAAATTCCTTGACCCATGTGAGGAACGTACATGCCGGGCGGCGGACGCTTTTCAAAAAATTGGAATTAAAAATTGACAGTCACGTTAATGGCCTTTTCCACATTCATGAATATATGTTAAAGAAAAAAAGCAACACCATTCATTATCATCAAATCAAATCAGATAGCACCAAAACATAAATCTGAAAATTTCTCCAAATTTAATATATACAACCCAAAGCGCCCATTACATACAAATATCACAAGTCTTTCTTCATTGAACACAATCAAAATAATATAATTTTATGCACTCATACTTGTGGTTTAAAAGCCAATTTAATTTATACCATTTTTAATATAAGATTTCATACTTGTAGCAGAAAAAAAATCTCTAAATTTCATAATTAGGGTTCATGCATAATTGAGAGAAAATAAATTATTGGAGAATCAGAAGTTTCATAACACATGCTCTAATACCACATATAAAAATTTTAAGAGTTTCCTAGATTATCAATTATAGGAAACCAACATGATCTTGAAACTTATGATTCTCACAAATAATAAATAAACCAATTATATATATCTTTCTCTATAGTGAGACTTTTATTCGATATATTTTGATTTCTTAAAAGATCCGAGAAACAAGATTTCACTCATGTGATTATTCGTTTTGTCTCTCTATGTTTGTGATGCCAAAAATTAAATATAACATTTTTCTGTCAGGAATGAGACTTTCTTTTACCTGAGTGGGTATTAACCCTCTTTTATAATCACTACTCCCATAAGTACATGTAAAAACTTCTCCTATTTAATCCAATTATAATTTAATCTTTAATTATTAATTAATTATTTATTAGTTCTTATATAAATCAAATGCCCTCTCATATAATACATTAATTCTAACACCTCAAATTTCAACCCTAGTATGATCAAACAAACCCACTCCTAGTGTTGGGTCAGATTACATGGGCTCTCTCGGGAGTACTAGAGACAACAAACTCTATTTGAGATATGAGGGGCACTTGGGGTCCTCATCGCTATTAATGGCGCAACCTGGAAGATAACTTTCGGCCACTTCGCTCGCTTTTTGATTGGCATTGAACTTGCTAAAAAATCTCCATAACCAGGTGCATGTGGAGAGGGAAGAGTATGCTTTTTTCGTTGACGTCCAATAGTAGAAAATCCTCAATTTTTGTCAATCATGCCAAACTATTAGACATTACACAACCAATTGCAAAAAAAACTCTCCAAGTCAGTTCCTAGGAAGGAGGCAAAAGCCTTTAAGGGGATGTCTAAAGTAGGACCTAGTCGCGTGCCGAAGGTTGCCAAAGACACCCCAATTCCCTCCGAGGCAGAGGACAAAGGAGGAACAAAGGAAACTACTTTTGACCCTACATAGACTGATGTGGTTGGTCTTGTGATGCTGGAATACGATATTATTGAGGAGGTTTCTGACCCTGACAAGCATTGCCTACAAGTTGTTTGATGTTTTTCCCCTGAACCGACAACAGTTGTCACATATAAGAATAAGGTAGTAGCCGCCTCTGATGACCACTCCATTGATGGAAACAATCATCATTTTGCCTTAGAAGATGTCAACTGTGACTTTAATAGTTCTGTAACTAAGTCTTGTTTTAGATTCTCAAGTTGTCCAAGTCGGGGAGTGCCTGCAATCTGCTCCTATCCCAGCACTGGAGCCCGATGTTGAAGTGGAGATAGAGCCTGACACAGAAGTGGAGGACACCCAATTTGAGGGAGCAATAGAGTCCACAGAGAATGTGGATCATATTCCCCTCACATAGTAGCCTCAACCTTTTTTGCGAGACCTAGGTACCTTCCCTAATCCAGTTCAAAAAGATATGCTAATATTCTCCAAGTTTTAGGGTAATCTGGTTGAAGACGGTAACCTGATAACAATTCAGAGGAACCTAACAAAGATAGAGCAGACCAGTTCAAGCTTGTGATCTCAAAGTCCAACAAGAAGAAAATGAAGAAGAATGAGAACCCTTCAACCCTTTCAGTCTCATTGAAATCTCGTACAAGGATGGTTCTTTGAAATCTCTGCATCATGAACATTCTTTTTTTGGATTGTGAGGGGTCTTAGCAATCTAAGACTAGACGATCTCTCAATAATAGTTGCTTCCTTAGCAATCCCAATTCTCTATTTGCAATTCTACTTTTTTTCTCTTGAATGTGGGATAACATCTTTGTTTTTAGTTGGTTCCTTTTACATATTTATAGGTTTTGTTTCATGGGTTTGGTGTTTTCCCCATGTGTCTTTTCTTGTACCTTTTCCTTTTAATTAATATATTTTCAGTGTGCAGTCTTTGCTACTGCATGGTCTTTTGCCCAGAAAAAAAAAATCAAAATAATAACTAAATGTTTTAAATATATAAACCATATTATAATTAAAATTTATAATAAAAAAATCTGGACATGTAAATTACATTTTAGGTTTATGATAAATAATTTATATTATGATGTAATTTTATTTTTAATCATCAATATTAAAAAAAAATATTAAAATTCAAGTTAGAACTAAAAATACTAAAATGATTGATTAAAAGAAAAAGGATAAAAAATAATTCCATTATCATTATTCTAGTTTGGCTTAATTATAAATTTTATCATCAACTTTTTATTATTTTATGAATTTTACCATTCATGTTTTATCTCCGAGAATTTTATCATTCAAATTTCATAATTTCGTGAATTTTATTCATGAATTTTTTCATTCAATTTTCAATATTTTACAAATTTTACCATCTAAAATTTTAATTTTTATATATTTTATCATCATTTTGGTAACAAAACAATATAAAAAGTCACTTTTATATATTTTTATGCATGATTATAATAAAGAAAAGTGACTTTTTACATTATTTATGGTTATAACTGATATAAAAAATCATTTTTGTACACGACTCATGCATCTTATGTTAGTAGTGATAAAATGCATAAAAATTGAAAACTTGATTAGTAAAATTTACAAAAATAAAACTTTGGGTGATTAAAATCATAAAATAATAAAAGTTGAATAGTAAAATTTACAAAAATAATAAAAATTGAATGGGAAAATTTACAATTAAGCTTTTTAGTTTGTGTACAAAAATAAATAAATAAATTTATTTTATTTTATATAAAAAGAAATTTTAACTAATAAAACCTACACTATAATAAGCATCTAACTCAATTAATTAAGCGTTTATGTGAGTGCGGTAAACATGTGATACTGTGCTTATTTTTATGAATAAAAAAATTATATTAGAAGGAATATGCTGATTAATTTAACTTTAAAATTAAAAATTCAATTTATCATATCATTTTCTTTCTCTTTCTTTTGTCGCATGTATTTTTCTTTTCCCTTTTCCTCTTTTCCTTTTGTTTACTCATAAAAGGAAAGTTTCTCCGAACGAAAACGTTGACTCCTTCCTTATCCTCATCCCGTCAACTACTTGCAAGTGTAGCAACCTACCTCTTCTCTTCTGCTTCATTCACCAAACTTTCCCTTTAAAACATTTCACCCCCTAAATTCTCCATCAAAGACACAATCCACTCCTTAATTCCCCAAACCAAACACGCCGTTAACTAACTCACCAACCCTCCCTCCTTTACCCGAGAGATCGATTCTCTCTGTAAGTAAATCTTGCCGTTAACTTTCTCGGAAAGTCGGAATTTCCCGGAAAATGGAAGGAGGTCGCCGGAGGATAACACTTTACGATCAAATGAAAGCCGGCAACAGCAGCCGATACTCACTCGCCAGCCTCATGCTGGGCGATGTCGTTTTCAAGAAGGTGGAAGCAGAAGAAGCAGAAGAAGCAGAAGCCGAAGCCGAAGCGAGCTGTGAGCTGAGCCGAAGCCGGACTCTCCAAGACATCATTCGCGAAGAAAAACCTAGCAACAGCAGCAACAACACGAAGGATCGCAACTCTTGGAGAGCCTTCACGGCGAAGCTTCGGCTCAAGCGCGCCATCGGCTCGGCTTGGTCCTCCACCACCACTATCACTAATCACAGCAATGATGATAGAAATTTACCTAATATACCCGAAACTCGCCATGACTCGGACGAGTTGACTCAGCAGAACGACATCGTTGTGGAAGGCGCCAACGATTCGGATCCGATCGCGCGGTTCGGGTCACCGGTGGAACACGTGGAAGCCGTTGGCAACTCCTCCGACGGAGAGAACAACCACGAGGCGGTGGTTGGAGTGTCGCTGATGGATTTGTTGGAGGAAGCGGAGCAGGAAATGGATTTATATAGAGTGAGCGATGATGACGATGATGTGGCAGAATATGAGAAGAGAGAAGAAGAAAAAGGAGGTGTGGAAGAAGAAATAGGGAGTGTGGTGGAGTATAATTGTTGCGTGTGCATGGTGCGGCATAAAGGCGCGGCGTTTATTCCGTGCGGGCACACGTTCTGCAGAACGTGTTCGAGGGAGATTTGGGTGAGCAGAGGGAACTGCCCTCTCTGCAACAATTTAATTTTGGAAATTCTTGATATTTTCTGAACCTGGTAATAATTTTCATTAATCTTTCAATATAACCTTTTTAATCTCTATCTATGAATTTTTCTTTTTCTTTGGGTTTGGGGAAGAAACTATTTCTACTATTAGATTAGGATCATGTGGTTATGATGAATTTGTACGTGACATGTGATTATGATTTGTGATTAACAAAATGGAATTAGTAACGTGTCATGAAGATTGGTTAGAATCAAATGTAAAGGAGTGGATTATGGATGATTTTATTTGCACATTTACTGTGTGTCATATATTTGGCTCACGTGTTCATGTGATGAGATGCTGTATCTTCCGGTGGATTCTAGTTGTGCTTAGACGATAACGTGTTACTAGTGAGAGAGTGGACAAGCTATGGAATGATAACTTCAAATGTGGTTTACACGATTGTATATATTTATCTTTTTATTTTTAATTTGGCTATTGATGGATTAAAATCTTCAGTCTCGCCAATGTGTCTGATCACATCTTGTTACTCCAATTAGAATATGTCACATCAATTAAAAATTACAGGTAGGTTCATTTCTAATTTCACACTTCACGCAATAAATCACCTTTGTAGTTCACGCAATAAACCTCCATTGTAGTTCATGCAATAAACCTTGTGCCCCTCTTTCTTCCTCAGCTGAAGCACGTTGCTACTCCCTCCACCCAAAAAACCATGTCTCACATGTCGCACAATTCTGGATGCCGTTGTATGTGTGCTCACCGAAACCTCACGCGTCACTGCAACTACACATAAACTCGCTTCATGCACTACCTTCGATTGCATCGAGATCAAACCCGTTGCAAGCTCGTCTGTTTTCAAATGGCGCCTCCATCTTCTAATGCGGATTGACAGAATTGATGGGATCAAGAAGCTTCTTTTTCCTCTTTGGTGGAGGAAGAAGGAGGAGCGCGTGGTTTATCACGTGAAGTGTGAAACTGAGTTGAGCCTAGGTGTAATTTATTGGTCATAGTGCACAAATCCTTCGGGATATAACAAGTCCCTCCTGTATGAACACGAAACAAAACTGACAAACAAAATATAAAAGGAGAACCCAAAGAGAAGTGAATGATGATGTTCTTCATTTTGGTGTATCTCAAACTGAAAGTAGTGGGTGGTATTTATAGGACAGGGGAAGGACCAAAAAACGGTAAGAAAATAATTGAGAATAAATGGTAATTAAAATATTTAAATAATAACAGAAAGAAAATAATAGAGATTAGACAATTTGCACTACATCATACATCAAACCCACTTCGTCCAATATCATGCACTCAAAACCTTTGTATCTTACTAGTAACTTGAAACTCATTTTATCTCATGTAGAAATATATATATTTTGAGAAATGATAAATTACTCAATGTGGGACTTGAAACTTTTTGAAATACTTCATAAAACACAACATAATTTTTAATTCATGTGACGTATTTTGATTGGAGTGGAGAGGATGTGAGACATATTGGTGAGACTGATTTCAGTATGCTGTGGATATATGTTTACCAGCTTGATTATGTTCAAGGGGTTGATGGTGAATTAATACAACATTTATTCCAAAGAATAAAAATATTGATTGTTTAAGTTTTTGTGTAATTTCAGAAAGATGTATTCATCATTGTCCAACGCAATGAATTCAGGAACAACTGAACAAGAATAATAATGGCTTCTAAAATGTTGTAAAAATGCATTTTTATTTTTATAGTATATAATTGTTGATTTAAGTATTGGGATAACAGATAATTGAGGGTGCATCAGCAACAAGGGGATTAGGTAATGGCGCAATGCCATTGGACGATGCAAGTGGGTGGGGTCTTGGCATCCATCAAGGCTGGGAATGTGGACTGTTCTATGTGTCGACATCTATTTCACTTTCAATCTCTCTCTGTTTTGGTGTGCTACTGCTAACTGTTTGAACCCAATTACGTACCCAACAAAAGATTGCACAACTTATCCAACCCTGCCTAAGGGTTACGTGGTTGGATATGGGACCAATGATAACATGACGCTCTTTGGTTGAAATTTGACTTTTTAGATGTAAACTCCACCGTGGATCGAGGCTATAGCAGTCCTAGATGCTAGATTTAGGTCTAAGTGTGTGTTTGATAGTGAAAAAAATAAGAAAAATAGTTTTTAAAATTTTGTGTGGATCTCATATTTTTTTCTTTATTTTAATTTAAATATTTTTTCCACTTCTCTTCCATTCTTTTCTCTTCTACACAATCAAAACTACAAGAAATTGGAGCTGCAATTATCAAAACCAGAAAAGGAGTTGAGGTCTACATAAAGGGTTTATGTTAGTGGTGACTTCCACAAATGATGTTAGCTACGTGAAGAAGAAGAAGAGATAGAGAGAAAGAGAGAGAGAATAGAAGGAAGCTACGTATATTATTCCTAATAGCTTTCATAAGCTCATTTTGAGCCTTTTATACATTCAGTTTGGTTACGTAACAGCCTAACGACCTAACAGAATTGTTACACAATACCCTTCATCTCCCGTAAGCTTTTAGAATATACCATATGCTATCCTTGCCTCTGCATGTTTCGTGAGTGCTTTAAACTTCGAGTATGTAGTCTTTTAAGTAGCTAGGGGTGTTACTTCCTCTCTTGGGCCTTCCTGCAGCTAATCTCAGGTTGCCATCTTCATTGGGCCTGGTTGCTTGCGGTTCAAGGTTGCTTCTCGTAACATTCCCACGATCTTCAAACAACACCTTGTCCTCAAGGTGATGAAGCTCCTGAAGACTTGCCCAATCTTCCCAAGAGGTTTCGTCGGGGTGCAGGCCCTGCCACTGCACCAAAACCATCTGCTTTGGCCCCTGGTCCGTCGGAATTGTTTTCTGGCCCAGAATAGCTAAGGGTGTGGAAATAGGTTGATTATCCATGGCCCCTGAGGGTAGTTTCTCAACTTCCACTGTGTTGGGCGATCCCATGAAAGGTTTCTGAAGGGAGCAATGAAACACGGGATGGATGCGAGAGTGCTCTGGGAGTTCAAGCTTGTATGCAACTGGGCCCATCCTCGCGATGATTCTAAAGGGTCCATAGAAACGCCTTGAAAGCTTGGATTGACTCGTTCCCGACACCGTGGTTTACCGATACGGTCTCAACTTGACTAGGACCCATTCATTCACTTGGAACTCATGATCTCTACGATGCCCATCCGCGATTTCCTTCATGCGAGCCTGAGCCTTCTGAAGTTTTTGTCGAAGTAGGGCAAACATGTCCTCCCTCTGACTGAGCAATTCATCCACTGCCGCCACCGTAGAAGTGCCCGTCAAGTACTGTGGAAAACTTGGTGGTTTGCGGCCAAAAGTGATCTCGAACGGCGTCAGCCCTGTGGCTGAATGTGTGGACGTATTATACAACCACTCTGCCCACATCAGAAAATGGCCCCATGCGCTTGGCCGGCGATGCACGAACGCTCGTAAATATTGCTCAATGATCCTATTCGCAACCTCGGTCTGCCCATCCGTTTGAGGATGATACGTAGAACTCATTCTGAGTTTGGTACCACTAAGAGAGAACAGCGATTGCCAGAACTTGCTGACGAAAAGCGGATCGCGATCAGTCGTGATGCTTCAAGGCATGCCATGCAACTTGCCTACCATCTCCATGAACAGCTGAGCCACGGTCTGAGATGTGTGGTGAAGGGGAAGCATACCAAGGTGTAGAAGCAAAGCTTCATGGTGATTCAAAGGTGTTTTGATGATAACAATGATGATAACAAAAGATGATGACAAAGGTGATGACAAAAAGCTCAAAGATCAATCAAAGAACAACTCAAGTAATCAAGTTAGAATCAAGAACAATTCAAGAGTTCAAGATAGAATCAAGAGAAGAATTCAAGACTCAAGAGGAAATTTAAGAGTCAAGAATCAAGATTCAAGGTTCAAGATCTCAAGAATCAAGATCAAGATTCAAGACTCAAGATTCAAGAATCAAGAGAAGGCTTAATCAAGATAAGTATGAAAAGTTTTTTCTCAAAAATTGAGTAGCACATGATTTTTCTCAAAACATGTTTACCAAAGAGTTTTTACTCTCTGGTAATCGATTACCAGATTGTTGTAATCGATTACTAGTAGCAAAATTGTTTTGAAAAAGTTTTCAAATTGAATTTACAACGTTCCAATTAATTTCAAAAAGCTGTAATCGATTACAATGTTTTGGTAATCGATTACCAGTGCCTTTGAACGTTGAAATTCAAATTCAAAAGTGAAGAGTCACATCTTTTCACATAAAAGCTTTGTGTAATCAATTACACTGATTTGGTAATCGATTACCAGTGATTGTTTCTGAATAAATCAAAAGATGTAACTCTTCAAAAGGGTTTTGACTTTTTCAAATTGGTTTTAAGTTTTTCTAAAAGTTATAACTCTTCTAAATGGTCCTCTTGGCTAGACATGAAGAGTCTATAAAAGCAAGGCTTTGTTTTGCATTTCAAATGATCTTGAATACTTTTCCAATCAATCTCTTACAATCCTTTACAAGCCTTGAATCTCTTTGAACTTCTTCTTCTTCTTTGTACCAAAAGCTTTCTAAAGTTTTCTGGTTTTCTAAACCTTGAAAACTTGTGCTATTCATCTTTCCATTCTCTTCTCCCTCCGCCAAAAAGAATTCGCCAAGGACTAACCGCCTGAATTCTTTTTGTGTCTCTCTTCTCCCTTTTCCAAAAGAACAAAGGACTAACCGCCTGAATTCTTTTGTGTATCCCTTCTCCCTTGTCAAAGAATTCAAAACGACACAGTCTGAGAATTCTTTTGATTCTTCCCTTTCCCTAATACAAAAGTGTTCAAAGGACTAACCGCCTGAGAACTCTTTTGTATCCCCATTCACAAAGTATCAAAGGTTTAACAGCTTGAGATCTTTGTCTTAACACATTGGAGGGTACATCCTTTGTGGTACAAGTAGAGGGTACATCTACTTGGGTTTGACTGAGAACAAGAGAGGGTACATCTCTTGTGGATCAATTCTAGTGGAGGGTACATCCACTAGGTTCAAAGAGAACAAGGGAGGGTACATCCCTTGTGGATCTTTGCTTGTAAAAGGATTTTTACAAAGTTGAAAGAAATCTCAAGGACCGCAGGTCGCTTGGGGACTGGATGTAGGCACGGGTTGTTGCCGAACCAGTATAAAAACTCTTGTGTGTTTGTCTCCTTCTTCCCTACTCTTTTACTTTCCACTGTGCATTTTATTTCCGCTTTTACTTTTGGTTAAGTTTCTCTTCTACTCCTTATTCTCTTAACAACATAGTAAAAGCCTTAGAAGAGTAATTTTTTAATTAGTAAAGGTTTATGAATAATTAATTCAACCCCCTATCTTCTTAATTATTATGAGGCCACTCGATCCATCACAAGGTGCACCCCTTTGGAGAAGCGGTCTACGATAACCAGGATGCACGTGTTGCCGCGATAAGCAGGGAGTCCCATGATGAAGTCCATTGAAAGGTTCTCCCATGGCCGCAACGGCACAGGTAACGGACATAGCAGGCCCCTGGGTTTCGCTGGCTCGTACTTCACGAGTTGACAATCCAAGCAGTTGGCAACGAAGTTGCGCGTGTCACTCGCCATAGCATCCCAAGTGAAGTTCTCAGCTACACGATCTAGGGTTTTACGGAAACCCATGTGTCCCCCTGTTGGAGACTGATGAAATTCAGAGAGCAGGGTCTTTATAAATGAGCAGTTCGGAGGTAACCATATTCGACCTTGATATAAGATGAAGTGCTGAGTTAATGAATGATCAGGGTATGCTTGTGTCTTTGCGCGTATCTTCTCCCTCAAAGTGATGAATTCTTGGTTTGTCTGCAACTCCTTTCGCAAGTCTTCAAGGAAAGTAAAGTGAGGCACTGAGATAATGAGAAGTGAAGCAGGTGTTGTTTCCCCTGACCGAGATAACGCGTTTGCAACCACATTGCTTTTGCCTGTTCTATATTGAATGACATAATCGAAGCCCAGTAATCGTGCTAGGTACTTGTGTTGTTCAGGAGTTTGAATGGCTTGACTCATCAGTTCTTTTAGGCTTCTATGATCTGTTAGGATTACGAAATGATGTCCTAGTAAATACTGCCGCAATTTCTTAACTGCGGCGGTGATGGCGGCCAGTTCACGGACGTAGGTAAAGGACCTAAGTAGCGTTGGACAGAATTGCTTGCTGAAGAAGGCGATTGGGTGTCCTTCTTGTGAGAGCACAACGCCTATTCCCGAGCTCGAAGCATCTGTTTCAACTGTAAAGGGCTTAGTGAAGTCGGGAAGAGCAAGCACCGGCACTGTCGTGACTGCATTCTTGAGTGTCTGAAACGTGTTCTCCGCCTCCGGTGACCACACATGATCTGCCTTAGTTAATAGTTGAGAGAGTGGATTGGCTATTGTCATGTAACCCTTTATAAACCTACGATAAAACCCTACTAACCCAAGGAAGCCACGCAAAGCTCGAGTTGTTCGTGGTTGCGGCCATCTCTGAATAGCTTGTACCTTCTCAGGTACGGGTTGAACACCGTCGCTGGAAACAACGTGACTCAAGTAGTCTATTTGCTTTTGCGCAAAGGAACACTTTGAGAATTTGAGGGTAAACTTGCCATCCTTCAACACTTGAAACGCAATTTCTAAATGGTGTAAGTGCTCATCCAAGCTGCGACTGTAGATCAGTATATCATCGAAGAAGATGATGATATACTTTCGTAAGTGTGGCTGGAACAATCTGTTCATTGTTGCTTGGAACGACGAAGGCGCATTACAAAGCCTGAAGGGCATTACTTGAAATTCGTAATGCCCATGATGGGTGCGAAACGTTGTTTTGCTTATATTGGATTCTCGCATCAAGATTTGGTGATACCCTTGCATTAAGTCCAACTTTAAGATCCAGACCACGCCTCCTAGCTCATCCAGGAGTTCATCCACCGTCGGTATGGGGAAACGATCTTGCACCGTGATTGCGTTGAGCGCCCTGTAATCAACGCATAAATGCCAAGTTCCATCGCATTTCTTAACTAATAATACCGGGGATGAGAATGGGCTAGAACTGTGTTGTATATGGCCTTGCTTGAGCATAGCTGCAACTTGGGTTTCTATTTCTTTCTTTTGAAAATGTGGGTAACGATAGGGTTTCACGTTAACCGGGGCTGAGTGTGGAAGAAGTGTGATAGTGTGGTCTGTGGGTCTCGATGGAGGTAAAGTGGATAATGGTTGGAAAAGGGAGGAGTGTTTAGTGAGGAGCTTTTGGATTGCCGGTATCGGGTGCGCAATTGGCAGTGGTGTCTTGGTGGGGGGGGGGGGGGGGGGTTCCATTTTAATATGAAAATAGGTGCTGGTATTACCTATGTCAACCAGGCGCCGTAACTGAGAGGGTGAGACTAATTGCAGAGATGTATCGCGATCTCCCACGAGCTCAATCAGTTTCCCATTGTAGATAAACTTCATGGTAAGCGCAGTGTAGTCCGTTAAGACTGGCCCTAAGGATTTGAGCCATTGTACCCCCAAATATATTGCATGTAGTTAGGAAAATTACTTTGCTTAATAAATGGTGAGACTTCATCACAATTTTTAAGAACATAATTTCTTCTAAACTCAATTCAGCATACTTTTCTCCATGTAATGGTTTGCCAAGTTGTGAAAAGACTTTCAACTTTGATGTTTGCAATTGATCTAGAACACCTTCATAATTTCTTCTAGGTCTATTTAGTCTCGTTTCAACTCCATGCAAGTATCTTGAACAAAATTGAAAATATTCTTGTGCAATACAAGTTTCAGCAATACATCCTTCTAGAATGACCTTGTTTCTCACATAAGATTTAAGCCTACGCAAGTATCTTTCAACAGGATACAGCCAACGATATTGCACTGGCTCAAGAATCTTTGCCTCATTTGCTAAGTGAATGGGTAAAGGACCATTATGTCAAAAAAAGGAGGAGAAAAGATTTTCTCCAATTTACATAAGGTTAAAACTATTATTCTTTCTAACAAATCCAAGTTCTCCAAACTCAATGAGATTTGAAAACAACTCTCTAAAAATGAAACTAATTTCAATTAGTGCCTCAAACTTTCTTATTGGCATCAATGCATCGAGAAATATTGGATGAATACCATTAGGAACCTTTGAATCAACTAGAAATTGACAAAATTAAGACGTATTTTTCCAGCGATGACATAGTGAAGCATGCATGTTGGGATATATATTTACCTTCTTCAATCATGGTTGCATGAAGTTTTGGTCGTATACCCAAAAACTCTAGATCAAAACAAGAGTTTATATTATCATTTGTCTTCCCTTCAAGATTCATCAATGTTTCTATTATACTATCACTCATTTTTCTCATTGTGCAATAGGTTTAATTGTATCGTAATTTTAGACATCTCTAATAAGACAATTAAAAGAAAATGCTTTTCATGTTTCAATTCCTAGGTAATTGATTTTTTGCTCACTTTTTTCTTCTTCTCAAATTCACCCAACTTCACTTGAAAATAGAAAAAAAAAATATTAGAATTCAATATTATATAACAATAAAAACTCTATGAACAATTCTTGTACTTTAGTTATTTTAAGGTTTTAAAATGGAAAATTACTACACTTGTGTATAGCTAAAAAAATTATCTAATAAAAATATAAATTCACAATTATATTTAAATAATTAAGATTATAATAATTTTGCATTATCTTTTAAATAAGTTATCTTGATTAGTTAATATGATCTGTATATAATATGAAGTTAAAAAACTATAATTTAAATTAAGTTGAATTAATATTAATATAACAAACATGCACAATAGAAATCATTAAATTTAAAAAATTATCTTGATAGAAAAATTTAAAATAATATAATATTATCTCTTATCACTACGTGTGCGGTATAAAGGAACTAAACTTATTTAAATAATAGATAAATTTTGTTTAATAGATAAATACCTAAATCTAATGAGCAAATTATCGTTATTATAATTTAAATGTATAATTTTATATTAAATAACTTTGTTTTAATAGATAAGTTACAAAAGTCAATACAATATACTAATGATCTCGAGCTCGACCAACTAATCAACTTGGTACTTGGATAGTTACGTGGTTGTTGGATAGTTGGAGTAGTGTTGGCAAGGCGAATCAGCTCAGGCCTCAAATTTATGTTGTTGATTTTTTAGTTTTTACGTATAAGTTATTACTATTTTTTAGTTTAAATAGTTTAAATTATTTGATAATAAATTTTACTATGTTATATGTATTTACTTTATTAGGGAAATTATACAATTTAAAAATATGTATATACATAAATATTGTTATGATTGTCAAAAGAAAATTTTTAAAATTATTTTTAGCGTAAATAATTATTTTCGTCTTTAAATGTATAAAACGCCAACAAATTCATTCTCAAAAGATGAAAATTCAAATTTTAGTCTCCTAAAATGAAAAAAGTGTCACAAATTCATCCATCCATTAACTTTCGTTGTTACCATTAATGAAAAAGCCTGTGATACATTTAGGAACGAATTTGTCAACACACTATAAATTTAGGGACAAAAATGACTATTTATCAAAAATATAATTTAATCTTTATCTTTCTCTTTTTTAATTATTACAAACATAACATTACAATAAACACTTAAAAATATACTAACACAAACATAGGTTAGAACAAACATACAAATAAGCGTAATACTATTTAATAAGTATAATTTGTTTATGACTCTGGAATTTCTATTGTGATAACATTAGATAGTGACAAAATCAAGTTGAATCTTATTTTTTTTAAGGATTAATTTAATGGCTGTGCATTTTTGTTTGAGTCTCATATTTTAGGTAAGGTACTGTCACATTACAATAAACACTTAAAAATATAGGAACACAAACATAGGTTAGAACAAATATACTAATAAGCACAATACTATTTAATAAGTATAATCTGTTTATGACTCTGGAATTTCTATTGTGATAACATTAGGTAATGACAAAATCAAGTTGAGTCTCATTTTTTTTTTGTAAGGATTAACTTAATGACTGTGCATTTTTGTTTGAGTCTCATATTTTAGGTAAGGTAGTGTCCCATGAGAAATTTCATAGCAATAACATATTATGCTTATTATTTATGTTTGTTTTATCTTATGCTTGTTTTCCTATTTTTTTTAATGTTTATTTGTAATGTTATGCTTGTAACGATTAAAAAACAGAAAGATGAAGATTAAATTATATTTTGGGTAAATAGTCATTTTCGTCCTTGAATGTGTAGAATGATGACAAATTACTTCTTAAATGTGTCACATAAACTCTTTCATTAACGGTAACGGACGGAAGTTAGTGGATGGATAAATTTGTTACACTTTTTTCACTTTTGGAGACTAAAATTTGAATTTTCATCTTTTGAGAACGAAATTATGAGTGCTCTGTACATTCAGGGACGAAAATGACTAATTACTCTTATTTTTAAATTCAATTTCATATCAACAATACTTTAAGATAGTGATTGAATATGAAAGCCCATAGGATGAGATATTAAAATTATTTGATTATTAAATCTTGATTAAAAAGAATAAAATGTAACTTTTGTATCGCTATTTTTTAAAAATATGTGATTTTAAGTATTCTAATTTTTTTTTAATTAAGACATTTTGTCCCCCGTTTTTAAAAATTTTATAATTTAATCCCCCATAATTTATTTGAGAAATTTTGTCCCCTGATCTTAAAAAATCCACAATTTTAATTTTTATGACCAATTTTAAATGTTGATTTGTATTTTTTAAATTTGTTATATAAATTAAACTTACTAATAATTATAAAAAAATCTGTCACATGACTAATAAATAAACACGTGTCAATAAATAAATATTAACAAAATACATAATAAAAAAGTGGAATGAAATATTTCAATTAAAAAAATAAGAAATTAAAATTGTAGATTTTTTTTAAAATGAAACACAATATGTCTTAATTGAAAAATATGGGGACTAAAATCAAACATTTTGAAAAATAGAAAGAACAAAATTATATTTTAGCAAAAATAAATAAATATAAATTCATAAATTATGTTATAATAGACTCAACACAAAATTTGCGCCTTAGAATTGGTAGACCCGGCCTGGATGTTGGGGACTGGAGATTATGGTTATTCATAGTTGGTGAAGATTTTACGCCTAAATTGTAGAAGTATGGACACTTTTTTATTCTTTATTTTGAGGTCTGTTTTGTTAATTAATTAATAAGTACATAAGTTTAATACATAACAAAACCTTCTTAGTAATTTTATATAACTAAACTGTTGTTAATTTCAATGTTTAGATTTTACAATTCTATTTTAATAGATAACTAAACCTATTTTTTTATTTTCATGGGACTAAGTTGTCATTAATTTAAAAATGCAAATTTAATTTAAAATTAATATAGATAAGTTTAAATTTGTTTTATTTGAAAGAACGTGAACTGATATAAAGGAGCTAACCTTAATGATTGAATTTTAAACAATATTTTAAAAGATGTGATAAAACTAAAATAGTTTTGTGCGCTATCTTCTAGGTGTTTATTTTGATTTTATATTATCCTTTACATAATCTTTTATATATATATATATATATATTAATTATGACATATTTTTTAATTAAACGTGTTAAAATAATTAGTCCTCAATTATGGAGAAAAATTATAGAAATATATTGGTTACCGTTAATGGTTAACTTTTAAAGAGTTTTTCGGTGGCTTATTCACCGAAGCTCTGTATTCGAATCGCGCATAGCAATAATTTTGGTGACCTTATATATCTACATTATGAAAACTAGGGGAAGAAACGTACCTCACTATATTTTTTTTATAAAAAATTACAATAACAGAAAAGGTAACTAACAATATATGTAAGGACCCACCTACAGTATATACTAAGACATACATAATTCTAATATAATCTTATCATGCAAAACTAGAATATATATACATCTATTTTTTTTCATACAATATATACCATTATTTTATCCAAAAGATACATAATTCTAATATAATCTTATCATCATGCAAAACTAGAATATATATACATCTATTTTTTTTTTGTTCATACAATATATACCATTATTTTATCCAAAAGATCGTCATCAGCCAGCAACACAAAGAAGCACTACTACTATAAAGCTTTTTAACGACAATTAAATTGAGCTTTCAACGACGATTTTTTATCTTCGTTATAGCTAATATCATTAAAAGTAAATTTCAATTAACAATTCTAAAAAATACTATCATCGAAAATGCAAACTTTTTAAGATATTTGTTATATAATAACTGTCTTAGAAAGCTGACATTCTAAGACGGTTGTTTAAGAACCATCTTAGAAGACCTTACTTTTTAAGACAATTTATTTAAAAACCATCTTAGTATTATCTTAAAAAATATGCTTTATAAAACAATTATTACACCTTGTAACTTTTCACATTAATTTTCCTGATCAGCCTTGGAGTGCTCACATTCTAAACATGAGGCCCCCAAACACAATCAACATACATACATACATTAATTAATTGTTTCGAATCCTCCGCTAATAATACTAATTACTAACATTAACAAATATAAATATAATATATTTACTTGGGTACTAAAATATGCATCTTAGTTTTAGAAGTTATTTTATTTAATTTCTTTTATAAGCAAAACTTTATTATATAACAGTATATATAAGAGTACTCCAGCTTGTATACAAGGATCTCACAAAGGTCATATCAAATAAAAAGAAAAAGATAAGTTGGAGGATGTATACACCAATCAGAAAAAGAAGAAATTCTACCACAAATATTTTTCTTACCTAGTTTTTGTTTGTATTAAATAGTAAGGACCAAAATAAAAAATTACAAGGAAACAAAACTCGGATCAGAGAGCACCAAAGTCCCCACCCGCCATTAGATTTATCTATGACTATATATATAAAGAAAATTGGATATTGTAGTGTACACATTTTTATACTTATTTTATTTTTATAACTACATTCATAATCACTATTTTATCTTTATAATAATTACTACTTTCATAAATTATCCACTAATTATTATTTTTTCAAAAAAATGAAAAAGCAATTAGACATGAAATATCTATTTCCCAGCTGATCATAGTAAAAATATATTTTTTTGGCTCATATTGATCACATCCACAATTTGTTCTTATAAAATATATTTATAATTGACAAAGTTACATGCTGTCATTCATAGTAATTTAAATTATACATTGATAGTTTGTTTACTTATATATGTAGATTTATAGACATACATATTTTTTTGTTTACACGTATAGATATGAAAAAAATTATTCATCATAATATTATATATATATATATATATATTCATGTAAAATTTTATATTTAATATTAATTATATTATTTATTATATTTACTTTTATAATATTTTTTCCCACTAATAATGATAAAAGGTTATCCTTATTACTAAGTAATTTTAAAATCATATTTTAATTGGCATGCAATTTATTTAACAATTTCAAATTGGAACCTTTAAGATAAAAATATAACTGCATGAAATACTTGAAATTTACCAACTGTAATTAGATTTGAACAATATGCTTGGTAATCAGCAATAGTAAATCTCTAACTGTCGTCATTCACAACAACAAATTAAAATAAGAGGCATGCTTATATTACACAAGTTCCATTTTTTAATTATGTGATAACTATGTTAATTTGATTTGGACCAAAGAGCTAGAAAGTTTATTAAGAAAATATGGCAATTGGATAATTGAAGAATAATAAATCAAAGCTCATGGACAACATACCCAGGGCTTTAAGCTTTGCTTTCTTCAGAATAGGGATTAAAATTATGAACAATATCATGTACAAAGAGAAAGGCATATCAAGATATATTTTATACCCTACCAGTAAACACAACCTACATTTTTATATAGAGAATACATTTTGGGGGGGACTATTACATAAACATGATCTCACCTTGCAAACAGGAACCAGGTTGATAATATCATTTTCCCCAAAGGGCTTACTGGACTCCATGTCATAATCTCTTGGAAACTATTCCAATCCAACCTGAGAACAAAAGCAATTGTAATTAATAAAAAGCTTCGTGTAAAAAAAAATAGAACAAGATGACGAGATACTGATTGGTGTATACAATTCCGTAAGGATAAACAAAGGCAGTACTAGTCACCACCACTTGATGAAAATTTTCTAATCTTTATATCAGGGGACAAAAAATGTTAAGCAATTTATGATATGAGAGAATTAAAATTTAAATCATCCTTCTAAGCAGAAGAAGTTAGTTCATCTACTAAACTACAACTCTACAAGTATTGAACAACAATAGCTCTAATAAGTGAACACACAATGTTAAAAGCAGAACAAGAAAAGAAAACAGGGGAATAAAAGAATTACAACCCTTCAAACTGCATAAACAAGGATAATAAGATCACCAACAATTGTGATCCATAAAAACAAATGATAGAAGATTCAAATAGAGAAACAAGATGATAAAATATTCCAAACAGGCTTTAGAAACAAAGACATATCTTATGATACATTGCTAGGGTTTGAAAATCTAACCTCTTAGGCTTCAAAATCTACAGCCAATTTCAACTGCTCCATCCAATTCAAGTTTATGAAATTGGGGTTTCCTATCCTTATTACACTGATAAAGCATTTACATAAAAAGCAGAGCAGAGATGCAGAGGAGTCCTATATAATATGTGCAAGTAAAAAGAGGTCAGAGCTTTCCCCACTTAAAAAGAATACAAAAAGATAAGTATACACCAATCAGTTGAGATTCAAAATTTTCATGCTCCCCGTCTGCAAAAAGGTCTTAACATACTTGAATGCTTCAGCCTCCCACAAACCTATCTCCTTATTAGTAATGCCAGGCATAGGCATGCTGCTTACCACTTTAGAAGCAGCTGAAACAACTTTAGAGATAACCGAACTACTTTAGATTGATATATACTAATATATTGCTAACATAAAGTAAAACTATATATACCTTGCTCTAATAAAAGACTTCTCCATCATCAATACTTTATTTATTTTTATCAAAAAATAAACTTCATGCACAAAAGGTTTAGATAACAAATAATTTAAAGTAGAATTGATACTCAATTTATGTTACAAATTCATGTCACAAATCATGAGTTACAGGTGATACAGGAAAAACAAATATCCACATTATTATTAGAAAAAACAAACTAAAGTTTTAAAAAACTGAATATTAAAAGTTGTTTTTTTTTCAAGGATCCTAATTTTCTAATCTTATGTAAAAACACGTTGGTATCTATCTCACAAAAAGACTACTAACATAAATTAACTTTTTAAATTGCTGTCACCCCAAAATTTCCAGCCACTTCCCTCACAATGGCATGTAACAATCATGGGGTGATGACTGACCTATCTGAAGATGAATAGCTAAATAGCGTAAGTATTTTTTATTCAAATCAATAGCACTTACGTAACCACATGACCTTTCACAATAATTATGCCAATCCAAAACAAAAGTATAGGCAACAAATTAATAGGAGTATGAAAGATTATTTAGTGTGTCTACAATTAATGTACAATAAATACAAATATGTCCAATTAAATGATGGCATGCAAATCCCATGTTTTGCCTTGATTCGGCGTCATGTATCTATACAGTACTTTTTATTTTTATTTTTTTACACTAGATATAAATTAAATTTTAGTCACATATTTATAACAGTATTCCAAAATGTTATTAATTTCTTTTAAATGATATATTTACAAAATAAATAAATTAAATTTATAAAATTGATAATAAATAAATATTTTGGAATAATAAATTATATTTCAATTTTACAGTAAATAATTTATATTGTGATACATAGTTATTTTAATTATTAATAATTTATTTCAAAAATTTATTGGCACTCAATTATAAAAAGGGTGACAACAATAGATTAACAGAAATAAGTGATTAGAAAAATCAAGTATACAATTAAAATTAAAAGGAAAGTTATTTGAGATAGTCGAGAAATATTTTTTTTGGATTAGTTGTTAAATTAATTTTGAAATCAACATTACGCAATATTTTTAAAAGGAATAAAAATAAAAATAGAACTAAAGGGTTTGTTAAATAACAGTCTAAAAAAGATCTAGAACCATATACAAATTCAAAGTCAGCAATAAAACCAGAAGCCTTGCAGCTATTCTCAAATTTTAAATGAACAGAAAAATTAGTAATCAATACTTACATTTGATTTATCAAATGCCAGCTTTTCAGGAAAATAACCTCGCGATCAACTTCCATAGATTGTGTCATGTTAACAGCCTTCAAAACCTCAAAAAGAACATTAGCTGTGTTATATGCCTTGGTAAGCAGTGCACTGAAAGGAGACAATGGCAAACTATTAGTCACCCAATAACCAGATAACGAACATATCAAATAGAAAATTATCTGGAGAGTCTATCGGGCAGCTTTATCAGCAGCATTTTGTAAAGCTTGGATATATTTGTTGTAGTAATGCTGATAAAAACTCTGCATCTCGCGAGCATCACTCTTAAATTTTTATGTCTTGAGCTCTTCTTCTCCAGGGTCAATAATCTCTTGTTGGTCCTTGTTCCTGGATAGTAGTAGTTGAAATTTGGGTCTATTGAGAGGGCTCTATGGTACAAAGGATCGAGCTGCCAATAGGGTGCACTGCAAGTGCCAGTGGCATGTGATTAAGTGGTCATTGGTGAGGCCAGATGCTTGCATGAATGAATGAACCACTGTTGGACCAACGTACCTAAAGCCCCTCCTCACCATGTCTTTGCTTATGCTCTCTGATTTTGATGTCTTCACTGAAATCTTGTGGCCAAACTTGTATTGAGTGGAGAGTGGTTTATGATTCACAAACCCCCAAATGTACTTGTCAAATGAGCCAAAGTCTTTCTTAATCTGGAACACCAAAATTTGCAAAGCAAATATTAGCAAATAGTTAAGGAGACATGGTTAATGCAAGATTAATATTATAAGCCAAATTAACAGAAATTATCCTACCCTAACGAGAAAATAATTGCTAGCTAGTGTTAACCAACAACATCTAAAGTTTGTAATATGTGACAAGATTGATATGGTAACAATTGTATGAATCAGCTCATGTGGGGCCAGCCATTAAAACTTGTAACCTATTGGAAATTTCTTGTCATTAGGTGAATTAAAGAGATAATAATAAGATGCAGCAGAACAAGTCACCTCATCATTAATACTCTTTAACTGTTCTATTTTTTCATACTAGAATATTCAGTTAAGCCAGCTCAAACTATTATTTTGGGGGGACATGAGATGAAAAGAGGAGAGACCAAGTTAAAAAGAGTGATGAAAAAGAGCACAGTTTTTGAGTTTTGCTTACCTCTAAAATTTGGTTAGCATTATCAACAGCTCCTCGGACTCTGCTTATGTCAATGCCATATTCAGAACTAATAGACATCATTTGCTTATCAGTCAAGTTGGCCACGGTTTCTGCATCAAATTCTGAAAATGCAGCCCTGCTCACATAATTTAAAATTATTAGTTTCCCATACCCCAGAAAAATGAAAATTCATAAAACTATGCATATGAATGCCTTTTAACAGAATCCAACCTGAAATCTAGGCGTTTCTTCAAGGTTGAGGTCCAATCAGATCCAACTTTAGCCATAAGGTTAGGAAAAAAATGTGCAAATGTAGAAGTGAGAAGCAAGTACATGCTCCAATAACACATTAAGATTTCCCCTTGAAACATGGTGTGTCTCACCAAGAATGAGATTATAAGGAGCAACACCAAAAGTCACAGGGCGAGTAGTAGATATGCACCATGCTACCATAGATATTAACCTATCAAGTGGACTCTGACCATTGTTGCACATGCTTAGCAAGTCTGAACCTGTGCAAATTGATTCACCATAGCACTGAAGTTGTGACTTTGGTAAGTTGAACAGAGGTGGCAATTGCAAGTAAGGTCAAAGATTTTCATCATTTTCTGTAAAATATGTTGACTCAAGTAATAGCACTATCTTTTTTTTTTTTGAAAAGCCAATGTTAGTTTTTGTTAGTGGGAAGGATTCAAATCCACAATTTCTCCTTCCCCTCATTCTCGCATAACCACCAAGTTAACCTTATAACTATCCGTAACACCAATTGACAAACTAATGAAATATACCCTAACACTCCTTAATTACACACCCTACTATCAAATATACCCTAATACATAGTGCCGACAATTATTTTCTATAAATAAATATCATGAAGATAGTTTCTAATTATGATACAGAACAACTGATTTTGGGCAAGCCATTTTTTGTCAAATATACCCTAATACATACTGCCACGAACTTCTACACTGCCATTATTGTTATACTTATATATCAATCCATGACGAATTATGATAGTTATTATCGATTCCCATCACATATATTATCATTCACGTATTTTCATTGTGTTAGCTGCACATTTTACTCTAACCAAGATCGAATTACAAATTTAAGATTTTTACAATGAGGAATGCGAACTATTAGTCGTCTTATACGACTAACTTTTGTATAGAAAACTTTTGCAAAATATGTATAGTTTTCCCCAATTTATAGTTCTTTTGTAGGAATTGTAAATAAACTTTGTTGTGTTTTAATCTCTGTCATTAGGGTCTCTTTTATTGGAATTAATGTTAAAATCTGTACAATTTCAGGTAAAAAGGAGCTAATTTCTTGAAGTGCCAAATAGCTCTCGCGCTAAGCGAACTCAGTGGGCTTAGCACGCATCTTGGGCTAAGCGCGGCTTCAACACACTTAGCGTGAAGAAGGCATCTGGAAGAGCACTTGAATAGAAGCAGCACGCTAAGCGCGAGATCAGCTCGCTAAGCGAGTCGTCTGTCTCTTGCCAGGCTTAGCGCAACATTGGCGCCAAGCCCAAATCCACTTACTCATGCTAAGCACGACACTGGCGCTAAGTGCAACGACACGATTTCAGAGCCTATTTAAAGCTTGAATTGTCAGAATTAGGGTACAATAATAAGAAAAATAAGAAAGAATGAAATTATTATGCATTTGCACACACTCAGAGGAGGAAGCAACAACAAGAAGCCATTTGAGAGTGATTTGAGAGTGTTTAAGTGATTGTGAGGTGCCAAGAAGAGGAGGAGGGATCCCCCTTCCTGTGTAAGCAGCAATTGCTCTTCATTTTCTGTCTGATTTGTAATTTAGGTCTCCTTGTAATGGATTACTAAAAACCTAGTTGGGGATTTCTAATGAACAATTGATGTAAATACTTTTCATATCTAATTAAGTGTGTTTTATGTGTTCATTGCTTCTATCAATGCTTTATTGTTGCATGCCTTTGGTCTGATCATCCACTAGTGTGTATTGTTAGGGAACTTTAGCACTGGGAAGTGTACTGTTTCCTTAGAACTTGATAGAGCAGGGCTAGATAACTGCATTACTAGGGATAGAGTGCAGGGTTTTAGTTTTTCTTATGTTGTGAGTATAATGCTGTTTGAATTAAACCTAGTTCAACAAGAGGAATCTGAGAATGAAGTTTAGTTTGAATTAGTCTTAACTTATGAGGGATTGAGGTTTAGTACTTTTGTCTTCAACATAGAACACAAGAATACTCTTAGTTGGAGAAATATCTTTATATGCATCAACTCATTTGTTAGAAAGACCCAACGCTTTTAAACCATTGCTATCACTTTTAATTGCTTATATTTACTAATTTTTAGCTTAGGATATATTGCATTTCTGTTTCTATTTATGAGTATCAATGTCTGTTTACACAATGCCTGATTCCTGAACAAAACTTTGTCTAATACACAAGTTCCCTGTGTTCGATACTCAGATCACTCTGTTTTAATTTAAAATACTTGACGATCCGGTGCGCTTGCCGGTAACACACGCAATCCCACTTCCGTGTTTCGAAAAGAAAAGAAAAGAAGAAGAAGTGAACCGTGAGTGGGGACGAGCACGAACCAACTATAAAAATTTACAAAAAGCATGTTAAAGACATAATATATAATGCGAACCAACCATAAAAATTTACCCAAAAGCATGTCAAAGACATAATATAAATAGAAAACATAAAATGAAATCTCCTGCAACACCGATCACAAAGAGATATAAAATTCAAAACAAATATTTATATTTATCCTATTACATCATCATCACACCCATATAAACCTTCAACCAGCATATAAAAAATCAAACAAGTGTTAATAGTAGACCCCCATAGAACGTGATGCGACATCACCACCACCAAAGGATGACCTTTAGATAACAAAAACAAAATAAAAACTCAAATTCAAATCAAAATTCAAACAATTCGAAATTGAAATAAAAATTTTGAACATGATCATTGGATCAAATTCAAAGCACAAATCAAAATTTCAAACAAAAAATCTCAAAATCACAACCCAAAGCATAAACCAAATTTCATCTGATGAGCGCACAGACCACAGCAGAGTCAGAATCACGACCATCGGCAGTGCGCGACCTAACCACGACCAGCGGCGCACGACCATCGCGTGACCACCCCAACCTTGACACAAACCCCAGCACCATAAACCCAACAACCCAGACTTAGAAACACAACCTTTGAAGGAAGAATGATTGTTGTTGTAATTGGAGAGACAACAAAAAGGAAAAAGAGAGCGACCGAAATTCGCCTTCGGCAGTGCGCATAGTGGTCTATGGCAATGGGTTCAGAATAAGGAGACTGAATCCGCCGTATCCAAGGCCATATCTACCTTCACGAGGGACACAATTTGACGAGGGGGTTGCTGGCGGCGTCAACGATCAAGACGTGGTGGTGAGTCTTGGGTGGAGGATGTCCCAGATCTGGGTTTCCCTCACGTGGGCATTGCTGTTGACGAACTAGAAGCGTTCCTTGAATGGGCTGCATGTTAGGTTATATAGCTAGGGCTTTTTTCTGTCTTCAGAATTACGACGGTTTTTTTTTACTAAAACCCATTGTAAATTTTATTAGATATAACATTCTAAGGCGGTTTTCAATAACCGTCTTAGAATGTGCGTCGTAAAATGTATTTTTCATTACAATAATTACAAAAATGCCCCCATCTCTCTTTCTAAAGCGGTTCCCAGAGAACCGTCGTAGAATAGGTGTCGTAAAAAATTAAATTTGTAGTAGTGAAGTCATATGTTATTAGGAAACATAACTACAACTTCACCAAAAGGGCATCATTTCAGGAAAATATGTATAAATAATAAACCAAAATACTATACTAAGGCCCTAAGTTGGTCCACTCTAACAAAATATACATCACTAGCAAAAGAAGGAGTTTGACTCCTTGTCCATGCTTCAACTCCATGTCTTCAAGAGGTGGCATGATCTCCCTCAACATTAGTGTCATATGCTCCTGTGTCAAACACGATCATCACAATCATACAACACAACACAAATATAAAATGCAAGGGTAATTATCACTATTAGAAAATAGGGTTTTAACATCGATTAATAAGGACTTTCAACATTGGTTATTAACTGATGTTGAAAGTACCGACATTGAAAGTAATACCGTTAATATTGGTTTTCCAAAATCGATGTTAACATAAAAATGACAACATCGATTTTTGAAAAAACCGATGTTGTTTTCAGGATTCTTTTTAATATGCTATCTGTTTTTTTAATAACCCCAAATTAACCTGCAAATTTAAAAGCAGAACCATCAAATCAGATAATTTTCATTTTGTTTTCAAACAATTTTTAGCAGAAATTCCATAAAAAATTGAATATTTACTATGAATTAAAAGAATATTTAATGTGCATGTAACAGGAATTGTAAAAAAATGTAAATTAACTAAACTACAATTCCAAAATTACGTAAACACCAATTGTTTCATTTTTAACTTTCAAATAATAGGTTGCCCACAGGATGCGAGACACCTTCAATCTCTCTGGTTCCAATGGTCTAGCATCATTGAAATACTGCATGATATAATAGAACATAAGTTAATAATGTATAATACCAATTATAACAAAATGAAATATGTTTGAATTAAACAATTATCGTTACCCAATTATTCTTGAAACTTACTAAGATTATAGTTGACATCCAGTGCATGACATAATACCCACACTCAATGCTTCCTTTTTGTCTATTATACTAAATACATTATGAAATTTAGATATTCAATGTTAAGTACAAATTAGTCTACACAATATTAAAATATAAATAGAAGAATTGTTTAAATGGCTTACTTTCACAACAATCCACCTAGCAGCAGCCTTGGATTTACTTTGTGGAGTATCGTCAAGTCCTTTCAAAGCATTGTTGAATACAAACATGGATGCATATTGTATAATTAAAATATTGATGTTCCCGACTAATGCTAATGCAAATGTATTGAAAAATAGAATTGACCTATTAATAATTCCTTTGAGGTAGTTGTCTGACCTATTATGCAATGAACAAAACCAGATGACAACATTTTCCTTAGGCAAAATGACGACCATTTGCCAATGTGCATTGCAGTGGAGAACAATATACGATATTATACTATTATACATTATTTAAATTCCTTCGGCATTCCCGAATCACATACTTGTCTCAGTCATATGCCTATTGCTGTTAAAATAAAGTAAATTATGTATGAATTTAAAACAATAAGTTAGGTAATAAACAATAATGTAAACTGACTTATAGAATCCACAATTGTATAACAAAGATGCTGAGACATTGACCACAATTGTATTTCAGACAGATCTTCATACTTTATGTACAAGGGGAAGTTGTCATTAAACACCCCAAACATGGTAGCATCCCACATAACCTGCAATGGCTTAAGAAAAAGTTGTGGGATGGTCAATGTCATCAGATATAGGGGATTATCGACATCATGATCTGACTTATCTGTAAGTCAACACAGGTAATTAACATAATTTAATTACAATGAACAATTTAATTAAAAAAAAGGGCATTTAATGACAGTGAAATTCCTATTCTGATAAACGCTTCACAAGATTTGTTGACCAAGCAACGAAGGTGTTAAGCGCCTACCCCACTAATTGAACCTCTTCAGTGGGTATAGGAAATGAAGCATCTACATCTCTAACTTCCTCAACACCAACCTTGACTTCATCATGGGGCAAAGGGATGTTGTGAAAGATTGTGGACCCCTCATAAAGTTTTCCTAGGGCAACTAGGTGGGGAGGATTTTCTTCGATGTATAACCCACATTTCTCTGAGTCACTCGTGTCTAGATCGTTCCCTGAGGGATCAACACAACTCTCCTTTGTGCTGACATGAGCAACTGAAGGACCAATCTTAGGCTTAGGAGGCAGTGAAACTGGGACTGCATCTAGTTGAAGGACAACATTAGTTCTCGAGTCACTTTTTCTATGATCGACTCCTCCAGTTGGTCCTTGATTTTTTGTGTTAGTTGCTCTAGGTCTTCGGGAGCCATGGATGAAGATGTGCAGGAGGTCCTTGGAGCCGGTCCAAAGTATTGTTTGATCGTGACACCGACTCCAGTAACACACACACGACCAGGGTGTTCTGGTCGCCCAATGGCAATAGTCAGTATATCCTGATGTCCATGGGCGACAAAGGAACCTTGTGAGGCCTACTTCTCTAAGAAATCCTATAGTGAACACATTGAAACAATTACTCAATCAAACAATAAACATAAATAATTGTAATTCACAATTGAAGTTGACTTACAATCTTGTCGGCAATTTCCTTAGCTGCCTCAGAAGTCATTTGCCCAGTTTTCTTCGTGCGGGTCATCTTCCACTTCACGTGTCATCTGATGGGAGATGAAGGATCAATGATAGTGTCAGTGCTTCTAGATTTAGCAGCTTCCTCCAGTTGTTTCTTTTTCTTCTCCTCCACCAACTTGTTTTCTAGAAATTCATAACCCTCATGAGACAACACGTGAGGGGCACTGTTTTGTTTCTGAATGGCTTGTGCCTTCTTTTGCACATCCTGTAAAAATTAAAGATTATGGAAAGTTATCGTTACTCACAATAATAAGTAAATTTAAAGTTTAAAACAATGAAAAGCACAAAGTTACCTTCCACGAAGGGTTTCTGCGGCTCTGACAAAATTGGGCCCACTTCTCCTTGCTAATGTCGTACTTTTCGCATATAGTGTAATCGACATTGTCCTTGTCAGTTGCAAGTGCCCATTTTGATGTCAAATCAGACTTAAACTGTCTCCACTGCTCCCCCACAGTATGAAGTATTTTCTTTTTTGTCCTCAGATCTGATGCTTCAGGGATATCAAATTCAGTCTGACAAACGAAAAATTACATTTTATTGTTACTAAATTAAAATTTTATTGTTCATCAACAAAATGAAACATTTAACTTAAATACCTAAATATCCTCCCATATAAAATCCTTCTGAGCAGCAGAGACTTGTTTCCAATTCTCGTATGTGATATCCACCTTATCACAAGTGATGATCCCCAAATATGTTCTTAGCTTCTTTTTGTAGGGACTGTCGGCTTTCCCAATCGCAGGATCCACATGGACTAGGGGTCTTTCTGCCCCAACTGGTCTAGTCGCCAATGATCTGAGGCGTGTGTCTTTTCTTGTCTGCTTCAAGGTAGACGGTGATTGCGATGCTGCACCAGTAAGAGGAGGAGGAGGAGAGCTGGGTGGTGTAATCATTTGTCTGTAAAGAAAAAAACATTAATTTCAACATTATCACAGAAACTCAATAACTTATGTAATTAAATGGACTGAAATGAAGTACATAATAAAAAAATTACATTAGCGTTAATTAATTCTCCTTCATCATGATCATTACGATTAGCATGAACGTCATCAGCTTCTTCTTCTTCGACGACGTTAGACGACATTTGTGAGGACAAAGGACTAACATAAGTATCAATGTATGAATCATCATCTTCAACATTAACACCAATTGTTTTCCCGTGTAGAACCACTGACGACCTTTCATCACAAGGGTCTTGAATATAAAATACCAATTTAGCTTGTTCTGCCATGATGAAAGGGTCATTCTGGTAAGCGAGTTTCTTTAGATCTACCAACGTAAATCCTACATCATCGGTCCACACACCGGTATTGCTGTCAACCCACTTACATTTGAAAACACAGATAGTAAATTTGACATACTTAAGCTCCCAAATTTCTTCAGTGAAACCAAAGTAAGGGATTGAAGCTACAAGGGGATTGTCATCATGTACACTAGCGAAGTGTTGAGATTCAGCCCTTAGGGTAACCCCACTATTTTGCATTGTACTTTCTCGTCTTGTGCTTTTGTGTAAAAGGAATACTTGTTTATATTGTATCCTTGCCAAGTTATAACATTTCTTTTAGGCTCATCTACTAGCTTTCTTAATGTTTTAGAAGCATTATCATTAGCAAAGATTGTATCTTTAAACCAATCTAGGAAAATCTTGTTGATCGAGGCCGTACCCGAGTCAAATAAACATGAAAATGTAGTAACTAGGAAGTGATCCTAGGTCGTTTCCCAACGAGCAATGATAAACCAAATGTTCATAATATACTTGCAGTAACAATAACGATTGGGGGGGGGGGGTTGTTTGTTTTGTGAAATAAAGAACAAGCGAACTAGAATACGAAGTTAATAGTATTAAAAACGGGTTGTTTCCTCTGACTCAGAAGCCACTCTCTTGTCCTAGGTTATGGAGAATTCGTCCCTAACAGTTAACCACTTAATCCAACCCTATTTCAATTTACTAAGCGAAAACCAACTTAGGGCTGTCAATACATGATTAGGCAACACATACACCAATTAACTCTTCGTCCATTAAGCATGAATGCAAGATAGGCTCAGAGGCAATTAATCGAGCATGAAGCATGCACAGATTAATATTAACAAATGTGGGTTAATTGGTGAAGGGAAAACTGCCAGGAAGCAACATTATAAACAGAACCTCAAAGAGAGTTGAGCTTCGTCCTCAGAAGGAAACAACACCAGAAAACTTAGCCTTCCATAGATTCAATAAAAGCAGAAAACGTAAATGACAATAAAAGCAGAAACGTAAATGAAGCAAAAATGTAAATGAAGCAGAAATGTAAATGAAAGCAGAAGAAGAAACAAGAACGAAATTGTAATATGAAGCAGAAAATAGAAAATTGCATTACGTGAACAGTAGCATTAGAACAGAGAAAACCTAAAACCATAAACCCTATGCTCTGAATAATAGTCTCCCAGAATAGCCCTACACGAATCCCATGGCTACTATTTAAAAGAGTCAGTCAAAGTCATTGGGCCCTATTACATTATTCTGGCCCAAAAGAAATAAACACTGAACTACATAAAATAAAATTACAATCTCCTAATTAGAAATTAACTAAGGTAAGCGCTGCTTTATTTGCCCTCTTCAAGTCCACAACCAAAATCCGGATTAAGCCCAATGTTTCATTAATTCCTAAAATTAGATTAAAAACATCAAATTAGCTAAATGAGCCCAAATAATAAAACTGCCTAATTAATTTGACAATTAAGACTAATCAGTAATTAAAATGGTGCAAAAAGGGTTTAAGAAATAGAAGAAAATGATGGCACATCAAAACCCCCCATACTTAGCCTTTTGCACTCCTGGGCAAAATGAAACAAAGAACAAAATTCAAGGATATCAAAGAGAGACAAACAAAAACATTCACATATTTCTCAATGAACATCAAGGAATGAAAGTAATGGGTAATATCTAACATCTAACATAAGGAGATCCGAAAAGTCAAGACATTCATGAAAATCATCCAAGCAACCCAATCATGACAAAATAGTTAATCAGCTCAAGAATGAAAAGTGATAAAGCCTCACAAGATATACACTCTATCTCTCAAGTGTCTAGGCTACTATTTACCCTCAAAGCACCCATGAAAACAAACACCACATAAACTTGGCAAGATTCTAAAATTGACAATCAACCCATAAACACAAGCACATGAGGATCAAAAGGTCTTTTAAGGTTGTAATGGGGCCAAGGACAAGGTAGGAAAAATATGGAATAAGTGGCTAAATCCCAAAGGAATAGAGGAGCAATGGGGAATAAGTGCAAATTAAGAAAAAATAAGACCTAAAGATAAAATTTAAACATAAAGAGTAGAACCAATAGTCTCATCATTCTTTTTCCATTTAAGATCTTATTCACTCAACTTTATTGCTTTTCTTTTTCTTTTTCGATTATTATTATTATTATTATTATTATTATTATTTTACTCTGTAGCATTTGAGAAACAGCATCTCATTCAGCATGTCCAACATTTAACCAATATACAATGTACATCAAGTATGACCCAAAATACATCATGAAGCATAGCCAACAAAACATATTATCCAATGAAACAAAAACCCCCCACACTTATTCCCAAAACAATTCCAAAGCTCCAAAATTCCTTAAGGATATGGTGATATCATGGTTTTTCACTTAAGGCTTGTAGTGAGCTTCAAAACAAGGAAAGGGAAACAAGGCTCAAAAGGGCTATCAAAGGAATTAATTCAAGGTAAGTCCATTTGGCTAGAAGCTTATAAGAACAAAATTTCCTCAATCATTTCCAAATATGCATGTGAATTAGGAAGCATCAACAAGAATCAAGCCAAGGCTATTGTGCAAGCAATCAATGGGGGCAAAACACACCAAATTATTATGATGATGGATGGCTCAAATTCTCACAAAGGTAAACTCATCACTTTCAAATTGAGCTTTCAAAACTATCATGACATGTAGAGGAAAATCAAGGATTTCAAATCACAAAATGTCAAGAAACTTTTATTTTCAAAACAATTACCCATTTCTTGAACATATCCTATAATTCAAAGAAAAACATGCAAAGTCATACACGCACACAGAATTGACCCAAAATATTAAACTAGAAACCCAACGAAACTAACAACATTAACAAATTAACATAACTAACAAATTAACAAAACCGACAAAACTAGCAAAACCAAAGAACACTCCCCCCATACTTAAACAACACATTGTCCTCAATGTAGCACAATTAAAAGATCAAAAACAATTAAACCATCAAATAGAATCGGAAAAGTGTAATAAAAGCAAAGAAGGAGATAGGAAAAGAAGAACTCCCTAAGTTATGGTGGAGGAAGAGTAGGGTGGAGTAAGGAAGTCTCTTCCACCACTACGTCCACTAAAGAAGGGTTTGAGAGGAATGGCTTAAGTCGGTGTCCGTTGACCTTGAAGCTCTTGTTTGTGGAGTCGCTTTTGATCTCAACTGTACCATAAGGAAAAACATTAGTAACAACAAAAGGACCAATCCACTTAGACCTCAACTTACCACTCATGAGCCCAAGCCTAGAATTATACAATAACACTTTTTGCCCAACCATGAAGTCCTTCTTAATTATCATGCTATCATGGAACTTCTTGATCTTTTCTTTATAGAACTTGGCATTCTCGTAGGCTTCTAGGCGGATCTCATCTAACTCACTCAGTTGCAACTTTCTTTCCTCACCAGCTTGATCCATAGAGAAGTTGCAAGTCTTCACTGCCCAATATGCTTTTGCTCAATCTCCACTGGAAGATGACATGCCTTTCCAAAGACAACCTGGTAAGGGGACATTCCTATGGGTGCTTTGTAGGCAGTCCGATGTGCCCAAAGAGCATCATCAAGCCTGGTACTCCAATCTTTCCTGCTTGGCTGCACAATCTTCTCTAAAATTCTCTTGATCTCCCTGTTAGAAATTTCTGCCTGTCCATTGGTTTGGGGGTGGTATGGTGTGGATACTCTGTGTACAACCCCGTACTTTTTAAGCAAGGCATGCATTGTTCTGTTGCAAAAATGGGTTCCTTGATCACTAACGATTGCTTTAGATACTCCAAACCTGCAAAACAGATTAGATCTGACAAAATCTGCAACAACCTTAGCATCATTAGTTCTAGTGGGCTTGGCTTCCACCCATTTTGAAACATAGTCAACTGCAAGGAGAATGTAAACATAACCAAAAGAGACAGGAAAAGGGCCCATGAAATCTATACCTCAGCCATCAAACACCTCACAAAATAGCATAGGTTGCTGAGGCATTTGTTGTCGCCATGTAAGTGTACTTCCTGCTCTCTGACACTGCTCACAAGTGCTGCAAATCTTCCACGCATCTTTAAAGATGGTGGGCCAATACAAGCCACAATCAAGCACTTTGCGAGTTGTCCTTTGAACACCCAGATGACCTCTCAGTGCGGAAGAATGACAGAACTACAGGACTAAGTCATTCTCATGATCTGGAATGCACCGTCTAATGACCTGATCACTGCACAATTTCCACAAGTAGGGGTTATCCCAAATAAAATGCTTAGCATCACTTTTAATTTTATCTTTTTGGGCTTTCGATGCTAAGGGAGGAAAAACATAAGCAACTAAATAATTGACAATGTTAGCAAACCAAGGAGTAGAAAGAGAGTCAGAAATACTATACAGTATATACAAATGATCATCCGGGAAATCATCCCGAATGGGGGAATCCGCATTAGACACACGTTCGATCCGACTCAAATGATCAGCAACTAAATTTTGTGCTCTGCTCCTATCACGGATCTCCAAGTCAAACTCTTAGAGCCAGAGCATCCATCGGATCAACCTAGGCTTAGAATCAGCCTTCTTCAACAAGTACTTTAGAGCTGCATGGTCAGTATAAACAATAATGCAGGTACCAAGCAAATAAGATCAACATTTTTCAAGAGCAAAAGCTATGGCTAGAAGCTCTTCCTCAGTAGTAGTATAATTCGCTCGGGCAGCATCTAAAGTCCTAGAAGCATAATATATCACCCTGGGCAATTTATCAATTTTCTAAGCAAGGACAGCCCCCAATGCATAATTTGATGCATCACACATAAGCTCAAAAGGGGCTGTCCAGTCGGGTGCCTGGATGATGGGGGTGGTAGTCAGTGCTCTTTTGAGGCAATCAAAAGCCTCTGTGCATCTGTCATTAAAGTCAAACTCCACCTCCTTTTGCAACAAGTTGGACAATGGAAGGGCTACTTTGCTAAAATCTCTTATAAAGCGCCTGTAGAATTCTGCATGACCAAGAAAAGATCGCACCTCTCACACACAAGAGGGGTAAGGCAATTGTGATATAACAAAATTTTTTTGCAGGATCTACTTCAATGCCCTTATTGGAAATAATGTGGCCTAAAACTATACCTTGCTCAACCATAAAATGACATTTTTCAAAATTTAGAAGAAGGTTAGTTTCAATGCATCTATTCAAAACCTTTTCCAGACTATCCAAACAGACATCAAAAGAGGATCCATATACAGTGAAATCATCCATAAACACCTCTATGCAATTTTCTAAAAAGTCACTGAAAATACTGATCATGCACCGTTGGAAGGTACTAGGGGCATTGCACAGGCTGAAAGGCATCCTCCTATAGGCAAAAGTGCCGAAGGGGCAGGTGAATGTGGTTTTTTCCTGATCCTCAGGAGCAATAGTGATTTTCATATAACCAGAAAAACCATCAAGGAAACAGTAGTGAGATTTACCTGCCAGGCGTTCAAGCATCTAGTCAATGAATGACAGGGGGAAATGGTCCTTTTTGGTAACCTGGTTCAGCCTCCTATAGTTGATGCAGACTCTCCAACTGTTCTGCACCCGAGTAGGAATTAGCTCCTCCTTCTCATTTTTTATCACGGTGAGACCGGTTTTCTTCGGGACTACCTGGACGGGACTCACCCATTGGCTGTCGGAGATAGGATAAATGATTCCAGCTTGCAAAAGCTTGGTTATCTCCTTCTTCACTACATCAAGAATCACCGGGTTGAGTCTTCTCTGTGGCTGTCTTGCTGGTTTAGCTCCATCCTCTAAATTTATTCGATGCATACATGTGGATGGGCTAATACCAGGAATGTCCGCCAGGGTCCAGCCTATAGCCTTCTTATGCTTCTTGAGAGCAGATAACAACTTCTCCTCTTGCTCATCAGCAAGGGAGGCAGATATAATTACTGGAAAACTTTTGCTATCATCCAAGTAAGCGTATTTTAAATTTGATGGCAGAGGCTTCAATTCTGGTGTGGCCGGCTGGATAGTGGTAGAAGGAGATGGTTTCTCAGCCTGTATCTCATAAAGAAAGTCAGAGGTATGTGTACTCCCTGAAACATGGTTAGTTCTATCTGACTTTATAAAATCAATCTCAAGAGGTAAAACATCACCTGACATGCAATCAATATCAATTTCAGATTCACTCTCAGCATCAAGTACAAATTCAGACATATGATCAAGTACAATTTCAGACTCAATGCATGAAGAGTAAGAGGCATGAAGATTAGAATAAAGATTAGTCATGTATTCATCAACAACATGGTCAATTATTTCAGCACGAAATACAGAAAGATCTTCAGATGGGTGTTTCATAGCATCCAGAATATTAAAATGAACAGTTATATCACCAAACTCCATAGATAGTGTGCCTACATATACATCTATCTTAGTTCTAGTAGTTTTCATAAAGGGTCTGCCTAGAATGATGGGAACTGATCCTTGAGAAAATCCCTCCTCCATATTCAAAATATAAAAATCAACAGGGAAGATCAGTTCGCCAACTCTAGCATGGCATTGTCAAACTTACTATTCCCTATAATACAAGGTATGCTGAATGTACCTGGATCTTTACATTTTTCAGGGATTTGAGGAACAAATTTACCAATCAATGCGGAGACATTTCTGCCCATGCTAATTCGTTCACTTCCTTTAAGCTTCTGCTTATTAGTGCACAACTCCTTCAAGAATTTAGCATATCTTGGAATTTGCTTTATTGCATCCAGCAGAGGTATGTTTACCTCTTCTTTTCTAAATGTTTCCAAGATCTCTTTCTCTACCTCTTCCATTTTTTTGTTGGGAATTGCTCTTGGAGGGAATGGAAGAGGGATATGCTGCTTCTACAAATCAGAATTACCAGTGGAAGATTCACCTGCACAAAAATTGTTAGGTAACTTACTCTTTAAATTTTTGTCATCATGTTTTTCTGGAGTAGAGTGAAGTTGGGCAGGTGCATTTGCGGATGAGGAAGGTGCTACTGGTTGAGGTCCTTGACACTGCTTTCCCGACCTCAATGAAATGTCACTCACATTTTTGGCATTCTGGACAGATTGAGAAGGCAGCTTGTCAGAATTCTGGGACTATTGTTGATTTAACTGTGTAGCCAGTTGTCCCATTTGGTTAGTTAAGCTCTGAATGGAGGCTCTTGTCTCTTGTTGAAACCGCATGTTCTACATAGTAATTTGCCTCACAAGTTCTTCAAGGGAAGGTTGCGGAGGAGCCTCAACTATTTGCTGTTTCTGGGGCTGTTGTTGTTGTTGGATTGGTGGAGGAATGTATGGTCTACTTGGGCCAACAACATTTTGAAAGGAAGGAGTAGGCTGTTGTTGTTGTTGTTGTTGAGGGCTCGACCATCTGAGATTAGGGTGATTCCTCCATACGAGATTGTATCTATTGCTGGAGAGGTCATAATTGTTATGCTGTGGTTGATTTTGCTGTTGAGGTTGAGGAGGTCTGTTGTAAATGTTTGCAGCATAAGCTTCAGGCTGCTCAATTGCTCCAGGTTGCTGCACGGAAGGGCAAAGGTCTGTGTGGTGGTCGGCAGAGGAGCATAAACCATAGACTCTTGCGACAGGTACAAATTTTTGATTCAAGGCTAGCTGGGTTACCAGGTTAACTAAGGCATCTAGTTTACTTTCAAGCTTCTTGGTTTCAGCTACTGAAGATGAATTTGTGGCTACTTCATGCACTCCTCTAATGACTATAGCATCATTTCTGGCACTAAACTATAGGGAGTTGGAAGCCATCTTCTCAATTAAATTTCTGGCTTCAGCAAGGGTCATGTCTCCAAGGGCTCCACCACTGGCAGCATCTATCATACTTCTGTCCATGTTATTGAGTCCTTCATAAAAATATTGGAGAAGAAGCTACTCCGAAATCTGATGGTGAGGGCAACTGGCACATAGTTTTTTAAATCTCTCCCAGTATTCATACAGGCTTTCTCCACTAAGTTGTCTAATGCCTGAAATATCTTTTCTGATGGCCGTGGTCCTGGAAGCAGGGAAATTTTTTTCTAAGAATACTCTCTTGAGGTCATCCCAGCTCGTGATGGACCTTGGAGCAAGGTAATATAACCAGTCCTTTGCCATTCCCTCTAAAGAATGAGGAAAAACTTTCAGAAATATGTGATCCTCCTGGACATCTGGGGGTTTCATGGTGGAGCAGACAATATGGAATTCTTTCAGATGTTTGTGGGTCTTCACCTGCAAGGCCATGAAACTTTGGAAGCAAATGGAGGAGTCCAGTTTTAAGAACACATATGACATCCTCATCAGGGTATTGGATGCACAAGCTTTCGTAGGTGAAATTAGGTGCAGCCATTTCCCTTAGAGTCCTCTCACGGGGTGGAGGTTGTGCCATGTTTTCAGAATGTTCAAAATCAGAATGCTCAAAATTATAAAGCTCAAAATCAGGATGTTCAAAATCACCAATAACATAATGCACATACTCACTAGTAATGGAATGCTCAGGATGATTAAAAGGTACAAAATGATGCCTAACTAATCTATGAAATGTCCTATCTATCTCAGGATCAAAGGGTTGTAAGTCAGATGAATTTCCTCTAGTCATACACAACATTCAGTATGCACAACTAGTTGCCTTCTCATGTAAATAAAGGTGTAGGTTTGAACTACAGCTACCCTCAAATGATATCCAAATGACTTGAAATTTTGTGAGCAACCTTATAAAATGATGAGAAGATAGCACATAAAATTTCAAACAAAAATTCAAAGTCTAACTATGGAAGCTAAAAATGGTAGGTTAAGAAAAATAAGTGAATAAAACTTGAAAAATAAAAATAACTTTTGACAGAATCAATTTTTTTGGATGATGGAGACCTCAGCCGGCCTATAGTGGGCTGTCATGGCGTAGGAAATTTTTTTCTACCCTAAATACATATATAATAATTGCGATTCTGATAACCAGAGCAAAAGTTATGGCCGTTTGAAGTTTTGACAAAAATGAAATTTGCTACTTTTTTGGAACTTTCAAATCTGACCCAACTAAAGGCTCTAGCTGTTTTTCCCACAAAATATAGATTAAAAGAAGTTACCACAAAAAAATTCAGCCAAAAATAACAACTCTAGCTACTAAAACAAAAAATCCCAAATAATTTAGCAAGCGTGGTCGCTAAAATCCGTCGTTACATGATTTCCACTACTACTCTGTTTTGCCGCAAGCAAAAGTGGTCGCTAAATCTGTCGCAAAACACTATTCAAAGCAAAACACCCAAAACTGAAACAGGGGAAGCGCTTAATAGAAAAACTAAAACAAAGCACACACTAAACAAAATACCAAGACACTAAACAACACTAACACAACACTAACAATTAAACATAAAACACGAAAGAATTAAACACTAACACAACACTAGCTATTATGAACCTTTGGACATTGCATTACGTGAACAGTAGCATTAGAACAGAGAAAACCTAAAACCATAAACCATATGCTCTGAATAATAGTCTCCCAGAATAGTCCTACACGAATCCCAAGGCTGCTATTTAAAAGAGTCACTCAAAGTCACTGAGCCCTATTACATTATTCTGGCCCAAAAGAAATAAACACTGAACTACATAAAATAAAATTGCAATCTCCTAATTAGAAATTAACTAAGGTAAGCGCTGCTTTATTTGCCCTCTTCAAGTCCACAACCAAAATCCGGATTAAGTCCAATGTTTCATTAATTCCTAAAATTAGATTAAAAACATCAAATTAGCTAAATGAGCCCAAATAATAAAATTGCCTAATTAATTTGACAATTAAGACTAATCAGTAATTAAAATGGTGCAAAAAAGGTTTAAGAAATAGAAGAAAATGATGGCACATCACTTGTTATGCTCTTTCAAAAAACTGATGTTAACCTTCCCTCGTTAACATCGGTTTTGACAAAACCGATGTTAATAAACTCATTTTATTTGCAAGAATGCCACCACGTTTTTGTTAACATCGATTTTATCCAAAACCAATGTTAATGTAGCGATGTTAAAACCCTATTTTTTAGTAGTGTATGCAATACAAGCATGAAAATATAGTTTAGAGAAGAAACTTGAATAAAACAATCATTCACAAATCAATTAAACATATGATACCAGAAGCTCAAATCACCCTTGAATCTCGAATGCATATGTAATTATGTAATAAAATGTTGACATGATTTTATCGATATTTTTACAAATTTTGGGCGGTCTCCATAGGCCTCATCGCCTACCATGCATGGTCCAGTTCTATGACCATTCGGGGAGTCCTTGAGTTGACCCTATGGAGCCAGTGTGGTTTTATCGAAACTAAATAAAACTATTTTTAAAAAAATACCAAATTACTTATAATTTAAAAAGAGCTTAAGTTAAAAAAAATAAAAAATGACAACAACTTATACTTTTTTTTAAAGTTTATCTAGCTTTAATTTAAAAGTAGTTTCTAAGTAGAAAAAAGTTGATCCAAACATAATAACTATCTGCTAAATAAAATAAGTAATTAGAAATACTAACCTAGTTAAATTATCAATATTGTTCAACTATATCATGTCCAGATAATGGTTTAGGGGATGGTGCTTTTTCTTTGTGACCATTGAAGATTTTTGCATTTTTTCTCCAAGAGTGATCATGTGATGAAATTTGACGACTTCCCATATAAGTAAATTTTCCTCTATTTGGTAGCCATAAAGACCATGTATCCATGTTACAACAAGGACAAACATATCTTCGTTTAGTGTTTCATCCCGAAAGATTTCCATATGCAGGAAAATCATTAATTGTCCATAAAATAGATGAATATAATCTGAATGTTTCTTTGGTTGCCACATGATATGTCTTTGCACATTTTTCCCCTAATTCTTTCACTTCATCAATTAAAAGTTGCAAACACATATGAATATCATTTCCATGAGATTTAGGACCTGGGATAAGTAGTGACATCATAAAATAAGGATCTTTCATGCACATCCAAGGTGGAAAGTTATAAGGAACTAAAACCACTGGCTTTCACTATGCTAAGTTTCTATACTTCCAAATGGATTAAAACCATCACTGGCTATTTCAAGCCTTACATTTCGTGGATATGCCGCAAAGGAAGGAAATTTAGAGTCAACACTCTTCCATTCAATTGAGTCAATTGGATGTCTCAATTGTCCATCTTGAAATCGCTTATCTTTGTGCCACCTCATTTTTGTAGCAATATTTAATGATGTGTGTAACCATTGTAACCTTGGTGTTAAGGAAAAAATAACAAAAAACCATATGGGGAAATTTCTTATTTGGATCTTTATATCGAGGAGTAGTACAAGTTGGACGTGAAGTAGAATTCAAATAATCACCGCAATAAAGAATACAATCCTTCAAGCAAGCATCTATTTTCTTGTAATTAAGCCCAAGTTCACGAATAACTTTTCAAGCCTCAACATAAGACATGGGAATTTTATTTCCTTGTGGAAGAAAGCAAAGTGTCAATTGCTTTTGCACTCAAGCCAAAATGACACTTGATATTCAATAGTTGAACGATAAATGATAATGTAGAAAATTTCTTACAACCGGGATATACTTCTTGTTCAACATCCTCCAACAGTTTAAGAAACTTGGTTGCTTCTTTGCGCACTCTATTGGTATTTGTGCTAGTATTGCAATTTGCTTTCTTACTTTCTGTGGTTGTTTCAATGTCATCTAACATATAACAAATTTCACCATTACAATTGTTCTAAGGATCATAGTCAATCATCATACTTGTTAGATTCATTCACCACTTCTTCATGATGCTCCCATATAACATAGTCCATAATTCCAATTACGAATAAGTGCTCATAATAGTGTTTCTAGACCATAGAAGATCATTCTTGCATTTTTTGCATGGACAATGAAGCATCCTTCCTGCCTTGCAACCACTAAATGAAAAATCAAGAAATTCATTAAATCCTCTCTCATATAGAGGATTTGTTGTAATAATTTTCATCCAACTTTGGTCTAAATCCATATTTGTGAAAGAAAAATAATATGTTGTCACTAAACCAAAACTAATAGAAACTAAATTAAATTTTTTAATAAAATATCCATCAAATTCTTATTTAAATATGTCAAATCATATAAATAAACTATTAGATCAAATAAGATATTATAACTGATTAATTTTTAAATAATACCTAAATTAAATTATACAAAGTTTTAAAAAATAATATCTTTTTTACTAGCTAACTAAATTATCTCTTTTTAAAATATAACTGATTAATTTCTTTTTTACATATGATTAATTTATTTCTACAAATTTCTATTTCATTTATTTTGTAAAAGAGTGGAGAAGTTGCACAAAATAACGTAGAAACAGATGCCCACATTTCATATTTCACGTTCAACCTAGGAGAAGAAAGACACTTCTCTCTATTTCACATGGGACGTGAACAACTATGTAGGGAGAAAAATTTCAAAAGATGGAAATGGAAGTCTTAGCCTCTATTAACACTTAAGTTGAAACAAAAAAAGGAGAAAAATGCCAAGCAAAGCTTCCAAGTATGAGGAGATGAGAATGCAAAAAAATTGTTCAGAATAGAGCAAGAATGGCAGCTCTAAGGTTGCCCCAAATGGCTTCATTTTGAAGGGCGTGATTGTTGAACAAGTGCACAAATTTGTCACAAGTAGTAAAGTTAAAATGAAAGTCTGAGTGTCGAATCCACATAGACTTTGTTTGTACTTAGGTAGGTGAATATATAATTTTTCAAGCAATAAATAAATTGGTTTAAAAGGTTGTGAAGAAACAGTAAAGTAAATTGACATAAATTAAATTAAAATACACAAGAAAGAAAAATAAACATAAAAGGAAATTAATTAATTAAAACATAAAAGATGAGAGAAACCAATAATATTGCAGAAGTTAATTCAGAAGATGAGAATGTTGGGGGCTTAGCCTACCAGAGCTACTCTTGATGTAATGTTAATCATTTTTCTCTACTTATGTTTATTCCTATTTTCACTTGCATCTACTCATATACTCTAACCATGATCCCTTAAGTGAAAAAGTCTCATTTAATCTATTTTCAGTCCCAAATCCCTTTGTAGAAATAAAATAGTAAATTGCATTAAGAATAGAGATGTATAATAGGCTAAACAAAATCAACCTATTCCTAGTGATGAATTATTTTGATACCCTTTCCCAGTTCTATTAGAAAATAACACTTCCCAATGCTACCCCTAAAAATTACTATACAAATGGGTGATCAAGCCAAAAGAAATAAAAATAAGCACAAAAAAGGATAATGAAAAAGTAATATTCATAAATATATAGGAAGAGAAATTACATCAAGAGCAATTGGTTGCTAAGCTCCCAACAAAAAGGGTTTAGCCTTTTATTGTCATAGGAGACTTTACAATTCCAAAGGGATAATATTTAGAAAAAGGGGGAATTTGACTCCTAATGATTGCTTCTCTAACTTCTGGCCTTTGCCTTTTGTAAGGAATTGAATTCTCGTATTTTTTCCTTTTTCTCTCTCCTTTTATAGGTGTAGATCAGCTTGGTTTTCATACAACCTTCGCACTATGTGCGATTGTCGTGCTTAGCGAGTATGACAATAATCTTGCGCTTAGTGAGGCTTCACGTTATAGACTTCTCCATACTTCCTGGTGCTAAGCGTGCTTTGTCTGCTAAGTGATTGTGTCGCATTGAGCGAGCAACTTCAGATCTTCAATTTTGCTTATTTTGACTTTACTTTGTTTTTTGTGCCAATTAGTCACCAAGCACTATAAATTCACAAGCTTTTAACACTTCTTGCAAAAAAACTTAAATGATGTTAAAATTCCAATTATTCACATAAAAAGGAAGAATTAAGAGAGAAAATTTAACAATTTCTACATAATTTAATCCCAAAATATACCTATACATAGCAGTTATCAGTGATTCAAAATGCAAGAAGAATGATAAAGAAAAGGTTAAAGATGATGATTACGACTACAAACCTGAAGATGAAGGAGAAATTGGTTCAAATTGTTTAACTAAACAAGATAGGGATGAAATAGGTGATGGTTCCATCATTGAAAATGCTTTTGGGTACCAAAAAAGAAAGGTTAGTCTTGAAAAATTGTCAACATTGCTTTTCTTCTAAACTATTTTTTTGGAAGATACTTTTTTTTCTTTTCTAAATTGTATATTAGAAAAGATAAAGTCCTGTGTTACTATTGTAAATTTTAGGTATCTCATTATTACATAATTTTATCATACAAAACAAACAACATCAAAAAATTTAGGCATTAGAGTCCTAAAGAAGACATCACGTATAAAGTATTGTTTCTAAATTTTCAAGTTTTACTTAAATTGAGATTATCCTATGTTATATTGTATGCATATGTCACCACTAAAAATAGTGTATTTCAGGACGCATATTTAAATTCGGTTGTTGCAAAACCATCTTTGTTTGGGGGGTGGTGGTATTTTTGTAAATGCTGCCAACATTTAAAAGACGGTTTTCATGAAATCGTCTTTGAATTTGGAAAATTTTAAATTTGAACATGACCATTCCTCTCCTTTCACTCGCTTCACTTGTTGTCTTCTCAATGTCTTCTCTCTTCTTTCCAATGCCTGCTCTCCTCTACTAGAAAAAATGCATTTGACGATAGTTCTTGGAGACAGTCTAACACAATTTTGAACCGTCTTTGAAGTCAATGTCGTAGAAAGTCAAGACTTTCTATGATGGTTCTCAAAAACCGTCTTAGAAGGGTACAATTTCTAAAACGATTTTGTCTAGGAACCGTCTTAGAATGTATTTTTTAAAAAATAAAAAAAATTGAAAATTCTAAGGCGGTTATCTAAAAAATCGTCTTAGAAACGATTCTTTTAAAAACCATCTTAGAAAGTACACTTTCTAAGACAATTTTTGAGAGAACCGTCTTATAATTATTTTTTAAATTTTTTTTTGAAAGAATTGATAAGGATTCTAAGACGATTTTTCCAAAAACCGTTTTAAAAAATAGACTTTCTAAGACGTTTTTTAGAGAACCGTTTTAGAATGTCTTTTTTCTTAAAAACAAAAAAAAAGTTAAAAAATTTGAAGATTCTAAGATGGTTTTTCTAAGAACCATCTTAGAAGTTATTTGTTAAAAAAATTAAAATTATGAAAGTATTATGATTAAAAATTGTATAGATACAAAGAACGGAGAATCAAAGATGACATATTGCATAGTAAACAAGTTAATATAAATCAAACTTCTTGAAGATGTGGATCAATAATGAACATATTGCAAGCCTATAAACTTCTAAATGGAATCTTGCAGACAATACTCATTATATTTCAGCAACATATGATAAAATAGTGCAAAATTCTCCAACTTGCGGTGTTATAATTATCTATAACATTGTTTGACATGCAACACCATTTGGTGCAATTGATAATTGGACTTTCATTCCTCATTCCAGGGAGACAACTATTAGTAATGCAGTAATATTTTCATTAGACAAGAAACCACATCACATAAAAGGAGCACCCCATCTTTAGTAGTACGAGTAGCATAACAATAATTTGCACTTTTTGAGAACATGTCAGCAAAGTACACCCCCTTTTTAAACATGTAGCCAGTTACAGGTGCCTTAGGAGGAGCTATGTGCAAACCTGGCAATGGTGTGTCCACATCTCAGACTCGAATGTTATTGCATCAAATAGTTAATGTCTATACTCCATATGCACATGAACACAAACAAAAAAACTACTGAGCAAATGAGAGAAGAATCGACCTTGAGATAAAATTCTAGTCTAGTTTGTGAGCCGAGAACCATGCCACAAAAACATCCTATTTTTTGTACTAGCTAACTATCATACAAGGTCAAAAAGACAATTGGATCAATGTGAAATGTCTACATATAAACATTATATAATAAACTGAAACAATTATGGATGAAAATAGTATAATTGTGTAGAAAACATAGAGGAGTGTAAGAAAGTGATGTTACCAGCCCATAATTAGCCCATCCAATGCGTTGACCAACCAGATCATAAACAACAATTTTGTCTTTTAATATGAGATCTGTCATGTGAGTCCCACACAACATACACTCTACTTTAATTCAAAAAAATTTCTTCTATTTATATCTTTTCTATTTTCATTCTCTAAATCAAACACATCTTAAATAAGAAGTGAAATCCATCCAAATTTGTGATTCTCAAGAAATTTTAGTTAATGATAAAAAAACATAATTAAAGCATTTTCTTATAAGATACAAAGTATAACTCAATGTAATTTATAAATATTTCAATAGCCTCAGTTCCTTTGGCTTTAGTAAGTCGAGGTTCAGAGATTATATTTATCCTAAGTTCCATTGATTCATTCGGTCCTTCAAGATCTTCTATAAGACTACCAATCCCTTCATTTGATCCAACAAGCTTCATCCTCACCATTTTAATTATAATCTTCACCACCCTATAAGCCCTTTCATTAAAAAGGCAAAAACATCATCAATAATGAAACAAAAACATTCATGAATATTAACTTTAACCAACCATCATCAAGGAAATGATTTTCTTTGAGAGCACCATAACCTTACAATCCAATATCTCAGGAACAAAAAAAAAAAATCTTTTAACAAACTAACAAACTCCCAAGATTTTTGTACATCCTTTTGTCTATATGCCAATTATTTTGTCACTAATTGATTTATTAGTTGCATGTGATATTTTCTAGGTAGAATAAGCACCTGGTATATTCTTGCATATTACTACAAGTGTATGTAAAACGTGTTCAGGAATTTATGGTTATCTGTCATTACGCACTTTGATTATTCAAACACAATTGATGACCAAGTTTGTGGCTTGTGTCAATTGAAATACCAAAACAATTTCTAGCAGTAAGTGGAGCTAAACGCGCCAGAACTGAAGTCTTCTCCTTACATTATTAGAAAAACATTTTTTTTTATGATGGTTATTTCAGATATTCTACGTCGGTTATTAACTGTCATCGTAGGAGACGTCGTAGAAAGTCTTCACTTTCTATGACGGTTCCCTAAAAAATTGTCTAAGAAAAAGGTATCCTTCTAAGAAGGTTCTTAGTTGAAAACTGACTTAGAATGATAGACTTTCAAATAAGGGTTTTCATAGAACCCTCTTAGAATGTATTTTTTTAAAAAAATAAAAATAAAATATATTGAGGATTCTAAGACGGTTTTCTCTCTTAGAATGTATTTTTTTTTCAAAAATAATAAAAAAAAATATATTGAAGATTCTAAGGTGGTTCTATGAAAAACCATCTTAAAATCTTCAATATATATTTTTTAATTTTTTTTAAAAAAATACATTATAAGACAGTTTTCTCATAAAACCGTCTTATAATATGTTTTTTTTTAAAAATAAATTAAAAAACCATTTTCTTTCGGACGTATTCTTCACAAATGAATAAATAATTCAACTTTGAGAAGAACATGTCTAACTCTAAACTAAACCAAACAGTCACACTAGTGTACCAGTAAAAATTCCAATGGAATTATAATAAAAATCAGAAGAAAAAAATCCAACAAAATCAGAGTTATTTCCAATAAAAATCTCCATAGACTTAATGGCAAAATTAAAAGAAGGTACCTAAGGAGGAATTCCAAGAATATATCCCAATGCCGATTAAAATAGTTCTTAAGTTTATCCCTTGGAACAATGTGAATATATCTTTCATCATGCAATGAAAAAATGATGCCTGCAATTTTTTTGTCCCTTGGAACAAATACGTGGGACATCATGCCAAACTTTGTATAATTGAATCCACATCAAAATAAGATTAGTCCAAATTTTGAGACCAATGTCAAGCTTAAAAAATAGGATATGGTAGTTCTGCCAACCCTTTATTGAGAATCTATAGTTATCATCTTATTATTGAATCTAAGAACCAAACACAGTCAATGGAGCTTTGCCAAAGAAATGATGGGATGAAATTGAAGGGTACATACCATATGTGAATCCATTTCTACATTAAAGTCCCAACATGTATTTAATGTTGGTTAAACCATGATCATGTAACACACTATAAAAGCTTTTCTGGCATGTGTATCATGGCTTGTGGTCAAGGGTCCTATTCGCGGCAGTTAAAGGGAACTTGTTAAATAATTAAAAAAATAAAAAAAAAGTATTTAATAGGATAATAATTTTTAAGGCAAGATTAAGACTTGGTTTTATACTTCTTTTTGTTTTTTTTTCATTTTAATATATTTTTAAAAATCAATCCTATTTGTGAAATGTAACAATAAAAAATGTTATAATTGAAACAAAAGAGATAAAATTCAAAACAAATAAAAGTTAAACCACCAAACTGAAATTAAAGGACAATGTAGATTACATAAACTTTCAACTTTTAGTATATTAAAAACTTAAATTTTTTTATTTCATTTTGGATTTTTTAAAATGCTTAACAAATCTATATTGAATGCGCATAATGATAGCTCAACCAAATATGACTAACACCAACCATTTTAACTAGTATAGAGGACTGAGCAAATTATCTTATGCATAAAATGCTATTTATATTTATAAATGAAGCATATTGAAGTGAAAGTTAACCTTCTACCGACAAGGAAGATATGGACTAATCCTTCTTGCATCAACACCACAACTAGATCAGCACTTGCACCAAGATCTGCAAAATGTGCATGGAATTTTTATTCACTATTTTGACTACAAAAATCTACATCATATCCATTCTTCAAAATGTTCTTTCCATGAACACGCAAAATAGAACCTTCTCTATCATAATCAGAAAGCTAGTATAAAAACAAATCATGATGAGACAAAAACTGATAAAACTAATAGAAATCCTATTGAAGTGGTAAGCACCCACACGTCACTTGGTTTTCCCTTGTGATGTAGCTCCTATTGGAGCTTGTAGGCCTTGGATTCTTCATCAATGGAGTCCTTTGCTTCTTGAATTTTAATGGTAGCGGAATGGAGAAGAAGAAGAGTTGAGTGGAGACGCCACTTCAAGGAGAAGATGAGTCAAAAAGAAGCTCACCACCATAGGAAGCCTTGGATAAGAGCTTGAAGGTAGGAGAAGAAGAATGGAGGGAGAAGGAGAGAGAGGGAGCACGAAATTTGTGCCTCAAAAGAGGTCTGAACTTTGAAGTGTAATTCTCAAATGATCAAAGTTCAAAAATAATGCACACACATGACCTCTATTTATAGCCTAAGTGTCACACAAAATAGGAGGGAAAATTGAATTTCTATTCAAATTTCACTTGGATTTGAAATTGAATTTGTAGAGCCAAATTTTGGAGCCAAAATTTCACTAATTATGATTAGTGAATTTTAGTTATGGTTCAGCCCACTAATCCAAGATCAAGTCCAAGATTCTCCACTAAGTGTGCTTAAGTGTCATGAGGCATGTAAAGCATGAAGGACATGCACAAAGTGTGACTATATGATGTGGAAATGGGGTGTAGCAAACAAATGCTCAACCTCCCTCTAAAATTTAATTGGATTGGGCTTCTCTCAATTCAGTTAAATTTATTTTCCAACACACACATCAAATATTCACTTAATGCATGCGAAATTATAAAACTACCTCTAATACAAAAACTAGTCTAGGTGCCCTAAAATACAAGGGCTAAAAAATCCTACATTTCTAGGGTACCCTACCAACATTATGGAGCCCTAAATACAAGGCTAAAAAATAATGAAACCTTAATCTAATATGTACAAAGATAAGTGGACTCATACTTAGCCCATGGGTCCCAAATCTACCCTAAGGCCTGTGAGAACCGTAGGGCTTCTGTTGCATCTCTGGTCCAATCTACTTGGAGTCTTCTATCCAATGCCCTTGCGGGGTAGGATTGCATCACCTTGGGTTCTCTCTCTCTTATTTGAACGCTTGAAATTATGACTGCACGCCACTGGCTCACTGTCACCACACAATAGCTTTCTCAGGGCCAATCCTTTTGCAAGTAATAACAGCCCATGGCCCAAGATAGAAAAATCAATAATTATACTTTTTTCCTAAACTACATATAGTTTTCATTAGTTCGAGTGAAATTGAGTTTGAATAATCTTACATAAGTTGATCTGGAGGCTTGGTGGTTAATAATATAAAAAAAGATTATTATCTTATTTATTTTCAAAATTTTTTCTAGCCAAAAAAAGGTTGTGTTAATAGAAATAAATTAAAAATAAAATAATAATTTTGTAATTAAAAAAACTTGTAAAGGAAACTTGTTTACCTCCCAACATTTGGATCAAATCCAATTACATAATAGGTGAGAAATACCTAAACAACGACTTCTGTAAACACAATAGGGATCTTAAGGATCCATGATATAACTTCTTTTTTTAATCAAAATAAAAAGCATCTTCTTTTTACCTTCATGTAGACATCAATATCTGGGTACGGCTTGATCTTTGCTCTTTTCTCTATTCTAGCCAACTTAGATAGCAAGGAAACTTGTTTACCTCCCAACATTTGGATCAAACCCAATTATATAATAGGTGAGAAATTCCTAAACAACGGCTTCTGTAAACACAATAAGGATCTTAAGGATCCATGATATACCTTCTTTTTTTTTAATCAAAATAAAAAGCAGCTTCTTTTTACCTTCATGTAGACATCAATATTTGGGTCTGGCTTGATCTTTGCTCTTTTCTCTATTCTAGCCAGCTTAGACAACAAGTCTTGATCATAACAAATAATAAAAAGTAACCTTACATTAGAAATAGGCAAATAAAAATGATTCTTAATTTTTTTTAAAGGCAAAATATGATATTTATATATACACTATAGGTAAATCCAATTACAAAGGACCTATATATACCGGATGTACAACATAACATATATAGCAAAAAATAATCCCAAAAAACCTCTGCCCAAGGTAACTTATTTCCTTGGCCAAGAAAGCCTATATGTCCACATCTAAATCAAGATGGTAAATGCTACAAGGGATTGATGCACCACGCAGAATAAAAAATGTCCGGTTTTGGATGTGGACAAAAAATGCGTTGACATATACGCGTAGCAATTTGCTGCAATGAGTTGACATGATTTGGCATATAATAGGATAAATTTGAGTTTTATTCCTTTAAATGAAGTGAATTCAGCAACGACAAAGTAAGTGGAACCATGAAAAGTTATTACAATCTAAGACTAGTATCTTCCTTATTATTCTCTATGACATGTTGTTAAGTTTTATTAATTTCTTATTATAAATACAAAAATTTAACTACATATTATTATTAAAATTGTTGGAGACTATAAACGTGCAATATTCGTGGACACTATAATTACATATTATATTTATTGATTCTTTTAAGTAAGTGCAAGAAAATTGAAACAATGTTACTTTATGGTTCAACCAAATACTCTAATAGTGTACTCTCCTTATTCAAAAAGTGATAACAAAAAACTGGGGCAGACATACTTTAAGTTAATTAAAAATTTTAAGGATCAAAAGCAATCAAAATGCATGGGAAACCATAGGGAGAGAGGATAAATAGAAAATAAGTTATAGTAATTGACCAAATTTTCCGTGAGGAAAGTGTCTACCATTGTTCCTATTTGCATTATTGCATTGGCATATATTGTAGCACTATGATAGACACTATTCCTCATCTACACATACTGCTTTATTGTCTTTAGAATTAGGAGGTTAGATCTAAATGCAAATTGCAGGAAAAAAAAGTAAGGTTGCTACTTAACACCTTGATCTGAAAACCAAAAGATATAAAGTTACATTACTTGATATTTATAAGATTGACTTAATCACATGAATCACTCCTCCCCTACCTCACAAACTCACAGATCTCAAACTATTTATTTATTTATTTAGAGAATGTCAAGAAAATAGAAGATTTATAAAATTTCAAATAACTATCTACTATCAACAACTTCCTATGTTTTAAATTGCTGAATATTGGAAATTGCAAAGTAACTAGTATCGTATTTATAGAATACAAATATTACCAATATTAACAAATTGAAATATACATAAACATGACTCAATTCTAAAATCAGAATAAAAAAAAATTTCACTATTAGAAAATACACTTTCAACATCGGTTATTTATGACATTTTACATCGGTTTTAAAACCGATGTTGAATGAAATATTGTTAACATCGTGTCGCAACCTACCCTTCGGCGGGAGGGCGACGCGTGACTCGCGGGATGCGTGTTCCACGAAAGGAATACGCGCGGAGTCGCCACCAACGTTTATTTGAGGAAAACGTCGGAAAAACCGGAAAAGACACGATCTACGAACTTTTAAGTGAAAGGTTCGGGAGTTGTATTTACGCACGGGGAAGGTATTAGCACCCCACGCGTCCGTCCCAAGGGACGGCAGCCTTTAATCGAATGTGCAAACATGACTTTGATTTTTATGTTCCCTTTTATGTCCTTATATCCTTTATACCCTTTTTATATTTTTTTCCTTTTTTGTGGTCGACAAGGGTGTTTCCCTTTGCTCCTACGTATTCCTCAATTTGCGATGAGGAAATCAGACCTACGTAGTTCTTTCTTATCAAGTGATTCTTTTTTACTTAAGCGGTGATCATTTTAAGGCATTTGACCTTAAAAATGATCCATTTTACTTAGTGAGAAATTGAAATGACAAACTTCAAAAGCCTATTTTTTATGGACGAGCTTGACTAGGCGAGTTGATTTTAGCCTTAGTTTCACTTTAGTTATTAATCAATTCGATTAAGAATGAGAAATCCCAAAGAGAAAACGTCCGATTGATTTTTCGCTTTATTTTGCTAAAAGGTATGTTTTTGTTATTATATTATTATTTTTTTACCTCTTTTTGATTTCCAACGTGGTTACGGCACGACTGAACGGTCGGAATTCATTTTAACCGAAGTTAACGGATAATACAATTCAAACGTTCGGTGGAAATTTATTTTATTTTTAAGTTAAGCGAGAAATGACTTAAGTAAAATGGCTTAAGCACGTCAAGAGGGGGTATAAAAAGTAAATGAAACGGGAATAAAAATACACAAAACACAATGTGGACCACCGTGGGTACATAGAATGAATCGAAAAGCTTGGTTCAAGGTACTTACCCGTTGAAGATCGAAGAACGATGAAGAACGAATGAAGAACGTCGAAGAACGGTCGAAACCTTCGCGAAATTCTTCACGGAAAATGTTATGGAAACGTTTCGGAAGCGCCTCGGCTTAGATTTTCTTCACGGAAACAATTTTTCCAAGCAAATTCGAAAGAGAGAGAAGTGCCTAAGGGGCTGAACCCTTTTCTTCTTCACTTCCTCCCCTATTTATAGCAAAATAGGGGAGGTGCTTGCCGCCCAGCTCGCCCAGGCGAGCCAGGTTGCTTCCTCCAGAAGCAACAACCTTCTGGAGGAATATTCTGGAGGGCCCAAGTGGGCCTGGGTGCTATTTGCACCCCCATTTTTACTAAGTACACCCCCTCTGCTTTTTTTTGGTGATTCTTTTTTCGTAAAGTTACGGAAACTTACGAATTTCGTAACGATACTTGTTTTCTTTCCGTAATGTTACGGAACCTTGCGGATTACATAATCATCCCCTTTTTGACTCACGGAATGTTACGGAACCTCACTTAATTATGCAACGATGCTTCCATTTGATTTCCGGTGTGTCACGGAAACTTACGGATTGTGCATCAATATTTTTTCGGTTTTCCGGCATGTCCTGGAATTTCACAAATTGCCTAATGATGGGTGCCAAGCACCTCACAAGGACCAAAGAAAGGTCGCATGTCATCAAGCAAAGGTCCCCGGACGAAATTAGGGTATGACAGTTGCCCCTCTTTACTTGTCTTTTATTGGAGATAAAAGGAAAGTAAAGATAAGACACTAATTTCGTTCCTTTCGATTTGACGAGAGTCGCGGGTGACCATAAAATCTCCACATGCAAATGACTTGTTGTTCCCGGAATTTCACAAATTTCCTAATGATGGGTGCCAAGCACCTCACAAGGACCAAAGAAAGGTCACATGTCATCAAGCAAAGGTACCCGGACGAAATTAGGGTATGACACTAATTTCGTTCCTCTCGGTTGACGAGAGTCGCGGGTGACCGTAAAATTTCCGCATGTAAATGACTTGTTGTTCCCGGAATTTCACAAATTGCCTAATGATGGGTGCCAAGCACCTCACAAGGACCAAAGAAAGGTCGCATGTCATCAAGCAAAGGTCCCCGGACGAAATTAGGGTATGACACTAATTTCGTTCCTCTCGGTTGACGAGAGTCGCGGGTGACCGTAAAATTTCCGCATGTAAATGACTCGTTGTTCCCGGAGGAACAAAAGGTGCAGAAGACTATGTCAGTCTCTGCATGTCATCGGGCCCGCCGCCTCTGGATGACACAAGGGTGCGGATAACCGTAAGGTATCTCCGCGTGTCATCGGGCCCGCCGCCTCTGGATGACACAAGGGTGCATGTCACATGACCTCAGGGTCAGTATGACAAAGATTATGGGGCGGTCGACAAAAGCAAGGCTCTTGCTCTTACATATCCTCCAATGAGGAACTCAGACCTACGTAGTTCTAGATAACTTGTGAGACTTGAAAAAGTCTCCACCAGAAGATGCCTACATCTCCGGAAAGGGCGCAGATGACCATATTGGCCTCCGCTTATCAATCACACTCGAGGTGCGGATAATCGTAAGGTGTCTCCGCGGGCTACCCGCTCTTGGGTCATGGTAACAGAAAGCAGTGTGGTCGATAAAAGCGAAGCTTTTGCTCCTACGTATCCTCCAATGAGGAACTCAGACCTACATAGTTCTGGATAACTTGTGAGACTTGAAAAAGTCTCGGTGTTTTCTCCACTAGAAATGCAAACATGCTTTAGCAAAGAGATAAATATTCCAACTGATTTAGAGCAGCATATGCCCCCCCCTCCTTTTTTTGAGTGAAAAACAATGCGTCTACCGGGGAAGGAGAGTCTGCTGATGAAACCCCCCATAACCATAAATGAGATTTTGGATGTTAGCATTTCGTTTCTAAATGACCATTTAGAGGAAACACTGGGTTCGACAAAAATAGAAGAAAATCACTCAAAGTGTATCAATCTCGCACAGGTAAGTGTTTCATCCTAATTCCGAACCATAGATATGTCATGACTTGACTTTGCAAATTATTTCCTATCAAATCAAAAATTACATGCGTGATCATGAATCAATAGGACTTCCCTTGGGAATGGGTTCTTTTGGTGGTTTTTTCGGCTTTTGTGCGTTTTTGGCTTTTGATTTTTCTGTTTTGGTTTTGCGCGAGGCAAACAAGTCACCGACGCACAGGATTTTGGTTGGTAATCAGAGGGAGAAGACCACTTTAGGTCATGGTTTCCTTTCCTTCTTTTTTTGTTCATTTGGTGACAATTCTGTATATGTTCAGATATTGTCTGGTCCAAAGACCTTTCTGCATATTTCTTCTGTTTTCTTTCGATCCTTGATCAGGAGCTTTCTTTCCCTTTCTTTCTTACTTTCTCCCATTCTTCGGTTAGGAATTTTCTTTTTTTTCTTTTTGCTTTCTCCCACTCTTTGATTGGGAATTTCCTTTCTTTTCCTTTCTTTTTTTCTTTTTTTTTTTTTTTTTTTGCTTCCGAGGGTAAGGATTGACATTCTCACCCTGGGTCAAGGTTTATGGTGAGTCAGGATTTTGGCTCAAGGCTTGTAGAATGGCTAGACATGATACATGTCAGGGTTTGGTTTGGTTCAAGGATAAAAGGGATGCCCCACATTATTTCCATGACACAAATGCAAAAATGATGATTTGGAAACTTCATGCAAAACTGGTCATGCATGCACCTATGTGGACACTCAAGTGTCAAACTTTTATGGTCATGTGATGCTAGGGCTCAGGATTCATTTCCTCTATTTTAAATCAACCCAATGTTTCCAAAATATGTTCTTTTATCCATTTGTGCATTCATTCGAGTCCATTTTGGGTGTCCGGAAAAATTTTCACAGCATTCACCCTTCAGGTATATACACATTTTTTTTCCAAAAACTAGCTATGATCAGCGAATTTTTCTTTAAAGAAAAGTTGGAAGTCATCTCTTTTCAAAAGCATGTTGGTTTTTCAGCTAGACAACTTATTTTTCTTTTTTCTCTCTTTTTCCTTTTTATCATTTGTTTATTTCTTTTTCTGGTTTGTTTTTGTTTTTTTTCCCCCCTTTTTTTTCATGAGGTATTTTTGCTACCTAAACATGTGTATATTTTTGTGAGGTATTTTTGCTATATACATGCATATCCAAGGTATCTTGCTACCTAAACATACATATATATATTTTGTGAGGTATCTTTTTGTTTACATACATGCATATCTAAGGTATCTTTCTACCTAAACATACATACATATATATATATATATATATATATATATATATATATATATATATATATATATATATATATATATTTTGTGAAGTGTGTTTTTGTTTACATACATGCATATCTAAGGTATCTTTCTACCTTCCGAGCTTGTGCTCGTTTTATTTAAATTCCTAGGATCATGAGCAACTAGGTGTGTCCTACTATAAAAAGTGATCAAATAACAAGCATAGATTCAAAAGGTACTAGGTTGCCTCCTAGTAGCGCTTCTTTAACGTCTTGAGCTGGACGCCTTATGACTTGTCGGTCATTGACCTAGTACTTTGCTTACCTTTGGCTTTGGACTTGGTCGCTTATTGGTCGGCCATGGGTCGTAAGCAACGCTCTAACCTTTTTGTGGATGAGCTGAGGTGAACTCTAGAGGTGATGGTGGGGCGTCTGTTGCCCGCTGCCGGCCATCCCCAGGCTGCTGTGGTGTTTCGCCCTGCGCCTGCCTGGAGACGCAGTACTTCTTGATGAAAGCTCGATTAGTAGGGGGCCTGATGCCCTTGCTGGAGGTGACAGGTACTCTGTAGAACTGACAGAGACCCATAATTAGAGCTTGACAACTCCAAGACCCTGCTGGACTTCTTCGGATCCACTGGGTGTCTTGCAGGCGCGATCCCTGCAAACAATAGATGAAATCAGAAATCAGTTGGGGGAGGTGCATACTTATCTATGATGACGTGACCTTGCCGGGGGGGGGGGGGGGTACGGGCACCCTGTAGGATTGATAGAGGCCCGTAACTAGAGCTGGAAACCCCAGGGCCCTGTTGGACTTTTCCGGGTCCACTGGGTGTCTTGTGGGTGCGATCCCTGCAAACAATAGATGGTATCAGAAATCAGTTGAACCATATGCATACTTACCCATGTCGGGACGACACAGACCAACTGATACTTTTGCAGGGGGAGATTGGCATTGCGGTCGCTGGGCAGAATGTTGCTAAGAAGCAATGTCATCTATATCTGTGTAAGAGTGGTCATGTTGGTGCGCATGATCCGCACTCGTCTCTTTGCAGCGGCACGGGTGAAATCTTACCCCGGTATGCATAGTAGCAGTGTGATAGCCTCCCTCTTTGGTTGTGCTCGCACAGTTGGCCCTCCTCCAATATCAGGGGGTGGCCCAGGAACTGTTAAAAGGAAACTACTGGCCCCTTAACCGGGAGTGCAAGTCTCGGTTAAGCATATAAGGGCAGAGGACCTTAAATTCTCTTAAGGTGTGGATGTGGAGCACACTGAAAATGAGGACACGTAGCCCTCTAAAGGTGAGGGCGTGCAGCCCTTTCAAGGCGAGGATGTGTAGTCCTTTGGAGGTGAGGGCGTGCAGCCTTCTGATGGCGAGGACGTGTAGTCCTCTCAAGGTAAGGGCGTGCAGCCCTCTGTTGGCGAGGACGTGTAGTCCTCTCAAGGTGAGGGCGTGTAGCCCTCTGAAGGTGAGGACATGCAGTCCTCTGATGGCGAGGGCGTGTAGCCCTCTGAAGGTTAGGGCGTGTAGCCCTACGAAGGTGAGGACATGCAGTCCTCTGATGGTGAGGGCGTGTAGCCCTACGAAGGTGAGGACATGCAGTCCTCTGGAGGTGAGGGCGTGCAGCCCTCTGATGGTGAGGACGTGTAGTCCTCTCAAGGCGAGGACGTGTAGTCCTCTCAACGGTGAGGGTAACTAGTACCCAAGGTGAGGGCGTGTAGCCCTCTCAAGGCGAGGACATGTAGTCCTCTGGAGGTGAGGGCGTGCAGCCCTCTGATGGTGAGGACGTGTAGTCCTCTCAAGGCGAGGACGTGTAGTCCTCTCAACGGTGAGGGTAACTAGTACCCAAGGTGAGGGCGTGTAGCCCTCTCAAGGCGAGGACATGTAGTCCTCTAGAGGTGAGGGCGTGCAACCCTCTGATGGTGAGGACGTGTAGTCCTCTCAAGGCGAGGACGTGTAGTCCTTTCAACGGCGAGGGTAACTAGTACCCAAGGTGAGGGCGTGTAGCCCTCTCAAGGCGAGGACATGTAGTCCTCTAGAGGTGAGGGTGTGCAACCCTCTGATGGTGAGGACGTGTAGTCCTCTCAAGGCGAGGACGTGTAGTCCTCTCAACGGTGAGGGTAACTAGTACCCAAGTTGAGGGCGTGTAGCCCTCTCAAGGCGGGGACATGTAGTCCTCTGGAGGTGAGGGCGTGCAACCCTCTGATGGTGAGGACGTGTAGTCCTCTCAAGGCGAGGACGTGTAGTCCTCTCAACGGTGAAGGTAACTAGTACCCAAGGGTCCATCCTTATGAGAAAGCAAGAGATCGACTCATCGAGAGAGCCGGTCATCCCAAATTCAAAAGATTTGGACATTTAGATGTAGGGGATCTATGTAGTTAACATGATTTTTAGGGATGCAGATGCATGCAACCTTTGTTGTGAAATTTGGTAAATGCGGATTTCATATGAAATAATGCAATGAAATGGAAAGTTGTACAATGTTCATGTCATTCTTTCCTTGTTTTGTTATTTTGATTTTGATTTAATTTTTTTATTTTTTATTATTTTTTTTTTTTGGAAAACACAGATTGACTGTCCTTTTGAAAGAGGTGATAATTCATGCAACCTCATCGTATCTTTCTGCAAATCTCCCCGGTAACTCCCTTAGAGTGTATGTTCTGTTTGATTTAGTCACTTGATCGTTTTGGAGTGACGGGAATGGAGCCGTTTGATGTTTAATCAATCTATTGAAATTCCAGGGCTTGTCTCCCCTTTTTTTTTCTTGTTTAAAAACATCGACGGGTGAGAGCTTTTGATCTGCCCCTATGTTCACTTGAGGCTCATGCACGATGCCCCTCATTGCCCCAGTGTAAGGCTTTGAGGTACCAATCGTTGTCTTTCGTCATGAACTTGTAGGAGGGAACCTATTGGGTGAGAACTTCTTATCTGCCCCTAGGTTCACTTGAGGCTCATGCACGATGCCCCTCATTGCCCCAGTGTAAGGCTTTGAGGTACCAATTGTTATCTTTCGTCATGACCTTGTAGCTGGGAACCTATTGGGTGAATACTTCTAATCTGCCCCTAGGTTCGCTTGAGGTTTTTGCATGGTGCCTTTCATTGCCCCAGTGTAGGGCTTAGAGGTACCAATTGTTGTCTTGTTTTCACAACCTCGTAGTGAGGAAGAATGAAAGAAGCAATTGATTTTTGCAAAAAGAATTTTCCAAGGACGAGAAATAGTTGAAGGATTTTTTTCAGTTGATGGATTAAGTCAAATGACTCCTATGTAGAAGCAAGATGTTTTGATGTCTTGATGATGCTAAAGGATCAAGTGCTTTTAAGTTTTATTCAAGACAAGAATCCAAGAAAATCAAGATATATGATCAAGTTTGATCTCTTAGAATCTTTAGGAAGAAGTTTCCAAATTGAAATAAACAAAAGGTTTGACCAAAGAATTCTATCATTTCAAATTGAGATTTGCTCTTTGGTAATCGATTACCAGTAGTTGAAAATGTTTTAATTCAAATTTTTAAAACCTGTAATCGATTACATAAGTCTTGTAATTGATTACCAGAGGGGATTTTCAGAAAATAATTTCCAAGAGACATATCTATTCAAATGTTTTATGAACGGCCATTCAAATGTTTTAAAGAGAGTTTTCATTGCCCAAACAGTTTTATCCTCTCGAAAGATCAAGAGTTTTTCTGAACTGAAATGTCTTATCCTCTCAAAAAGATTCCTTGGTCAACCACTTGCATATTCAATAAGGAATTTTTGATTGATCTTCATTTTACAATCTACCTCTTTTAAGAGAGATTTCTTCTTCTCTTCTTATTTCTGAAAAAGGATTAAGAGACCGTGGGTCTCTTGTTGTAAAGGATTCCTAAACACAAGGGAAGGGTTGTCCCTGTGTGGTTCAGGCTTTGTAAAAGGAGTTTTACAAAGAGAGTGAAAAATCTCAAGTGGGTTGCTTGAGGACTGGATGTAGGCACGGGAAGTGGCCGAACCAGTATAAATCAAGTTTGCATTCCTCTCTTCCTTTAAACTTCTTTTATTTATTGCTATTTATCTTTTGCTTTAAAGAAGTTTATTTTGAAATGTCTTTTGAGGAATTCATGTTAAGGGTGCATTGTTAATCCAAAAAGAAAGAGTGATAGTTCAATTGGGGAATAGTCTTTGCATCTTAATTCAACCCCCCCCCTTTCTTAAAATAACTGAGGCCATTTGTCCAACATCCTATTCTTGATAACTCACTTCTCTCTAAAAAGACAAACTTTCCGGAATGATATAATGAGGTCACATGAATGTCTTGAAAACACAGTCAATCAAATGCTCTTTTTTTTTTCTTTTTGAACTCCCTTTTTTATTTTTATTTTGAAACTTATTTGTTTTGAGCTTTATTTGTTGTTTTACGGCATCCCCGCCAATGTGCAAGACGAGAAACCTCTGATTGAATGGTCACAGGTCGCTTGAGCAAATAGACCAATGGCTTGCACCCAATTCCGGTGAAAGTTGAAAATCTTGGTGAGTCATTAGAGACATCTAACAACAGCTTTCAAAATTGCCCCATGTGTGGCATCTCTTGTCAATGTCAGGATTTACACACGATTCTCCTCAAATTTCAGCCAGCATCAATTAGACCTCGCACCCTACACTTCAGAGCCCTACAATGCTCAATGGGACACCCCGAGGCTTCTCCGTGACAAGCACACGTTGCGTTCGAGTCGTATTCTCGGAGAAATGAAGGTTGATGAACCTTGGTTGGGGTTATGGCTACCATTGAATTATCAAGTAGATATGGGAGCAAGTCAGCATAGGACACTGGAACTGGGGTGAATTCTACAGGTTTTCTCGTTGCAAAATTCATTTCTTGCTTGGTGCTCTTGGTTTGTGCTAAAGGTGATATTCGTCATTGGAAGTGCGATAGACAGGCTTTGTGGTTGATTTAGGGATGACCTTTGTGGATAACTGGGTGGTGGGTAAGGAGGAGGTTTGTTATTGGCTGAGTAATGACATTGTTGGGTTGGTGGGTTGGCCGTATAGGAATGGTAGTCACAGCATGGGTTTCTCCCTCTTTCTCACCCTCTTCATTTGCCCCAGTCTTCTCAGTCGTCCTAGTAGGATGATCAAATTTGCCTCTTTTCGGACCCACATCGATCCTTTCATTGGTGAAGACCAAATCCGGAAAGCTTTGAGGGTGTGCAGCCCACCATCTTTTCAGAGTAGAGTATCGATAATGTGTCTACCATCACGATTATCGTCTCCCTTTCCATCATTGGGGATACCACCTGGGCCGCCAGATCCCTCCACCTTTTGGGCGTGTTCTTTGAAAGATCCGTCCCCCTTTTTGCACATGTTCTGTAGTTGCATCCTATTTGAAGCCATTATACTGACACTGCCTAACGAGGGCAACCATTAGGTCCTTCCAAGAATGGACTCGGGAAGGTTCCAAGTTAGTGTACCTGGTAACAGCTACCCCAGTAAGACTTTCATGGAAGGAATGTATCAGCAATTCCTCATCTTTTGCGTATGCCCCCATCTTCCGACAATACATCTTTAGATGATTCTTGGAGCAAGTAGTCCCCTTGTACTTGTCAAAGTCCAACACCTTGAACTGGGGAGGGGTGATGATATTGGGTACTAGGAACAACTCTTTTAGGTTAGCAAAGGCATAATCTTCACCTCCTTCAATGGCCCTGAGCCTTTCCTGTAAATGATCCAACTTTTCCATTTCTGCCATAGCACGAGGGTTTTTACTTGTTGTGGAACGTGAGGGTTGTGGTTGTGGATGATACTGAGGGCCCTCCAAAGTGTTTTGCAGGGGTACACCACCAACTGCTTGCCCTTCAGCAGCATATCCGAGGCAAGGCTCGAAGTCGGCTAGATCGTGGTGGGGAATTTCATGCGTCTCCTCCATGGGTCGAGAGACATGTGCATGATCAGATTGAGGTTGTTGGCTCTTAATGAGTATGGGAGTGGAGTTATTGACATCCTCATTGGGAATGTACGCCACATTGGGTGGTGTATAGTTTGGGAGGCAAGCCATATGGCGGGAAGGTGTGCTTGTTTTGAATTTGCACATCATGGGGTCATCCGTACTTCCCAAATCTTTGCCTACCATATTTGAGGTTGGATGATTCATTTTCTTGAGGCCAGATGGGAGCATCGGGTTCACCTTAGCGACAGCACTAGTAGCGGCAACTATAACCGCATTGGCTTCCATTATCTTCTTCATGCTCATCATGGCCTCCATCATTGTGGCCATTTGCTCTTTCATGGCCTCCATGTCGGCCTTCATCTTCTCTTGCACCTCCTCTGCTTCACCCATTACTCTAGCTCTAGCACGAGTTCGGTAAGGGCGCCGTAAAGCGTGTCCTTTTCTTTTTGATAACAATGATTAAGTTCATTTTATTTTATTTTATTTTATTTTTCAAGGAAAGAATGCAATGAGCAATGAAACTAATGAAAAGCATGGATGTATACGAATGATGTACAGTTGAAGTATTGCGAATTTTTACGCAGGATATGGGGTTGAATCAATTTAGATTTTCAACATGGTCCATGACATCTTTGTCAAGGTGAAACTGGAAGTAACAAGGACATCAACAATCCTAAATATGTTTGGCAGTAGACGAAGCAGTGATGTGACTCGATTCATCTTTTGCCCCAATTTTGCAAGACGGTTACTTCCATATTTCAACTTGACGTGATGAACCTTTTTGTAAAAGCATGAGCTTGATTCAACCCTATAATCCAAGGAATGGCAATTCTGATCGCCAATACTTCAACAACATCTCATAGGGATGAATGACTCGGGCATACTTTAAGCTATGCATGGAAAATGTAATTATGAAATTGAGATGCCCGAAGAAACACCATTTCCTAGTTAACCATGCATTAGGTACCATGTTCAATTATTTTGTTTTTAAGTGAAATGGGTTTATGATCCCAACATGGTTGGCTCATGGTGCCTAACACATGCAACTAAGAATGTAGTGTGAAGTTTCACGCTCCCCCTTTTTTTTTGTTTTTGTTTTACAGAGGAAAATGCAAGGATGAAAACAAATGGTATGCAATTTTGCAGATCAAAAAGTTTGTTGAACGTATATGCATGATGCAATGACTCATGCAAAAATGGGAATGTGATAATGGACAAATGCAGGAACGATATGTTCATTATGATGCTATGAAGGGATGCTTATGCGATGCATGATATGAATGCATTTTACGGACACGAGAGCCCGGAAAATTATCTCTTCTTACTTGCGCATTTGGGGACGCAGTGCCCCATGTGTACAATTAAGAAGGTGATATGGACCTTCCGGCTTCCCGTGACAAAGGACGAGACCAACATACAATGCATGCTAGACATCAAATGAGGGAGTGACTTGATTCGCACTGATTTTTGGAGTAAAAACGTGGGATAAACTCATTTTATTCAGAAAGTTTATAACTATTCAAGATCTGAGCGACAATACAAACTTCCTAGCGGTTTCTAATCATATGGTCCATTAAGTCTATCATATGTTGACAATAGCTGAGAAGTCCGTGGATCTCCTCGGGAGCGGAGTAGGTGTTCGCCACTGCTTTGGCCTTGGCTAGCAATCGGGGAAGTTCTTGACTCCTGTTCAAAGTAAGAGCAAATTGGTCCATCCTCATTGCTGCCTCTTGGTGCAATGAATCAATTACCCTTTCCCTTGCTTCCCTTTCTGCTGATATCTTGGCGTACTCATCCTCTAGCCTTTGCTCGTGAGTCGCCGCTAGATTTAGCTTCTCTTTGCACTCATCGATGATGGCCCACATATTCCCTTCAGTCTCGCTTAACTGTTGGGACAAATTTCTTTTCGACCTAAGGCAAGCCTTTAGCTCGTCCTTCAAGATCATGCCTTTGACCCGTGATGATTCCTTTCACCTCTTCGGAGCTTGAGCTCACTATTGCTGCCCTATAAAGCCCCTCAAAACTTTGCTTTGGTCGTGTTCTTCCTTTCAGGCCTTCTTGGTTTCTCGTTCCAAGGCATCAGCGGTGGCTATATTGACGTCCCTTAGTTCATCATACTCTTTTCAGACTTTGATGGCTATGGACTAGAACTTCTCTTCGACTACCCGGGCTCTTTCAAGCTCTGCCTTTAGGGCTTGTACCTCATCACTTTCTTCCGAAGCTTTAACCTCATCATCTCTCATAGTCTTTAGATTTGGGAGCCAATCCAATCCTTGTGTCCGGACTCTCAGCCACTTATGATAGCCGCCGATGCTCCCATTACTGCTTCCCCTAAGCTCTCTGTCCTTTCTTCACACCGCATCACATGCCTTGTGAACTCCTTCGAGTACCCTCGCATTGGGGTCACTGAAACCCCGTGTGATGAAAGGCGTGATGCTTTTGTCTGATGGCACTCCTCTCATGGGGTAGCCAAGCTGTCTTATGGCGAGGACGGGATTATAATTAATACAACCCCTTGTTCCATCAAGGGAACATTTGGACATCCTTCGCATGAAGATAGAATCCTGATTCTTCCTTCCTTCTAGCGAGGGAACCAATTAACAGACGCCCCTCTATGCTAGCCAAGAGTTGGTCCCAATTCGCCTTTCCTTTTTCGACGCACGAGCAGTGACCTCTAAGCTCTTGATTTTGCTTGATAGAACCTCTTTTTAAGCGAAGGCTTTTGACTTGATCCCATGTTTTACTAAAGTGAAATAAAATCTAGTGCGAATCAAAACTCCGACATCTATCATGGGTGGAATGGATAAATGCATGAAGAAATGCATATGACACAGATGCAATTTACGAATACGGGAGTCCGAGAAATTGTTTCCTTCTTGGATACAACGTTTGGGTAGCGTGGCACCCAACGTATGTTTTTAAGAAGGCGACACGGACCCTCCGTCGGTTTGCTAAAGTGAGGGGATCAAAGACGAAACCCACGCATGATGCATATGTGAAAGGCACAACACGGGGATGTACATAGTACGACAATATTCATAAACAAATATAAGCAAAAGGGTATATGATACTTATGCATGGCAGTGTGAAAAATGGCACGCAGCGTGTTTGCTCCGTGCCCCTATTTAAAGGGACCTATATGGGAGGGAACTAACTAGGCTTTTAGTAATAACCCCCAAGGTAGTCATATCTCTCTTGATGGTTTCTAGAGGTATCATCCCCTTCGAAGAACATACTGCAGCAGTAGGGACTACTAGCAACAATATGTTTTCAAAGAGAAAAACTCTAGATGAGGGTTCACTGTAATCAAGCAAGTCGGAGACCTAGCATGATCACGGATTCACCTCCACTCCTTATGTTCCCACGAACCCGGGTATAGGGCCCTTTTTCAACTCACCGTGTGTGCAAATAGTGTTAGTGTTTGTGTGTATCAAATGAATAAATATTTACCTCAAGCGTACACTTAAAAATGCACAAAAAAAAAACATCAATGAGTTATATATACAAGAACATAATGAAGGGAAACCCAACAAAGGAGTAAGTCACGGAAAAACATTGCACAAGATTAAATGGCCTAACTCTCTAAAAACAGTCCCCAGTGGAGTCGCCAACTGTCGCAACCTACCCTTCGGCGGGAGGGCGACGCGTGACTTGCGGGATGCGTGTTCCACGAAAGGAATACGCGCGGAGTCTCCACCAACGTTTATTTGAGGAAAACGTCGGAAAAACCGGAAAAGACGTGATCTACGAACTTTTAAGTGAAAGGTTCGGGAGTTGTATTTACGCACGGGGAAGGTATTAGCACCCCACGCGTCCGTCCCACGGGACGACAGCCTTTAATCGAATGTGCAAACATGACTTTGATTTTTATGTTCCCTTTTATGTCCTTATATCCTTTATACCCTTTTTATATTTTTTTCCTTTTTTGTGGTTGACAAGGGTGTTTCCCTTTGCTCCTACGTATTCCTCAATTTGCGATGAGGAAATCAGACCTACGTAGTTCTTTCTTATCAAGTGATTCTTTTTTACCTAAGCGGTGATCATTTTAAGGCGTTTGACCTTTAAAATGATCCATTTTACTTAGTGAGAAATTGAAATGACAAACTTCAAAAGCCTATTTTTTATGGACGAGCTTGACTAGGCGAGTTGATTTTAGCCTTAGTTTCACTTTAGTTATTAATCAATTCGATTAAGAATGAGAAATCTCAAAGAGAAAACGTCCGATTGATTTTTCGCTTTATTTTGCTAAAAGGTATGTTTTTGTTATTATATTATTATTTTTTACCTCTTTTTGATTTCCAACGTGGTTACGGCACGACCGAACGGTCGGAATTCATTTTAACCGAAGTTAACGGATAATACAATTCAAACGTTCGGTGGAAATTTATTTTATTTTTAAGTTAAGCGAGAAATGACTTAAGTAAAATGACTTAAGCACGTCAAGAGGGGGTATAAAAAGTAAATGAAACGGGAATAAAAATACACAAAACACAATGTTGACCACCGTGGGTACATAGAATGAATCGAAAAGCTTGGTTCAAGGTACTTACCCGTTGAAGATCGAAGAACGATGAAGAACGAATGAAGAACGTCGAAGAACGGTCGAAACCTTCGCGAAATTCTTCACGGAAAACGTTACGGAAACGTTTCGGAAGCGCCTCGGCTTAGATTTTCTTCACGGAAACAATTTTTCCAAGCAAATTCGAAAGAGAGAGAAGTGCCTAAGGGGCTGAACCCTTTTCTTCTTCACTTCCTCCCCTATTTATAGCAAAATAGGGGAGGTGCTTGCCGCCCAGCTCGCCCAGGCGAGCCAGGTTGCTTCCTCCAGAAGCAACAGCCTTCTGGAGGAATATTCTGGAGGGCCCAAGTGGGCCTGGGTGCTATTTGCACCCCCATTTTTACTAAGTACACCCCCTCTGCTTTTTTTTGGTGATTCTTTTTTCGTAAAGTTATGGAAACTTACGAATTTCGTAACGATACTTGTTTTCTTTCCGTAATGTTACGGAACCTTGCAGATTACATAATCATCCCCTTTTTGACTCACGGAATGTTACGGAACCTCACTTAATTATGCAACGATGCTTCCATTTGATTTCCGGTGTGTCACGGAAACTTACGGATTGTGCATCAATATTTTTTCGGTTTTCCGGCATGTCCTGGAATTTCACAAATTGCCTAATGATGGGTGCCAAGCACCTCACAAGGACCAAAGAAAGGTCGCATGTCATCAAGCAAAGGTCTCCGGACGAAATTAGGGTATGACACATCGATTATCCAAAATCGATGTTGACATAAAAACGATAACATCGGTTTTCTAAATAACCAATGTTATACACAAAGAACTACAACAAAATAAGTGTATGCATGATGAACCTTGACATCGGTTTTCTATTACAACCGATGTTAATGAAATATCTTAACTTCGATTTTCTAGCAAAACCGATGTTAATATATTACATTAACATCAGTTTTACTAGAAAACCGATGTCAACGTTCATATGCATACACTTATTTTGTTGTAGTTCTTTGTATATAACATTGGTTATTTACAAATAACCGATGTTAACGTTAGTATATTAACATCAGTTATTTGTAAATAACCGATGTTAATATACTAACATTAATATCGGTTATTTGTAAATAACTTATGTTAATATACAAATGTTAACATCGGTTCTTTACATAACCGATGTTAAGGTTCATGTTGACATCGGTTTTTGTAAATAACCGATGTTGTTTACTATATTAACATCGGTTTTTGTTAATAACCGATGTTGTTTTGAAGTTTTTTTTATATAAACTTTCTGTTTTTACAATAAACCAAAAATTGTACCTGTAAAATGTAATTTTAGACCCAATTCACAACAAATAAACATTTTATTCTGCTTTGAAGTAATTTTAATCATAATAAACATTGAATAATTGATTTATCATAAACAACGATCAACAAATGAATTCAATGTTTAAATTACATAGGAAATGTCAAAAATGTCAAACCAAAGTAAACTAAGCTAAACTAAATGTCCCTAAATCCTAGGTCTGATCTCAAACTCGAAGATAATACTGTTCCCACTAGATCCGCAACGCCTTTAATCTCTCTGGCTCCAATGGTCTAGGATCGTTAAAATACTGCATGATGAAATAAATGATAATAAGTTAATAATATAATACAAATTATTAAAAAATCAAATTTTTTTGAAATAAAGTACCGCTTCCCAGTTATTCCTAAAAGTTCCTAAAATGATGGTGGACATCCAGTGCATCACATAGTAGTCGCACTCAGTACTTCCTTTTTGTCTATTACACTAAATACATAATGGAATTTGGCTATTAATTAAACAATTAGTGTACAGACACATAAGAAATATATATAAGTGGAAGTTTTATGTAAATGACGTACCTTGATGACAATCCACCTAGCCGGAGCCTTTGATTTAGGCTGTGGAGCATCATCAAGACCTTTTAAAGCACTGTTCCAGATGAGTAACAATTAAAAACTGGTGTTGTTGAGGTATTTCAATGCAAATATATTGAAAAGAACACTAACCTGTTAATAATCCCCTTAAGGTAGTTTTTTGGCCTGCTATGCAATGAACAAAACCAGACAACTAGGTGTTCCTTGGGCAGGATGACCACCATATGCCAGTGTCCGCTGTAATGGAGACAAATATGGGTTAGTATATTAGTAAACATTAATTAAATTCAGTTATTTTGTGTCCAGCTTCTTCTTCGTCTTCTCAGCCAGGAGCTTCGGCTCCAAATAGTCATAACCCCCACTAGCCAAAACATGAGGGGCAGTGTTCTGCTTCTGGATGGCCTGTGCCATTTTGCGCACATCCTGCAAAAATAAAACAATAATCTTTCAAATTGCTAGAATGAAGTATAACAAGTTAATATTTTTTGGAAAACAACTTAAATGGCAAGGAGCATACCTCCCAAGAAGGGTCTCTGCGAGTTTGGCAAAACTGGACCCATTTTTCCTTGCTGATGTCGTATTTCTCATAGATAGTGTCCTCCACACCGTCCTGATCGGCTACAAGGGCCCATTTCCTCGTGAGGTCTGATTTAAACTGCCTCTATCTCTCGCCCATAGTCTGAAGTAACTTCCTTTTCGTCCTATTATCAGAAGCCTCTGGGATTTCAAATTCCGCCTGACAACATCAAATAAGGTTTATTTATTACAATAATGTATTTTTTGGCTATTAATTAAACAAAATCAAATAAGAAAAGAAAAATATCTGAATATCCTCCCAAATCAGGTCCTTCTAAGCAGTAGGGACCTCCTTCCAGTTCTCGTAGGTGACGTCCACCTTATCACGTGCCACAATCCCCAAATATGTTCTTAATTTCTTCCTGTGGGGACAGTCAGCCTTGCCAGTAGCAGGATCAACCTGGACCACTGGTCTCTCAGCACCAGGTGGTCTAGTAGACAACGATCATAGATGTGAGGCTTTATCTGTCCGCTTCACGACAGACGGCGAAGCCGATGCGTCGGAAGGAGCAGGGGGAGGAGGAGGAGGAGGAGGAGGAAGAGGAGGAGAGGAGGGGAGTGGAGAAGCCATGATCCTTTATACAATAACATAAAACAACATACAAAATGTAAATTTCGATTACAAACAAATATCAACATCAAGAGTGCTTTATGTAAGTAATCTGGAATAGTGGGGTTCGGGGGTGGTCATGCTTTATTATTGTAGGTGTGTGTGTGTGTGTCTTTCTCTCTGTGTGTGTGTGTGTGTGTGCGCGCTTTCAAAAAAGGATTAATCAAAAGAGGATAAGTCATAAGTGATTTACTTGTGCTTTTTAATTATGATTCAAAATAGGATAAGATGTAATAGTAGTGAAAAAGTATGATAAATCAAAAGTCTGATAAATTGAGGTTGATGATGTCTTGTGATACTTGTGCTTTAAATTTGTTTCAAGACATGAAAGAAAATTACTGTGTAGCACAAATAACAATAATCGTAGAGAGGTGAAGATTACATAGTGTGCACTCAAAGCTAGATTTCCATGGGATTTAAAGGATGTAAACATCACTAGATGCGCACAATCTCACATCTAAGAAAGTTGAAATTAATAAGCAATTAAGTATGATTGCTAGTTTTGGAAAGTTAATGAAAAATGATAAGTTGTATGCATGAAAACAATTTCAGTTTTAACATTAGCAATCACATTAAAAGATGAGAACACAAGAGAAATCAAAGACAAAAACTTCAGTAATTATGCTATTTCGTAGCCTCAAACTCGATATAATAACCACTAAATTAATATCTATGGATGTGTTAGTTTTCATGCTTTATACAAAAAATTTAACATGGATACCATAATCAATGCAAATAAAGTGTTAGTTTTCATGGATGTGTTAGTTTTCATGCAAATCAAGTGCCGTAGGGAAATCACAAAGAACATAACTACAAAAGTGATAAGACACTATTTTTATTTGAACAATTTCCTTTGTTACAAAAGAAAGCATATTCAGTGATATTAGAATTTAAAAGTGCTCATATTCATCAACTGTCCAAGCAGTCATTCCATAATCAATGACACCATGAGATCAATTAGAATTTCTTTATATATAATTGATTTTATTATTAGAAGCCAAAACTAAGTAGGAGGAGTCAAAGCAGGAAGATGTGGGCTTCATGGGCATGATAACAATTAAAGAGAGCCTCTACAATCAAGGTAGATTATGGGGAAGGGAGTCAACCTTAATTTTAATCAAATTTTATATGTTTAAATTATTTTTAACATTAAGAGAAAATCAATTATGCTGCATAAAAATTATGATACAGTTAAAGCAAGTAGAAATAATTACTATACTTTTATCAAAATGAATTCTGCAGTTATCAATTATGTAAAATTAATTTCGTTGAAAAATTAATTTTGTTACCGTGAATCCAAACACATACTAAAATAATTACTTGGCAATGGTTCCTCTATAAGAGAGGAGTATAAAGCAGGAATTTTTTACTCATGTGCACAAATCCGTTGGGGTGTTTTGGGATATGATTTTTTGGATTTAAGGACTTGCATATGGGTGGTGTTTTATTGGATCCCCATTCACAAGTCATTTTGCATACAAACTATGTTGTACAGCAAATGTATAACCTGTATTTAACATTAGTTTGACAGCATAGACCTTCTTTAATTACATCATCAGTAGCCCAATAATAAACCCCCACAATGTGACAATGTTGATAAGATATACAAGAAGGTGTCTTCTGGAGTTAGACCTGCTACCTTGAACAAGGTCAAAGATCCTGAGGTTAAGGCTTTCATTGAGAAGTGCCTTGCTCAGCCAAGGGCTGGGCCTTCTGCAGCTGAGCTTCTCAGAGATCCTTTCTTTGATGAGATTATTGATGATGATGACGAAAATGATGACTGTTCTTGTTCATATCAATAGGATAATATTTCTTACAATGTTGGTTTTTTAATTTGATTCACCTACCTTTTGAGTTCTGGTTTCCACCGGGTAAGGGTTCTACTGTGGAGTATCGATCTGCATCTCGGTTGGGAAACTTTGATTTTGATGTGAATAGAAAAAGAATAAAGGTATGATTTCATAATTAATATGTGCTTTCTCTATAGTTAGATACAGAAATTCTTGGTTCCAGGGTTATACTCCCCTTCCTTCATGTCATGTCAAACATTTTATACTTAAGTAGATTCACTAAATTTGAGTCTCAAATGTTTTAACTTTATTCTAAATTAGTCTTTTATTTTAACTGAAGGTAAATTTGGTTGACTATGATCAGAAATACATTGATACTTTTTAATTGGTAGAGATAAAGAATATTTTTGATGTACAATAAAGAGAGTATTTACTCCAGAGGATGCAAATCCCTTACTAAATATTTTTGTGATGAAAAATCTTGGTTGCTAACAGGCACTGAGACAAGAGTTGGAGAAGAAAGGATGGACATCTCAAGATACCATATGATTAATAAACTCAGGCAGAATTAACATCAGCATCTAAGAAAATATTATTTCATATACTTTGTGACCTTGTATACTTTTGTATTAGATACAAATCGCGTAGGATCATTGCAAGCAAACTTTTCTTAGATTTTTGGAATTGTAGAGAAATCATTGAGAACAGTACTTCAAACTCTCAGGGAAGGAATGAAATGAAGACCTTGAATGATGAAGAAATGAAATTGGGGGTTCCCAGGGGAGGGGTTGATTGGGGTTGGTGTCATTTTGTACATAGCAAATTTTACTGACGTGTTGTGCAGCAAACATTGAATGATGATTTGATTTGACAATATATGTTAAAAAAAGTATATTAGATGTAATCAGCAATCAATGGATGCGTGATGCAATATAAATATTATATCTTGAAAAATACACATCTAGATGGCATCCTTAGGACTTCATACAACTCATGTTTGTCGCCAGTTTCATCATCCACCACCCTTACCTTCTCTGGCTTCTCACGTTTATTGTTGTTAAAACCATATTTATGCTCTCTTCCCTTCATGTCTTGTTTTATCACAACTTTAGCCAAATCTCCTATCTTCTCTTGGCTTCTTGGCAAAAAAGAAACACTCCTCGCATTTGTTCCTTTTCCACAACAATGCTCTTCTCCTTCATGGTCATCAAGAATCGTGCAGTCGCCGACATCAACATTATTATTTTTCTCACTCATCTTAACCACAGTTGAATCTCCTATCTTATTCTCCAATGACACACTTTGATGGCCTCTATCTCTTTTCTTCATATGTTCTAGTGCTTCAGCTTCAGAATGCATAGAGCAATCTGAACTTTCCCAGTGATCACCAAAGGCTTCTGCATCAGCATTGACACTCTCCATCCTAACTTTATAGTAACTTTTAGTATCTTTTTCACGGGAATCTAAGGTTCACTTAGCATGAACAACAATTGTGTATATAGCAAATAACATTGATGACGCACAAGAACATACAAAATCTAAATTTCGATTACAGATAAATATGGACATCAACAATTGTTTCTATAGCATATTACATTCATGACATACAACAAACCTAAGGGAGGTTGACTAGGTCGGAAGTGAGGTTGACTAAGTGTGTGTGTGTGTGTGTGTGTGTGTGATGAGGGTGTGTGTGTGTGTGTCATTAGGGTTTGTGTGTGTGTGTGTGTGTTTGATTAGGGTTTGTGTCTGTGTGTGTCATGATGGTGTATGTGATTAGGGTTTGTGTGTCTGTCATAAGGGTGTGTGTGTGTGTTTTTATTAGGGTGTGTCATGTGGGTGTGTGTGTCATGAGGGAATGTGTGCTTGTGTGTGATTAGGGTTTTTCTGTGTGTATCTGTCTCTGGGTTCGTGGGTGTGTGTCTGTCAAGAGGGTGTGTGTGTGTGTCTCTGTGTCATTAGGGTTTGTGTGTGTGTCTGTGTCATTAAGGTTTGTGTGTGTCTGTGTCATTAGGGTTTGTCTGTGTGTTTGTGTATGTCTCATCAGGGTGTGTGTGTGTGTCTCATCAGGGGTGTGTGTGTGTGTATTTTTCATGAGGGTGTGTGTGTGTGTCTGTGATAAGGGTATGTGTGTGTGTTTGTGATTAGGGTTTGTCTGTGTGTGTGTGTGTGTGTGTGTGTGTGTGTGTGTGTGTGTGTGTCATCAGGGTGTGTGTGTAACGAGGGTGTGTGTGTGTGATTACGGTTTGTGTGTGTGTGTGTGTGTGTGTGTGTGTGTCATGAGGGTGTGTGTATATGATCAAGAAAGTTAGTGCTGCCTGCAGGTAAATATATTAGGCTTGCATGGAGAAGCCACTATATCTTGGGGAACTCGCATGAGGCAAAGAAGGTGTGGAGAGACATAGTGGCTTCTCCATGCATTCTGCTTGCAGCCCCCATGTTATTGTGCTGCTATGATCAAGAAAGTTAGTGCTGCCGTTTTGTAATTAGATGCTGCAGCTACTGATCCCATTGCTTTTGCTTGCATTGTTGTTATTACTGAAGGTACTTGTTTCCCAGTTCTGAACCCCATAAGAGGATATGGAAGAAGGGTTGTTGTTGTAGGGCTGATATGAAGATGTGGAACGTGATCCTGAATGGTTGGTGTGTTTTGGGGAACTCGCATAAGGCAAAGAGGGTGTGGAGAGACATAGTGGCTTCTCCATGCAAGCCTGATATATTTACCTATGCCACCTTCATCAAGGCATTGACCAAGGGTGGTAAACCGGATGTTGTGATATGCAACTGCATCATTGATGCTCTTTGTTTCAAGAAGAGGATTCCTGAGGCCTTGAAGATTTTCTGTGACATGAGTGAGCGAGGTTGTGAACCGAATGTTGCTACTTACAATTTTCTTATTAAGTACATGTGCAACATACAACGGATGGAGAAGGTTTATGAGCTGGTGGATGAGATGGAGAGGAAGAAGGGGAGTTGCTTGCCTAATGCTGTTACTTATTGTTACTTGCTCAAGAGCTTGAAGGAGTCGGGGAAGGTTTGCAGGGTTTTGGAGAGGATGGAGAGAAATGGATGTGGCATGAATGGTGATGTTTATAACATGGTGTTGAGCTTGTACATGAAATGGGATGATGGGGATGGAGTGAGAAAAACATGGGAAGAAATGGAGAGGAATGGATGGGGACCAAATAGGAGATCATATACCATCATGATTCATGAAAACTTTGAGAAAGGGAGAGTAAAGGATGCCGTGCGCTATTTAGAGGAGATGATATCAAAGGGAATGGTGCTAGAGCCAAGGACGGATAAGCTAGTAAGTTCCATGAACATTCGGTTGAAGGGGAGGACAAAAAAACATGAGGATGTTGAAGGGGGGAGAACTAGTCTTTGAGCCATGAGGTCTTGGAATTTGGTCTAATTGGAATGTTTGGACAATGTGTCCTTAGGCTTTGTAGTTCGGTTTGGTTGTAATCAATTTAGAAGTATGTTCACCTTGGTTGTAAAGCCTTAAACCAAAACCATTATATCAAGTTTTGTAGAATGGTGAGAGGCAGGTTTAGAATCTCTTGTGGAATGCCAATTGGTAGTAGTGTGTCACTCATGTAAATTGGCATTAGCGGGTACCAGTTCTACAAAGATTTCAGAGACTTGTTGAGCTTTTGGAAGGAAATATGGTTATGGAAATGAGTAAAAACACTCGCTCTAGTAATGGTAATTAGTAAACTGCAAGTTAATGTCCTTTTTATGGGTATAGCTAGAACCTCAAGCATAGTTAGCAACTTAGCGTTACTGATATGCATACGTATATATAAACAAAGTAAATACAATAGAGTAACTTTCAAATATCTATATAAACAAAGTAAATACAACAGAGTAACTAGTAATTGCTATATTGCTACTCTATCACAAGTGAAATCCTTGAAGTGATTGATCGAGCTCTTTGTTATAAATAAAATGTTTTTAGTTGTGCAATTAATATCGAAACTATCCAAGGGAATACATACAATGTGACATAGATCACTTTGACATCTAAGGCTTCATTCAAGATATTAGTTCAGCCAATTTAGCTACATGCTCTACTCAATCAAAATGGCTCTAGGATTGAAGACATATCTACTGTAATAATATGTCAAAAGTTGCGCAGATTTTCCTTTTTCTTCTCTACTAGTCCAGGATGTTAGGACAAAAAAAATGAAAATTTCCAGCAAAAAAGACCATGTTAAGAGCTGGTTCTCATATGAACATCTTGAAAACAATATAAAGAAAAAATACCTGTAATTTCCCTACCTGTAACCAAGGTGTTTATGTCATACATGCCTTCAAATGTGTAGACAGCTTCTATGTCACAGAATGCCTGCAAAATTGGAGAACAAAAGCATAAAACATCTGAGGAAACATAAAGCATTTTAGTGTCTTTACATATCTGCCTGCTACCACTCTTAAAAACCATTTGCCAAGAATACAACAGTTTAGTTATGATATGACATTGATATATTTTTTAGTTATGATATGACATTTATATATTTTTTCAAAAGTATAGGAAATTAGCTTTGAAAAACAAAGATGAGAAAAACAAAGATACGGGAGACCTGTAAATGTAAACTGCACTTCTGTTATTATTGTTCTAGTTTATCTAAAATACATAGCCCTACTTTGTTTATAGGCAGTTACCCAACAGTTATGAAATCCTATTTGATGGTAGCTGGCTAACTAACTAATTAACATTCTTATCCTATTTGTATTTACATAACAATACCCCTTCCCCAAAATAGAACCCTTGTCTTGAACTTCAAACGAGATGGTAAAAGGAAAATCTTCAGTTCAATCCTCAAAAAGTTTTGAAGAACTCTTTCCAAAAATTACTCACAATAACAGGATCCTTATCACTAGTTATCTCTACTGGTGCTCCAAGCAGTCTATAGATTTGATACATGAAGTGCTCACTGCTGAGCAAGTGTTAATGGCTGCTTATGGATGTGAAAGGGCCACAAAATGGGCATACTTTCTCATACAATCAATCAAATAGTATCCTTGCCTTGGTTTTGGCAGTAAAAAAAATTGGGCTGTTTAGATGCTTCTTCTGCAGTTAAAGTGTGTGTTTGTATTAATGTTTTGTCATCCATTGCAGACGTTCCTAGGAACCAAGTGTGACAGCAAGAATTTGTATGATCTCCGTTGAATGGAGTTTTAATGAGTAATAAAACACAGCAAAAACTATCAATTTTTTTGAAGAGTTCTTGGGGGCGAAAGGAACATTCTTGGCTATCCCAGTTGCTGACTTCTCTTTTGGCTAGGTCCGAAGACTCTAATATTTTTAACCTTTTTTTAATAGAAGGTTACTTGTCCATTTTTTTTAACAGAAAGTGAAGCAAGTAGCAGAGTCCCATCAACGGCAAAAGAAACCTGAATTTCCCGATTCGAATGGAAAGAAATAAGAGAAAGCAATCAAAGATTAATTCCAGTATATGAACTTTCAGAAAATAAGCTGCAGGAACATTCAAATACTACCTTGCCTAAAGTCTAGAAATCAAAAGAAAACCAGGACATAAGGTTCAATGCATGCTTAGTTTAGCTTAAATTTTAGGAAGTAATTGTGTTCATTTTTTTTAATTACAAACTATTTTTTTTATCACAAAATAGTAATCCAAAAGTACACCTGATCTTGAAAATTGTAACCTGTAAAGTACTAGACAAGCTTAAATTACTAGAAGGCCAAAACTTGGATACATTTTCTTAGCAAAAAACACGTAATTAACTAATTGCATCTAATTTTTGCCCCTCCACAATCCCTTCATATTCAATAGTCGACCTATGAGCTCTGATCCGTGCTAGCAGCCAACTATGTTTTTCCTGGACTAGACTACAAAGGTGGGAAAAAGTGGAAGTATCACTATCTATAAGAGACATGAAGGCAATGAATCAAAGTGCTTGAGATAAGGCACCAATAATTTGGAATTGCAAAGAATTAGAGTTACTGCCTTGAAGCTGGATCCAGAATATTGGAAGAATGTACTTGAATAGATTTGAATTCCATGTATAATTGGAGTTTAAAAATGGATTCTAAATTTATCATTTGATTTGGCTGTACTGAACCAGGTACCACGCAGGCATTGCTGCCAATTATTGGGTGGTGGAAGCATAAAGAATGGCAGTATGGATATCAGGATTAAGAAGTACAGATCTCACGAAACAATTACTATTTAAGAATTAGCTGTTTTTGTTTGGTTGGCATAGTTCGTAGATTACTGTAGAGTGAGTCTTATAGGTCTGGCCACTAACATTTCCACCTATGTACATACATGGGTGGTTTTGGAGGTTACTCACAAACAAGCCAAAAACTAAAATAGTGGTTATAGGTGAAAAGTAAGTATTTGGGTGAAAGTCTTTTTGCTTGTTGAATCTGATGGCAGAATATTAGCTACATGACACTTGGTTAATTATTAGTAATATTATTTCCACTATGAAGCCTACAAGTTGAGAACCCAAAAGCAAGAGAAAAAAAGCAAAAGAAGCAACAACTTATTACTTAGAAGCAATTATTTAATCTTGCGAATAGTCATTCAATTACTTACAATACTCATCAGTCCTCATATTACAAGGAATAAAACAACACCTGAACAGCATAGGAGTAAAGGTGATTATCACTTTCCACAACCAAATCAGCAATCATCCTTTCAAACACACAGTCCTAAAATCATTAATACTAAGTAAGCTAAACCAATAACCAACAAGTCACATGTACCAAAGACACTCAAAGCATGCATGGAACTTGCTCTATTGTCCACATCTGAACTCAAACACATTAACAACATTTGAACATGTCAAGATAAAGAGTGAATTGCAAGGCTCATTTCATGATTCAAATTTTATTTAACAAACTCGTCCAGTAATAAACCACGAATTAAACAAATGGTGAACACTCAAACCATCAACTTCATGAATTAAAGAGCAACTACAAACGAACAAAATACAAATACAACCCACAACATCAAATGACTCAAATCCATTACTTCAAAATACAAATACCCAAAGGAACTACAACACAACATATTTTAATTATTAGAAACAAGCATATTCTCATCTTGGTAAGAAGCACAAATAGAGACGCATATACTCACCGATTGTCAATTGTCATCAGTGGCAGAGATATTCCTAACCAGCACTGATCACTAACCAGCACACAGAACACAATCAACAATGAACTTTGACAGCGACTAAAGAAGACGAAGAAATCACCTGAGCAGCAAAGTAGACATGATATATACAAAGTTAAGCAATTGGTTTCGAAACATGACAACAGAGACATAACTTCGATGGCTTCCCTGGGAGTCTTAAAGCCAACCACAATGGACTTCCAAAATCGATTCCCACCCTTTCTGGGACTCTTTCCTTTCCTACTTTTCTTCGAGCTGCGAAAGTAACCAAATGTTAAAACGAGGAACGCCTAATGTTAAAACAAAAGGACGTACCTCAATCGATAAGTGGCAAAGACGAACTCGACAAAGACGAACTCCACAATGTGGTTGAAGGAGAAAGAAGAAGAATGATAGGGTTCAAGCGCGCGGGTTGTGCAATTTCAGGTTTTTAATTTATAATCATAACAACATCGGTTTTTTAAATATAAACGATGTTAACCTCAACTAGGTAACATCAGTTTTCTTAAAATTGATGTTAACATCAACTCGTTAATATTGATTTTTCCAAAACCGAAGTTAACTACTCGATATTAACATTGGTTTTTCCAAAACCGATGTTAACTACTCGATATTAACATCCAAAACCGATGTTAACTAAGTCTACTTATTTACAAAAATGCCACCGCGCTTTTGTTAACATTGGTTTTGTGAATAACCGATGTTAACCATGCGATGTTAAATCTAAAATTTGTAGTAGTGTTTCAATAGAGCATCAACCTTTAATTACATAATTTAATCTTCCTTCCACAAGACTTAAGCTAAAGAGAAACTATTTCTTTCAGAGTTTTCATGTGGAATACCATAGAGCTTGAAACAAGACAATACTTCCAAGAATTCCTTTCACCATATCTTTCATACATTCGATTGAGCAATAAAAATGAAAAGAAAAATTTTGAAACTTTTGCCAATAAATGTCAACTAGTTCTTGAATTATGCATTCAATTGAGCAAGGTAAAGACAAAACTAGATACAACCATTTTAAAAATACTATTATTTACTACTTATTTTTGGCCGTTTTCATAGCACATATTTTCTAGACTCATTCTATTTACTACCATAAATACTTGTTTTTTCATGTGTAGATCATTGGTTTTCAAGTAAAAGTAAAAGAAGTAAACAATATGCACAATCAATTCACAATTATGATGTAATATTGACTAAGATATAGTTGCCTGCAGAATTGAATGAACATAGAACAAAATTCTATGCGTTTTTGGATTCTCCTCTATGTTTGAAAGTCTAATTGCAAGTATATACCAACAGGCATCAAGAACCCCATTGAAGCCCACACGAGAAAGCCATGTAATATAATTTGAAATTGAAGTCCACGACTCATCTTCACATATAAACCAATCACAAAAGAAGGTCAGCTTCACAGAAAATTCACATTTATTAAACAAAGGATTAAACTTATAAGATTGGAAAAGACAAGGGAGGCAAAATGAACAGGTGATTCTGCCAACTTAATTAAATAAAAAAAATCAGAAGAATATGCTACAATAAATCGCAGCAACCAACTTTTTTTTTACACTAAAAATAAATACAAATATTTGTTGAATAAATTTTTTTTTCTGAACCAAAAAACCAACTTTTCAAATTGTAACATATTAATAAATAATAAATATACCCATTATTATTTTTCTTTTAATAAAAAAGAAACCAGTGAAAGGATGCCATATGACATGCCCCCGAATTACTTTACAAGGAAGGATGCAAATTGAATAATATAAGTCTACCTAAGATATGACTCATCCTATAAATAGTTAAAAAAAATATTTTATTAGAATAAATATTAGGGGGAAAAAGAAAGAAAATAAATGACGACATCTGAAATATGCTCGTCATGAGATTAAATTTCCATGCTCTTTGAGGTTTCATCCAAATAGGAACTATTAATTTTGGTATGAGGCAAGATAAATGAAAATTAAAGTAGGTCATAGACAATGAACAATACAGATTAGGAGTATATAACAGGTCTTTATTAAGCTTCTCAGAAAAGTCACAACCAACCTGAATCATAAACTCATTTATCTGTTAAAATGAGAACACAAACATTATTTAAATTTAAATAAAAAGCAAATGAATCACAAAATAGTAACTAATAATTTTTCTTTTGATATAGAAAGAATTTTTAGCTTTGAAGAGATGCCAATCCTAAGCATAAAGTATTATAAGAGCAAATGGTTTACTATCAAGTCAAAGAATTGTAGTACCACTTACCCATGTGATAGCTTTTAGCCTAGTAAATTCATTAGGAGAACTTGCCCTCTATACTAGGATTTCAGCCATGCGACCATAATCTACAGACTTCAAGAGTAGCACTGTTCGAGTAAGAAAATGATAAATGAACAAAAAACTTTGCTTTTGTGTCAAAGTAGTAGTTGAAAATGAAGCACAACTCCATTAATCAATACAAGCACAAGCTAACACATATATCAACCCTAAAAGATGGATTAGGGGAAAGATAAAAAAATTGACAATGGCTTCAATAAATTTTACTCGTGCAGGTAACAAGAATCTAATGATATAGAAGCAGAAATGGGGAAACTATAAAAAAAAGGGGGATAATGGCTTCCAAGTATTCCTCAGGTAGATAACAAAGGGAAAAAAGAAGAATCAGACCAAAAGCTTTACAGTTTGAACAAAAGAGGAAAATACATTAGTTAAAGCCTTACTAGAGAGTTTTTAATCTCTTGAAGAAACTTTAAAGAGCTAAGTTAGCTTGTTGACGTATCTCATGACTCTAGAAGAGCCTTACAAAGGGAAACTCTTTGATTGTCGAAAAGAAATTAACTTTATGAATTAAATTCATTTTCGGATCTTTTCCTGCTTGAAACGAAACATTTTGGTGTTTTCTTCTTGCAGGTTTTCCACCCACTCTCTTATTTTCAGATCTCCTTTCCTTCTTCTCATCATTCAAAACTTGCCACAATAACCAAAACGAAATGCATAAGCAAAGAGAAAAAGAAATTGGAACTCTACGAGAGAGAGAGTGTGTGAGAGAGAAAAGGAAGTTACAGGGTCTTGCAAGATCTCGCAACACGGTGCAAGCTCAGCACGAGCACATCATCACAGTGGATCTGGTCTGGGAGGTGTTGACGGTGAGGTAACCTTGGTCCTTTTCATGACGTCTTGGGAACCCTAGAGGGGGAGTGAGAGTGAGAAGGAGAGTTATAAGAATAGGGAGTGCCAGAGAATAGCGAAAGCTAGATATTAAAAAAAGAGAAAAACTTTCTAAGACGATTTTGTTAGAATGACAGTCTTCTAAAACGGTTTTCATGAAACCGTCATCGTTGAAAAACCCGTATTTACAAAATTGTAACTGCCTTATCTACTAATAAGACGGTTCTTGATGAATTGTCACTACTAAAGATCGTAATTTAGCGACCGAAAAATTCTGTCGCTGGATCGTTAAAGTTGGTCGCTAAAAGTTTAGTTACCGAAATAGCGACCGAAATTACGACGTCACAAAACCCTAGTCGCTAAGTCCTTTGTTATTGCATATTTTGTTGTTATTTTGCTTGGGACCAATTATGCAACTGAAATAGTCGGTCACTAATTCGGTCGCTAATAAATAATTAAATTTTAAAAATAAAATAAAAACAAACAATATTTGGTCGCTATTTCAGTCGCTATCAAATAATTAATTTTGAATGTAAAATAAATTAAGACGGTGTTCGGTAGCTATTTTGGGTGCTAATTTGGTGGCTAAGTTTAAAATAAAATACATTAAAATATATTTCAGTCGCTAATTAGGTCGATAATATGTAATTTATATCAGAATACATACATTTGGGTTGCTATTTAATATTAAATTTTTAAATATAAAATTAATTAAAAATGCATCTTGGTCCTAAATTTGGTCGCTAAATAAAAGTATGTTGTATGTTTTGTTTTTCCATTGTTACATTTTGACCTGCTTAATAATTATCGACTGTGAACTTATTTTAATTAAATTCTATAATCAAACTTATTAATAAAAGTGGACATTCATAATGAGTAAATATATCTAATAAAAAAGTTCTATTTTAAAGATTGATAAAGTGCAAATTCAAAGTTTAATCAAATGCAATGTAAAAGTTTAATAAAGTTCAAATTCATAACTAACATGGCCTAATCAAACTAAAATAAACAATAACCAAGAGTCAATGATCATTTCCCATGTCATGAGGATGATCAATTTGAGCATCATTAATATGGTGCTCAGTTCCATCTGCTATGGTAGGCGATAGACTAGGAGTTAGCATGATAGACTGAATATGCAAGTGTTGTAGTATACGCTGCATTTGCTTATTTTGTTGAGGAATTTTCTCATTTTGTTCTTGCATCTGTTGTCGCATCTCCTGACTTTGGTGGTCATGATTCTTCATCATTTGCAACATCTTTTCCTCAAGTGTCTTCTCCTTATTTGCCTTTTCCAAAAGCTCAGCATACAATTTATTAATTGTCTCATGCATTTCCTCTATTTGGTCTTCCACAGGAGCAATAGAAGTAGATGGAGCTGATTTTGAGCAACTAAACCTTTTCCTCAAAGTACCTAGCCTGTACACGTTCCCCTTGTAATTTGGACCTCCAACAACATTCAAATATATTTCATTATTGTCGCAACCTACCCTTCGGCGGGAGGGCGACGCGTGACTCGCGGGAGCGTCTTCCAAGAAAGGAAAATGCGTGGAGTCGCCACCAACGTTTATTCGAGGAAAACGTCGGAAAAACCGGAAAAAGACGTGGTCTACGAATTTTAAGTGAAAGGTTCGGGAGTTATATTTACGCACAGGGAATGTATTAGCATCCCACGCGTCCGTCACATGGGACGACAACCTTTAATCAAGTGTGCGAATATGACTTCAATTTGTGTTATCTTCCCTTTTTTACGCTTTTTATGTCTTTTTATGCCTTTTATATATTTTTTTTATCTTTTTGTGGTCGACAAGGGTGTTTCCCTTGCTCCTACGTATTTCTCAATTGTGGTAAGGAAATCAGACCTACGTAGTTCTTTGAGAACTAAATGTTGGTTAAATTATTTTTATCCTGTTTTTTGCAAGATATATTTTGATTGAATGAAAGGTCATTTAAGGCGTTGGACCATTAAACAATCTTTTGATTCTTTTGAAAGGAGAGAAAACATTAAGGCATTGGACCATTAATGATCTCTTGTTTTTTTTGAAAGAGGTAACAAAGCTACGTGTTGACTTTAGGCTTTAGAAGTCCACGTTTAACTAATAAAAGCGGAAAAGACCATTTCAAGGCGTTGGACCTTAAAAATGGCTTTTTAGATGATGACAAAAGTTTGATTTTAGCCTTAGTTTCACTTTGGTTATTAGTCAATTCGATTAAGAAAGAAAAATCCCAAAGAAAAACGTCTGATTGATTTTTTTGATTATTTTATTAAAAGATATTTTTTGATTATTATATTATTATTTTGCCTCTTTTTGGTTTCAAACGTGGTTACGACATAACAGAAGGGTCGGATTTCATTTTAACAGAAATTAAAAGATGTTATAATTCAAATAAACGGTGGAAATTTATTTTATTTTTGATTAGGCGAGAAAACAACTTAAATAAATGACTAAAGCACGTCAAAAAGGGGGTACGGAAAGTAAATGAAATAAAAATAAAAGCATGCAAAACAAATTGGGACCTCTAAGGGTACATAGAATGAATTGAAAAGTTTGATTTTGGGAACTTACCGGTTGAAGATCGAAGAACGACGAAGAACGAACGAAGAACGATGAAGAACGGTGGAAAGCCTTCATGAAATCGCCCACGGAAACGTCTTGGAAGTGTTACGGAAGCGCCTCGGCTTAGATTTTCTTCACGGAACATTTTTGTGATTCTCAGATACCTGGAGGGTTGAACATTTTTGTTCTGGCCTCCCTCCCCTATTTATAGGGGAAGAGAGGGTGGTGGTTGCCGCCCAGCTTACCCAAGCGAGCTGGGTTGCTTCCACCAGAAGGCACCGCCTTTTGTCGGAAGATCCTGGAAGGCCCAAGTGGGCCTAATTTCTATTTGTACCCCCTATTTACTAAATACACCCCTGCCCTTTTTTTGCTGATTCTTTTTTCGTAACGTTACGGAACTTTACGAATTACGTAACGATACTTGTTTTCTTTCCATAATGTCACGAAACCTTACGGATTACGCAATCATCCCTTCTTTGGCTTCTGGAATGTTACAAAACTTTACGGATTGCACCTTAACACGTCCTTTCAACTCCCGACATGTCGTGGAACTTCATGGATTGCCTAACGATGGGTGTAAAGTACCTCGAAGTTGTCAAGCAAGGGTCGCACCCCAACAAATAGATGATCCTCGGACGAAATTAGGGTATGACAGTTGCCCCTCTTTACTTGTCTTTTATTGGAGATAAAAGGGAAGTAAAGATAAGACACTAATTTTGTTCGAGCGGAACACCATTCGGCCGGTCAATCTCCCAGCCAGCGGTACCTGCAAAAATCTTGAAAATGATCAGCACTGAACGACCAACATCATCCTCATATTGCCGAATTCGTTCTTCTCGATGGACGAAAGGTGCGGATGACCATAAGGTATCTCCGCACGTCATCGGGCTCGCCGCCCCTGGAGGATGAAAGGTGCGGAATGACCATAATTTGTCTCTGCGTGCCATCGGAAAAGGTGTGCGGAATGACCATAATTTGTCTCTGCATGTCATCGGGCTCGCTGCCTTTGGATGACAAAAGGGCGCAGAATGACCATAATTTGTCTCTGCGTGCCATCGGACACGATTGTGTCTGAATGGCAAAAAGGTGTGCAGAATGACCATAATTTGTCTCCGCATGTCATCGGGCTCGCCGCCTCTAGATGAAAAAAGGGTGCAGAATGACCATAATTTGTCTCTGCGTGCCATCGAACACGATTGTCTCCGAATGGCGAAAAGGTGTGCAGAATGACCATAATTTGTCTCCGCATGTCATCGGGCTCGCCGCCTCTGGATGACAAAAGGGTGCAGAATGACCATAATTTGTCTCTGCGTGCCATCAGACACGATTGCGTCTGAATGACGAAAAGGTGTGCGGAATGACCATAATTTATCTCTGCATGTCACATGACCTCAGGGTTAGTATGACAGAGATTGTGGAGTGGCCGACAAAAGCGATGCTCTTGCTCCTGCTCCTACGTATCCTCAATGAGGAACTCAGACCTACGTAGTTCTAGATAACTTGTGAGACTAAAAGAGTCTAGGTGTTTTCTTCACTAAAATGCGAACATGCTTTAGTAAAGAGACAAAACTTCCAACTGATCAGAGCAACATATGCTTTTTGGATGAAAGACAATGCGTCTATTGGGGAAGGAGAGTATGCTGATGAAATTTTCTCATAACCATAAATGAGATTTTGGATGTTAGCATTTCGTTTCTAAATGACCATTTAGAGGAAACACTGGGTCCAACAAAAATAGAAGAAAATCACTCAAAGTGTATCAATCTCACACGGGTAAGTGTTTCATCCTAATTCCGAACCATAGATATGTCATGACTCGATTTTGAAAATCATTTCCTATCAAATCAAAGATTACATGCGTGATCATGGATCAATAGGACTTTTTCTTGGGAATGGTTTGTTTCTTGTGGGAAATTTGGCTTTGAGTGTTCTTGGCCTTTTCCTTTTCTGTTTTTGTTTTAGTTTGAGATGAACAAGTCACCGACACACAAGATTTTGGTTGGCAATCAAAGGGAGAGGACCACTTTATGATGCAATCCTATCCCGCAAGGGCATTGGGTAGAAGACTCCAACTAGATTGGGCTAGAGATCCAAGGGAAGGCCCTAGGGTTCTCATGAGCCTTAGGGTAGATTTCGAGCCCATGCGCTAAGTATGAGCCCGCTTATCTTTGTAAATATTAGAATAGGTTTTTCCTTCGGTTGGGCCTTGTATTTTGGCCATTCTAGTAGTATAGGGTTTTAGCCTTGTATTTCGGGGCATTTTGAGTAGTCTTTGTAGTAAGGACTTTTTTTTTGTATTTTCATGTTTTTTGTCATGGGGGTAAGCTTAGCTATTATTAGGGGTGTGTAGCTAAGTTCTAGCTTCTCATCTCAAGGAGGTGAGCTTAGCTATTAGAGAGGTATGTGTAGCTAAGCTCTAGCTTCTTTAGGAATCTTCTTAAGGAAGCTTCTCAAGGAGGTGAGCTTAGTTATGAGAGGGGTGTGTGTAGCTAAGCTCTAGCTTCTCAAGGAAGTTTTCTCAAAGAAGCTTCTAAAGGAAGTTTTCTCAAGAAAGCTTCTCAAGGAAGCTACCTAGTCTATAAATAGAAGCATGTGTAACACTTGTTGTAACTTTGATGAATGAGAGTCTTGTGAGACATACTTCAAAGTTCCACTTCTCTCCCTCTTTTATTCCTTCAATTTCGTGCTCCCCCCCTCTCTCTTTCTCTCCCTCTTTCTTTTCCTCCATTGAAGCATCCTTCCAAGCTTCTTATCCAAGGCTCATCTTGGTGGTGAAGCTCCTTCTTCCATGGCTTATTCCCTAGTGGATGGCGCCTCCTCTCACCTATTCTCCTTTGTCTTCCGCTGCATCTCCATGGTGGAAAATCACCATTAAAGGACCTCATTGAAGCTCAAAGATCCAGCCTCCATAGAAGCCCCACAAGCAAGCTTCCATCAAGTGGTAATCAGAGCACAAGAGCTTCAAGTAGGTGCTCCTTAAACCTCCATTATTTTTTTTCTTTACCTTCTCTTCCATTGTTGTTTCTTCATTTTTCTCCATGTATCTCCTCACATGTCTTGTTCTAAATGTTGTTAACATGATTCTTTAGAGTTTCCACCGATTAAACTTGCTATAGAAGTTAGATTTGATTTTCTATGGTTCAAATTTCTTGTTCTTGTTCTTGAACCATGAATTGTGTTGAGTTTAGGTTCCTTTGAGTTTTGTCTTGTTATTTTTTGTGGCTGAATCCTAAACCATAAAATTCTTACAAAAATATTAAAGTAGAAGAAAACCTCAAAAATCTAGAGTGACTTGTTCACCTATTGTAGTTTTGTCATAGAAGTCATGTCTAGTCATGAAACTTGTCACATAAGATTTCTTATGTTGTGCTGAATTTTATTTTCTTGTTTCTTTGTCTAACTCATTTGTTCATGAGTGTATGAAATTCTTTTAGCCTATTATTTGATTTGAGTCAAATCTTTCATGTTAATTAGTCCTTAACATGTTCATGCAAAATTCTTAGAGAGTCTTTGATTGTGAACCTTTTCTTGAACTTTTAGGTTTCTTTATGATTGTGTCTATTGTGAATTTGAGTTTTGGTGATTGAATTGCTGGATGAAATGTTGATCCTAAGTAAATATTGAACTCCTAAAACTGTGGTAAACAATCCTAGTGAGTTCAACATACATAGGAAGGTTGAAAGTAAGTCCAAGGCAATCAATATACCATGCTTAAAGAAACAAATCGCTGGTGCTGGCAGCTTGGACATACAAAATTGTAAAAATTACTGAGAATTGGTTACTTCGAATTTGGAGCTGAAATTTTTACTGAATTTTCTAGACATCTGGAAAAAAGTTATAAAAAAAGAAACAAGTGATTTGGATAAAAGGAAAAAATACGAAAAATCGCACAAGTTGGCAGGAAAATCAGTATCCAGAAAAAAAAAGGTGAAAGGGAAGGGTGCTTGTTGGTTTGGCTCAAAATTTATTCTATAATTGGAAATTTCAATTCAAAATTAGTGTGAAGACAAGTGCCAAAGCTAGAGTTTTGTTGAGTCTTTTTTTTTTTCAGTTTTTTTACTCTACTCTAGAGCCATTCTAAGTTTCTCTTTGAGTCCTAGCTTGCTTCTATGTCCTTTTCATTGCTTTAATTGTTGAATAATCCTTGAAAAATTGTCTTGTTAAAACTCCATTGGTTTAGCTTTCATTTCATTTTTTTTGGTCTTTGGTTATTGCTTGTCTCTTTGTTTCCTTGTTTGTGGGTTGCCATATAGGGAATTGGAAGGAGGATTGGTGCCATCCCTTGAAGAATTTGAGTCCAGAAGCAAGGGGCCAACCACCTTAAGAGCTATTGGACTAAGAAGCACTCCAAATTGAGTGAATCAGCAAAGAGAGAACAACCACCAGAATTGAGGACCGTTTTGTAATTTTGTAATTTGCAATTTACTTACCTTCATTGCTTTCAAGTTTTTGTAACAAAAAGGCCTTTCATTGGAAGTGTGTTGGGAGCCTCCAATAGGTTACCAAACTTCCATTCGTGTGTAATAATTTTAGGCAATTTTTACTTAGGATAGTGAGTGTTTTGTTGGGAACCTTGAATGTGGTCATCCAAACACTCTTAGGATTCACCTAGTTTACATTTCTTGCTTACTTTCATAGCTTATTTCTTTTACCTTCCATTGTCAAACCGCCTAGATAGCTTGCATTTTACCAATTAGTTTTTTTACCTTATCTTTCACACCTCTTTTAGTGTTTATTTGGCTAGTTTCAACCATAGTTTCTTTTACCTTTTGTTTTCAAACCTCCAACAAGAAAGAACCACAACTTAGGAACCAACATGAGTCATCATTCATCTAGTGTTAATGGCAAGGGTACTAGTCATAAATACCCTTTATCTAGAATCTTAGATGAGTTGAGTTCCCTCAAGTTATGGAAAGAAAAACAAGAGAGAAAAGAAAAAGGAAAAAAAAGTGGAAGAAATAAGTCAAGATGATAGAAAGAAAATAAGAGAGGAAGAAAGAAGAAAAATAATGAAAGAAATGAAAAGAGAAAAACATGCCTACTATAGTAGTCATAACTCTTGCAAAAGCCTAAGTGAAGAACTTCGTGACTATTACGAAGGAAGGCATAGGTCACATCTTAGACCTCACTCCCATAGAAGAGAAAAGGAAAGAAAGCCTCAAGAGGCTAACATTAAACTCTCATACTTCCATGGGAAGGACAATGTAGAGGCTAACTTAGATTGGGAAATAAGGGTAGAGCAACAACTTAAAAAGAAGTATACTTCAAAATCTTATGGCTCTCACTCTTATCCAAAGAAAGACCAAGGTCAAGACATCTTAGGGGTGACACCTTCTAAGCCCAAAGATGATAAGGGGAAGACAATAGAAAAGCAAGCCCCTAAGGCTAGTATGCAAGAGAAAACTAGCTCTATAAAGTGCTTTAAATGTCTTGGAAGAGGACACATTACTTCTCAATGCCCCACCACAAAAACCATGATTATGAGGGGCCAAGACATTTATAGTAGCCAAGATGAGGCTACTACTTCACCTTCCTCTAGTGAAAGTGAAAAACCAAAAGGGGAAGAATCTAGTGAAGAAATCTACCCCCAAGAAGAAGGACAACCATTAGTGGTTAAAGAGAAGTGTAAGGAGGTAAGTGTCTCCTCCAAGAGTTTAGCTAAGAAGGAAACTCATTTTACAATAAAGACAAACATTAAAGAAACTTTCCCTCTTAGACAACCTCCATATTTTCTCTTTTGTAAAAAGGCACTTGCTAGCATTGCCACACCTCTTGGGCTTGAGTTTATTCCTCAAGTAAAGAAGTTGTTGGATGAGGGTTTGGTTTGCAAGAGCTTAAATCCTTGTGCTTTGTTGGTGCCCAAAATAGGTATTATTAGGCACCAAGTCCCTAAAATAGGTGGTATGATGAATGTTTTGAGTGGTGCAACCCTCTTTTGTAAAATCACTCATACACCTAACATCTTCATGGTGTGTGTACATAGGGACCCATTAGGTAGGTTTGTTCTTATTTTTAGTTTCAATACAAACTTAGGTACTCATATGGGACACCTTAGGTTTGTCAAACTTTTTGGTAGGAATAATCAATATGAAAATACAGAAAAAGGTATGTTTTATTGCGTTACTTTTCTTAATTTGTCAAATAGTGATCAAGGGGTTCCCATGAACCCTAAGAGAATAAAGGTCATTCCTGAGTGGCCCACTCCACCAAGTATAAGAAAAATTTGGGGCTTCCATGACTTAACAAACTTTTACAAAAGGTTTGTCCCATATTTTTCTATACTTGTAGCACCACTCATTGAGTTGGTGAGAAACCTTGTTCCTTCATGGGAAGATGCCCAGGAAATGGGTTTTCAGACCTTACCTTACTTCAACATACCAAACACCACTAATATATATGTTTTTGTTCTTTTTACAGGTGTTGAGGGAAGGAGCCCAGAGTATGAAGAACCTCGGGATTTGAGGTCAAATCCTTTCCAAGGTGGAGGGAAGCTTGATGGAAGCTTGCTTGTGGGGCTTCTATGGAGGCTGGATCTTTGAGCTTCAATGAGGTCCTTTAATGGTGATTTTCCACCATGGAGATGCAGCGGAAGACAAAGGAGAATAGGTGAGAGGAGGCGCCATCCACTAGGGAATAAGCCATGGAAGAAGGAGCTTCACCACCAAGATGAGCCTTGGATAAGAAGCTTGGAAGGATGCTTCAATGGAGGAAAAGAAAGGGGGAGAGAAATAAGGACTT